>NW_017731599.1:2258472-2279348 GCF_001890085.2 Hipposideros armiger
AGAGAGAGAGAGAGAGAGAATTGTGTTTATATGTAGGTGATCTTAAAGTTTAGCTCCATATGATTTCCCCTGGAACATTCACCTCAGCTTTGTAAAATTCTGACCATGCTCCATTCCAAAAAGGGCTGTTGGAGAGATGAAATAAGATAATGCCCGTGAACATGCTCTCTAAATTTTGGATGCCTGTAAGTATTAAAATACACATGTCGGGTTCTCATTTGTACAGATTCTGGTTGGTTATGCATTAGGTTGGGCTGCAGAATCTGCATGTTAGGCGATTGCTAGGTGATTCCGAAGAGCAATCTGAGAACACGATGTTTGTCTGATGATAATAAACACCAGGATGAAAGGATGGGGATACCAGCCATGCCAAAAGCAGAAGACACCTTAATGGGAATTTGGACTGAAGTTCTCCAGAAGTAAGTACACTTCTGAAAAACTTAAAAAACTTAACCTGGATAAAAATACAAAACAAAACAAGCAAACAAAAAACCAAAAAAATCTTCTTACATTCTTTTGTGTAATTCAAATTCCTTTGGTGCTTGAGGGGAAGTGCTTGGCATTCAGGGATGAAAGACAGAATTTCATAGGTAAAATTGCTCCAACACAAGCTGTAGCAATGCCAGTGGAGCAGCTGTGCTACATGTCAGCCCTAATGTCCCTGCCACACCTATTTTGTAGTTAGCTGAAAATCAGATCACAAAGTTGAAACATCTGCATAGAGATCTTGAATGAGATTCAGATTTTGTTTTTTACTCCTGCTTAATATATTGAAGGGCACTATAGGAAAACAAAAACAAACACACTCACACACATTGACTCTGGTTTCATGGAATTATTCCCATTCCATTACTGCCAGTTGATTATCCCTGTGCAAAATACTTCATCTTTGAAAGTCTGAATTTATTCTTCTATAAAAAGGAGACGTGACCTCTTATCTCACAAGGTTGTGGACAGAATTAGTGATGTGAAATGTTTGTGTATGTCTATATAATGCCTTACCCTGACTCTAGCATGAGTGTTTGCTGGACTAACATCAGGGCTTTTTCTTTTGGTTTGCCAATTCCGTAGAGTAAGACAAAGAAAGCATTATTGCAAGGTGACCCTATTGAGTATGGTAACAGCAACATGAGGACAGGACATGGTGGACATCACTCATTCATAGGGTCTCCAGGAGCTGGAGCCAGCTCAATGGCATGTAACACACAACGCAGAAGGAATCTGAGTTGGCCGATTTGTTGGACCCTGGCAGGGATAACAGCCACATTTGGGTCTCACATTGGGTGGTGCAGCATTTCTCCCAAAGCACATTCTCTCAGGCATGCAGAGGCCATGGACATGTTCAGACTTTGGTTTGCTCGTAGAAAGTCAAAGCATGGAGGCAAACACTCATACAGAAGCCACATCATGTTACTTTTCAGAGCTGGGGGTGAAGAGGTGCTTAGAGGTGTTGACAAAGTCGCAAGTTCTCAGGAAGTCCTCTTGTCTTCTCTGGCCATTTGTACAAATGTATCTCTACTTTATTGGGGAGGGGGTATCAGATTACAATGTAACACTTTCCTAAGATTCCCTTCTAGAAAACTACCCTTGCCATGAGCATCAGCCCTTGCTTTTCAAGAATGTGGTCTACTATTCTTTCTCTTTTAGATTCCACCTAGGACTGCAAGGACTGTTTTCTGGCTTACATTGTGATTCCAATAACTAGGAGCTGTCCTTAACTGCTCTGAGCTCTGCAGACTCATATCCAGTGATGTTGCCTTTCTCCCCGTTCTCATTCTTACCTTACTCTGGACACACTCTGGCCTGGAGCAACCCTAGCTTGAAAATCACCTGGAGACACAGGCGGATCATGCCTACTCTGAACATGTTTTACAGGTTGAGTTTATCCTAAGTCTGTCACAAACACTGAAGACCTTTTATTTTTAAATACAAGCTTTTGTCTTCTAAGATTTGGAACGGATAAGATGAGGGAAAGGGTGAGACTCCAGAAAAAGAAAGAGCATGGAAGGTCAGATTTCTTAGGGAAGGCTTCTTGCATGAATAGAATCACGGGCTGGAGAGGCCAGTGCAGGTATAGCATCAGTAACAGAATGGAGTGTCCGAGGAATGTTGACAATGAGTGACTTTCCATCCTACGGACTGAATCTGCACAGCCTGAAAGTGGATAGTCTCACTGGAGTTGGAGAAACTTTATTTCATGCAGCCTAGCTCTTTTCTACACCCTCTCCTAAAAATCTTAACCCTAGTCGCTATACCCCAAGCCAATTTTTTAAGCTTGTCTCTAAATCTGATGTCATCACTCCCACACTTTTGGAGACATAATGGGGACTGGTACCATCTCAATCACATTTATTATAATCTTTCAGACAAACTGTCTTGACAGTCCCTGCCCCACACATTCCTTTCATCTCACATTTCTTATTATCTAGTGGTACTACATTTTTGACATCCATAAAGACTAACCATCCTAAATGGCAGTGTACTGATTATATGACTCGTATGTTTCTAATTCAGTAAGGAAATTAGAACCCTACATTCCATAAGTGAATAAGGTGATGGTTTACTAAGGTTTTTGCTTCCCAGAAACAAGGGGGACATTTCTTCAGAAGTAATTTCTACACCTGAGCACAGGACCTCAGCTTTCATGAAATCCTACCTCCTTACAGAGTACTTAGTACCGCCACATCACCTCTGCCTGAGGCCCAACATGAAACACACAGCATTCATAAACTCGCCCGTTCTACTAGGCAAGCCTCGACAACCATCTCCCGCCACAGCTTATACTTCTGCCTCTCAGTAACTATTTAGTAACTAAATAATTTACGAAGGACTAAACACAGTACACACTCGCATGCTTCTATGTCTTCACAGCTATATGTCACCTACGTTGAATGGTGTTCTCATTAGTTTCTACTTAGTAAGCTTCTATTTAGTGGTATCACATGTTTCGTCATTCTCTCTGATTTGTAACATTGCAAGTCTGTTCAGATCCCCAGTACACATTGGTTTTTTGTGTTTCCACAGCATTCCCCTCCCCCATGGTTTTATCAGTATTCCACCATATTTACTTTTCAACACATCTGTGCATCCTACCATACTATAAACATATGAAACTCTGGAGAAGTGTACCACCCCTTTGAGTAGCCCTTGAACCTAGCTCTGTGTTTGATACAGAGCAGATATGTGGCTCATGGTTGTTGAATGAATGTATAGCCGGGTGAGTGCACAGTCAAGGTGGTCTGAATCACTATGGGGTTCGAGAAAGCTTCCATACCTCATGATGCATCTGGGTCTCGGAGCCAGAACTTGAAATAGTATTTGTTTTGATTTGGTTTTTCCAGGGAGACTTCGTATTGCATTTAAGGCCCACTGGCTGCACAGCAGTTTGCACATCAATCTCTAGATTCTGTGGACCTTCTGAATCCAGAGCCAGCAGTCTGGCTGAAGGATACCCCACAACCTTTTGTCAAGGCAAACAGAAGCTACCTCGCTTTGCAGCCTTCTCAGGGAGGCCTTGATTGTTACTGCAAAACCAGTTTGCACATTCAGATCAAAACTGATAGTAAATAACATGACAGAACACAAAAACCTGGAAATTCATGTGGAGGGCTGAATTGCACCATATGGCTTCCAGTTCTGTACCTAGATCCGACAGGGTACATTAAGAAAGTCGTTTAGACAATGTCCTGTTGTGCCTGGTTATTGAAGGGCATATGGTATATTACCCCACGTTGGAGCAATTATGAATTTCCTTGTGTTGATCTTTGCCTCACTCAAAGTTTTGTTTTGGGCACAAAGGATGCTTCAGCAGGGAGTTCTTGTTAGACTTCTGTTCTTCTATTACTATTCATATTGGAAAAACGAAAGTCGTGGTGTTTGACGCAATTATTTCTTATGACAACAAGAGTTTTAAAAAGGAAAAAAAATAGCAGTTCTTGAGGATTTAGGGATTTGAAGTCATGAAAGAACTGATTATTTCTGATGAGTATTTATTTAGCTCTCTTGCCATTAGGGAGAGTGTAGCAAAAGAAAAGAGACTAGAGTATATTGAGCAGGAAGGAAATCTAACCATGTTTGAGTGGATAAATACTCTATGCTTAACCCTATTCTAGGTATGGTATATAATTAATCTAAATTCACTTTCTCAATGTGTTAAATGTGCATGATTTTTTCCCATGTCACTTATCACCTTCTAACAGAGTGAATGAGCTACTTCTCTATTGGACTTGTTATTTATTGCTTGTTTCTCTCACTTGTATGAAAACTATATAAAAGAAGGGATTTTTCTGAGTTTTGATCAATAAAGTATCTCATGCACCGAGCATATTATTATATAATAGATGCTAAATAAATGTTTATTGAATGAATAAATTATATTCACTTTGTAAGGTGAAGAAACTGAGGATCAGAAAGTTTAGAAAATTATATCCATGTTACAGAGCAAGGTAGGCACCAAATTAGGATTTTCACCTTCACATGCGATTGCCATGACCTACTCTTGATTCTAGCTTGTTGTAGCATCTGTCCCAAATGGAAAGTCTTTATGTCTGTGCCCAAGTAGATCCTTCATGAGCTGCTTAATCTAGGAGAATTACTTACTCTTTGTGAATCTGCAAAATTAGCACAGTACCTGAAACGCAGTGAATACTCAATACAATATTCCTTTGCACTCTTGCTATGTTACTTGGTGGTGTGACGATAGGAAAAATATGAAAAATATGGTGGCAAAATGTGTTCAATTTCAATGAGTCCCAAGGGGTTCTGGGAATATATATATATATTCCCACACACACACAACCATAGTCCACATTTGAAAATCAATACACCTGAATAAATTTGTATGGATTTGGTCTAATTCTACCTCTGGATTTCCATTAACCCACAGTTGAACATTAAGCTGCTGATGAATAAATCTCTTTTGATATCCTAATTTTGACCAGTTGTTTGTATATTTTTTCCATTTGATTAGAGTTCTGGGCAGTAAGAACATGTTTGGTAAAATTTCAGGCACCAAAATAAAATCCATTTGTGTCTACTAAAGCAATACTCAGAATATAAAGGCAAATGGTGAGAAAAACAGTTAATTTTCAAATATCAAATATTCAGCCACACATTGAAATAAAAACTTCCAAGATTGTGTTTTATGAACACTTTTTGCTGATGTATTCTCTGTTTTTCTTTTAAATGAAAATCTATGTAATTTATGTATGTGCATGTGTGTGTATACTTTCAAATGTTTTTATATACACTTTTTGATTTTTTTCTTTACTCTAACAGAAGAAATGGTCAGCTTTGGAGGGGGTGAAAAAAAGAAAAAAAATTACCTGCTAAAGAAAAGCAAAAATGCTGAGCAGGTTGAAATGGAGACAATGTACAGTTAAATGCACTTTCTGTTTCTTTTTTAACCTAAAAAAAAAACTACAATAAAAGCTGTACAAACCTAAATATGTCCCTAAAGTTAAGTTTTCGGTAGGTCTTAAACGTTCTAAAAATGGCCTCTATGTGACATTTTTGCCCCACTTGTCAATTTTTTCTTTATATTGTTTCAGCGGTTTGAGAGTTAGGATATTGCTGCTAGGCACTTTTCAGTAAGTTTGAAGATTTCAACTTGTCTGCCCCGCTGTTTTATTTTATCCTGAAGCAGGTGACACATGCCTTGACCATTCCAATCTGTCAGCACACCAAAGAGACTGGTGCTCAGAACGACTTCCGTGTGCTAATTACAACATAGGATGTTAACAAAACAACCATGATGCATTAATATTTATCAAGCTATTCAATAGAAATTTAAATATGAGAAAGGTTAATATCCTACAAATGGAGGCATAGTTTCTGTGAACTAGTGACCCATTAGCCTCCGGAACCCTTTATCACTGTAGGCAGAGAAGCAACTGTTGGCCTCTCCATGGATAAAATTTTGACAATTAGCTATAGCTGCAAATGTATGACTGCAGGTGCAGCCCAGCTGGTTAGTCAACAATTTGTTAATGTTTGATGCATAGCACACTAAGTACTTTAGCAATTAGAGGCCTGATATAACAGATATAACAATTAATTAAGGCCCTAAATTAAGTTGCAAGAAATGTCATTATATTCAAAGATTCAAAGAGTAAATGTTGCTCAAGAAAATTTAAAGGAAACCCTAAGAGGAATCATTTCTCAATTAATATATAGAAAACTTTGTAAACAGGTGCCCTATTTTGCAAACTTTATCAGTTGGGTGGTAAGTACATTGTAAAAATGTTCTGAGTTAGCATCAACGTGAAACCTGAAATAAACAGAACTTCTCAATCACCTAGAGGAATGTCAAATCAATCCTTACAATCTTTTGTCAAATATAAATTAAGAAGTTTTTCATTTCCTCACACCCCATCCAACAACCTAAACTTTAATAACCTCGGCATGGCATTAACAGATGTTGCTCTCTATGTTTCCAGAGAACAATGGCTATACTTCTATTTACAGAGACGTTTACTTCTCTTCAGGTTGCTTTCCAGGCCATGCTGACTCTGCCTTACAAGGTTGCCAAACAATGTTTCTTCTTTGGGCTTCCTAATTGCTTATTTCTCACTCACTTTCATACAGGATTTCTCCTTTCTCTTTCTACCACCCTGTGAGAGAGGTGTCCAGTTGTGTCTGAATGTATTGCCTCCATATTCTGCACAAGAACAATATCTGTCTCTGGCACACACTGGGTTGCCTTCCTCAGCATGACCTTGTGCTGTTGGGCTAGAACACACTTACTGCCAGGAGTGAGGATTGAGAGGGACAGAGGTAACAGGGGAGCATGCATGTAGAATCACAGTACATCTTTACAAATATCCTCTAATTAAACAAGAAACAAGTTGTCATACTTGGTAATATATTCCAGTCCACATCCTGAGCCATTATTAGAGAGGAAAAGACTAAGATCATAGGGTGCACGATCAAGGACCTCTTTTGAACTTCAAGGATGTACAAAATATCTACAATGAAATTGGCCGAGAATCATTAGGAAAATAAAAGAGCAGCGGTGGGCATAATCGTAAATTCACAGAGTAGCAGATTGTTTTGTCACCTCCCCATCAACCTGTTGTTGAGGGAGGGCTTCCCACCCTAGAGTTATGACATGGCTGCACATATGACAGCTGACACTGGACAGATGAGATCAAAAGCAGTTTATTAGTCACATCAACTCACAGCCCAGGGCAGGAGGACACCACACCATGCTGGTCTGTACGGAGGATGCACTCAGGAAAAGAGGGGCTGTGGGAGGTGGCTTTGTAGTTACAAGGGGGGTGACGTGAACCTGGTTCTTGAGAGAGGATGGAACTGACTTGTTTAAATAATTCCACAGGCTGACGGGGAACTGCAGCTCACTACTCAGGGATGAGCAGGTACTATGTCTGGTCCTCATGATAAGAGGGGATGCTTGGCTAGGTGACCTTATTCGAAGGAGCAAAGTCAGTAGCAGGGCTTGTGGTTAGGCCATTAGAAGCTGTCCGATTTCATCAGATATCAAAGCAGCACATTGTATTGAATCTTTATCTCAAGCCTTACACCACACAGATTAGCAAAGTGTCAGTATGAAAGAACAATCATAAGTTTTCTTTATGGCAGGGGCAGTGATATTATCAGATAGGCTAGCTGGTGAGAGGGGAACGTTTTTATTTTAACTCCTAGGACTGTCTCTAAATCAGCCATGTGTGGGACTTACTGACTGGAAACCGCTGTGCTTCCTGGGTTCTGAGAGGATTGAGTAAAGAATGGTTAAGCACACACTGTGAGTCGCTGGAGAGCACTGCTCAGCTTTGGAGGGTTTAATTTCGATTCCTTATCAGATAACAGCCTATTTTGTTGTGTGTATGTGTTTTATTTCCTTTATTTTTATGACAGCAGCAGAACTTGTGTGAGGCCATCCATTAACATTAAAATATCATTTCCATTGACACCAAAACAGCTCAGGCACCTGCACTGACACGGGAATGATTCCTGTGGGGCTATTACTATGTCTATGGAAGTATATTAGACACTTCATTGACATCTGTAACAGCTCCAATACTTGCAAAGAGATGGAAATAGCTCTTTGTAAGAGCTCCTCCAGGGCTGTTGCTATGGCAGTGTAAGTGCATGCCGTGCCCACATGGACACTGCAGCAGAACGTGCACTAATACTTTAAGTAATGCCATTCAAAATACATACATACATACATACATACATGAAATTTTTTTTTCAAAATATGAGCTGCAGCTTTCACCACACCTTTAAATCATATTGATTAAATATATACTTCAAATAGTTATTTTTAATTGTAATAGACAAATAAGACTCTCTCTCTTTCTCTCTCTCTCAATGCAGGTGCCTGAGCTTTGATGGTGTCAATGAAAATGCTATGTTAATGTCAATGGAATGGGCCCACCCAAACCCTATTGCCATCCTAAAAATAAAGGAACTAGAACACATACAGACACAAAAACAAACCAGGTTGTACTTTGCAAATACCAGAGATGTTACAGTTGTCAACGAAGCATCTTATATATTTCCATAGACATAGTAACAGCCCTAGAGGAGTCATTATTGTGTCAATGCTGGAAATATGGAGAATTCCAGAAGTTACCATAGTAGGCAAAACTCTAACATGGCCCCCCAAATTTATGGCTCTTGGGGTACACACCCTGTATAATTCCTACCCCTTATAATGCTGCCCCCTTGAGTGTGGGTAGGCTCTGCAAATATAATAGGGTGTCAGTCTTATGATTAGGTTAACGTCCATGTCAAGATGAAGGAATTTTGCAGATATAATTAAGATCCCAAATAAATTGATTTGGAGTTAATCAAAAGATAGATTATCATGTGTGTGGCTGGCCTAATCCAGTGAAAGCCCTTAAAAGGAATTTTTGAAGAGATTCACAGAGATCCACAAGCTTTTACTGTAGCGATCCACCTGCTGCCTCTTAAGAAGGGGCCATGTTGTGAGGGGGGCCAGAGGGTCATGTGGTGAGGAAGTCAGAGCAGCATCTAGGAGCTGACCATGGTCCTGATCACAGCCAGCAAGGAAATAAGAAACAAGACCTGCAACAGAACTCAATTCTGACAATAACACAGGAGCTTGGGAGAGGACCCCAAACTCCAGAAAGAAATGTTCCGGGCCAATCAAGCTCACCTTCATCGCAGCCTGGTGAGACGCTGAACCAGAGGACAAAGGTAAGCTGTGCCCAAACTTTAGGTCTACGGAAACTGTGAGATCATTAATGGGTGTTGTTTTAAGTTGATACATTTGTGGTAACATATTACAGAGCAACAGTAAACTAATATAGTTTAAAAGTTTAAAAATTACTTATAATTTTTTAAATATAATCATTTTGCACTTGAAGCATTTCCTCTCAGTTCTTAATTTCACCTTGAGATTTTTTTTTAATGATTGAGGCCATCAAATATACAATTACATATGAGTATTCTTTAAAATTAACATAAGTATCTGTGAATAATACTTCAAAATCGTCTATATTATGATTTCAAAGCCTGATTTCCCTTATGATAAAATAATATCTATTTATTATGCAAGACAGAAAAAAATGGTTAAAGAAAACAAAAATCATTCATAAAACCATGGCATAGGATAATCAGCATTAATAATTTATATGCATATTACTTAATTTTTTATTATAAAGCTATATATGTTAATCATAGAGACTTTAGGATGTAAAAAAGTTAATAAAAATAAAGTCATCTGCTGTCTATCCATTAGCTAAGCTTTGTTAATATGTAAATATTAGGTAGGGAGGGAAGCTAATTGGATGGATACAGGATTAGAGATTTGCCTGACAGAATAGGACTCTGCAGTTAAAAAAGAGAAGAAGGTAAGTTTTGGTTCTCAAACATATGTATACATTAGAATTGTCTGGTGAGATTGCTGACAAAATGCTGGAGCCTAACTCTTACCCTCAGATATTTTTATGTACTTTGTGAGGGCTGAGCCAGATTTGTTGTTTTGTTGGTTTGTTTTTCAGTTAACATGGTCCCTAGACTCAAAGGTGGATGAGAAAGAGACAGATAAGTAAAATAGAAGAGTGATGGGTTGGGAGAAAATAGATATAGCCTCATTTATAAAATGAAAGACTCAAGAAGGCCTCACTGAGGTTAAAGATGGTCATAATAGAAACACTAAGCAGTGATCTCAAAGTTAATCCACATGCCAGTTACCTGAGAATATTGATTAATGAACCTGGATGTGATCTGATACTCGGCTACACTTTGAAGGCAGGAGAAAACATAAACTCGAAAGGAGACATTGTGACTAGAAAAACACAAGGTTTGGATGAGCAGTTTTAAAAGTGGAGAAGTTTCAGGTAATGGTGATTTTCACACGTGACCTGAGGTGAGCTAAATGAGCATTACTTACAACATGTTTCGGAGACACTTGTTTCACTTCCAACAATCCTAAAGGAGAAGTTGTCAATATTGTCAAATGAAAGTATTTCTTCCCATTTGGCACTTGCTCCTAGTCTCATGGGCAACAGGAGGCGGTTGGGGTAAGATAAAGTGTTTAGAAACGTGTAGCTCAAAAGTATGGTTTTGGTGTGCAGACAGTGGTACACACACAAGTGTGTCCATGCCTGCATTTGAACATGAACAATAGTAACCCTCACCTCATCATGTTATGTTAAGAATATAATATGATGGGAAACAACACATATACTACAAAAAAATAGGTACTCAACAAACTTTTGTTCTGCCCCCTTCCTGGCTCCCACCAATCTTTTATATATGTAATGGAAAGCATAGGCTGCCCAGGTCTCCTGAATACTCTCCCATAACAGTGACTATATGTAAATAGGTCTAAGGTTCCCAATGTTGATATGAATTAGTATCTGAAGTTGCAAAACAACATATACTCATCATTTAATTATAAAAACAATCACAGCCTTTGGCAGGCAATTTGGTGAAGTCATCATGTAATAACTTCTATTATTCACAGCTGAGTAGTGGTTAGAAAATGGTAAAGAGAATAGTTTCTGTTTGTTAAACAAAGAGGGCTTATTTCATTCTCCATGTATAATGAATGGCAAGCAGAAATAAAATACCACGCAAGGTTCGGTTGTTAAATAACAACCGAATTGAGGGCTGGCCGAGTAGCTCAGTTGGCTAAGAGCTCGCTCAAGAGTTTGAGCTCGGAGCAACAGCGGTTCGATGCCTGGCCTGAGCTGAGCAGCTGCTGAGCTGCCAACAGGTGGCAGGATGGCTCAGCTTAAAAACAAACAAACAAACAAACAAACAAGCAAATAAACCTTGATTACAATGAATATTGAATTCTCTTAATGTATTTCCTAGTGATAAATAAATCATATACTTGTTTAAAGTTATAGATATCAAGATACCTATAAGTTGACTCACTCTCCTCAGAATTTTCTATCAAAAGTTTAGTATGCTTTTCCATGTGAAAATGTACAAAAAGTTTCATTTACTGATTAGACACATTTCAGTGTAGCTGAAGTCTATGTATCAGGCATACTGTGGCCAGCTTTGCATGGCTTTTCTCTAGATAACGGTCACATAAATTACAAGACTTAACAAGAGCTATTTGGGAGTCCAATGTGGGGCTTTCACTTAGGATAGCTGGAAAGTAACAAAGGACATTCTCTAAACCATTTTATTCTAATAATTTTGAAGCTACTCAGTGGGACTCATAAGAGCTAATTTTTTTTTTTAGTCTTTAAATATGTGCTGTGCTTCCCTCAATGAAAATTCCTTCCAAAGGTACTATGTTTCCCTGAAAATTAAACCTAACTGGAAAATAAGCCCTAGCTTATGAGTTTTCAGGATCCTCGTAAGACAATTCCTGCCCCAAACATAAGCCTCAGTTAAGATCGTCAGCCAGATATGACTGTTTGAATAAATGTAGATTTTTCTACTTGAATAAATGTAGATTGTTGGAGCAAAAAATAATATAAGACCCAGTCTTATTTGGGGGGAAACATGGTATTATGAATTAGTGGGAGTTCAGACAGATGTGAATCTGAATAGTTGCTATGCTGCTTATTAAAAATAAACTTTGTGAGCCTCAGTTTCTTCATTGATAAAACGGGAGTTACAATACAAAGATTTGCTGTGACAGTATTTTTGTGTTTGTTTTGTATCCCCCAGACCCTACCTATAACCTGTAGTCATTTTACTTCTTGAGTTTGGATGTCCCAGAGGGATGTGAAGAGCCACAGACGAGCAGCAAAGAGGCTGGTGAGCCTGCCAACTGAGCTGATGCAATGACAAAGATGAGGAATCTTCCTCACAATGGCATCTGCACTGCTGGTGGGAATGTAAACTGCCACACCACTGTGGAAGACAGTGTGGAGGTTCTTCAGAAAATTAAGACTAGAATGCCCATATGACCCTCATAGAAGCAAAAGAAGCCAGAGAGAAAAAGCTGAGAACCATATGGTTTCACTCACATGTCGGATATAAAATGGAAAACGACAAACCAACAATAGAAACAAACAAAAACTCATAGACAGACACAGATGACAGTTTAGTGGTTACCAGAGGATAATGGGGATGGAGTGATAGAAGAGGGTAAAGGGGATCAAATAAATGGTGATGGAAAGAGAACTGACTCTGAGTGGTGAGCACACGATGTGATATATAGATGATATATTATAGATTTGTACACTTGAAACTTATATAATTTTACTAACCAATGTCACCCCCAATAAATGTAAAGAAAATCATTTAAAAAGGCAAAAGAAAGGGAAACAGATATTTGTAACAAATTGAACGAAAATGCCTTTAGGATAAAAAAAATTTATAAAAATCAAACAAAACAAGCAGAATCCCTAAATTGCCAATAGAAAAAAGGGGGACACAAAGAATACAAATGTGAAATAAACATGGCTAACTCACAATTAGAAGAAATTTTTCAACTTTACTTACTTATCTAAAAATATTAGGGAGTACTTACTATGTGCCATATATCATTATAGGTACCAAGAGTCCAATGAAGAAATAGACATAGGTGATTATTGTCATAATGCATGACAACCTATCGTAGAATCAAACACATAAAGAATTGCAATTACAAAGATTTTATGCAAGGGATAATTCATGAAGTCATAAAAATATTTCAAATCTTGCCTGACTGAATAAGTAATTTTATAATAACTCTAATCTATTTTTGTGTTAGTATTCTTTTCATTTCCTTCCATTATGATTAATGATTTCCAAAGTGTATTCTCCTCTAATAGCATGGTGCATTGTGTCATTTGGTATTTCAATGAATTTTATCACATCTATCTTCCTTTCTTATTGCTTTTTAAGACCATTTTGAACACTTGTAATGGTTCCTTCAACAAGTGAAAACTTATTTTATAGAATAAAAATGTTATGATGAATAAAATTAAGAGTTGCAGAGGCATCAAATCTCTAGGAGACATTTGGATACATATAATATGCAAAGTTCAAATAATAGTGAACAAGTACAGTAAGTTTATCAAGTTACCACCTTAAGCAGTGCCACCATGTGGCAACAGCATCAACAGTTTACAATCACTTGGTTTGTAGTTACAGCCTTGGATTCTTAATAAATTATAAATAAAAATGAAATGAAACAACTGAATTTGTATTACTTAAAAGTTTGCTTCCTAAAGTGTATCTCTGTTAAGATATTATATTGTTTTGAGTCAACTTTGCTTGATTCCAACTTAATTAAATGACTGCACATTGTATTATGAACTAAAATATACCTAAAGTATAACATAAAAAGAAACTGCAATAATTCAGGAAGTTTAGGAGGTGGGAGGAACACGGAACTGAATTGCCTGACATAAGATGGCGGTGTCTGGAAAGACTCACTAAAGAAAAGTAATGTCTGAAGTGCAACCTCAGGGTTGAAGAAGAACTTTGAGGCAGTAGAAAACAAACAAAACATGAGATACTATTTTCTATACTGAGGAAAAATACCTGTCTCCTCTACTTTTCTGAGCTCTCCACTGGAATCTACAACAAAAGACAGATTCACAAGAGAAAAGAATACCTAGTTATTTAATAGAAGTTTTACCTGTTGTAGGAGCCTTCATAAAGAAATGAAGACTCAAAAAAATGGTTCAACTTGAGTGTTTTTATGCTAGGTTTGATGAAGAGTGAGAAGTGATAGAAAAATGGAATAGGACAAAAGGTATGAGGTAAGTGTAATAAATAAACTGGGGAAAATTTAGCAAGATTTAGATTTAGAACTTAGATTGCTTTCTGCATCCCTTTGTCTATAGAAATAAAGATGGTCCTTTCCTTGCAGTATGGAGAGGGCACCTCTCACCTCTCACGTGAGAGTTTTATGACCTAAGATTTAGGAGGGCAGCCTACCCTGATAGGGCCCTCTGGGCTTGTAGTTGGGAGCCTGTCACGTCTGTTGCCTCAGCCCTTAAAAATGGCAGAAGATCTAGCTCTTCCCTTCAGAGGTTACCAGCGCAGCTCTCTGGCCCCGTGCTCCACACAACTTTAATATCCGGCAAATGTCCTAGAGGAGAGGCTGCTAGTGTGCCAGAAGGCAGGTCCTCCCACGAGATGGGCCTGTGTTTCCTAAACAGCATCAGGCTGCTCAGGGTTTCACTCCGCCTTCTACATGCTTCCACTCATCTCCCAAGCCTCCTGCACTATTCAGGAACCCAGTCAAGGTCCCGTGGGAAGGCTGAGCATGTGCTGCAAGCCCTCCATCTTCAGATGTGAAATCCAGTCCCCCACAACTGCTAAAAGGACTGCTGGTTTCTCTTCCCCCAGCCGGCTGGGCCTGGGGAAAGGAGAGAATAGGCAAGAATAGAATCCCACAGTCAGGAGGGAAGCAGCTGATAACCTTAGACTGACAGAGGCTCTCGGCTGAGTTTTTGTTTGTGTAATCCTTATAGCTTCCACAGTTTCTGATGCCTTAAAAGTATGGATTTTGTTGTTGTTGTTGTTGTTGTTGTTTTCTTTTACAATTCACCCACCATTTTCTAGTTGTGCAAAAGAAGTGCTCTGTCACAAACAAATGCATCCTATCTGGAAATAGAGTCCTCATTGACTTTTAAAACAGGGGATATTCAGGGTAGAAACTAACAGCATGGATATTAAGATAAATGATTGGAAAGACTATTAAACATGCAAAGTAATGATACATGGTTGAAGTGTTCTTTGCTCAACTAGGAATATTAAAAATATTATTATGGTCCTTCCTATGACAAGTCAGGAAGTTGGAATTCCTGGAGTCAAGGCAAATAGGTACTGACTACCCTCGTGACCTTAAGCAAGTCAAATATCTTTCCTGGAACTCAGATTTCTCATTTCTTAAACAGGATAAATAATCTTCATGTTTTCCTCTTGCAGAGACTGCATGTCAAATCACGACAAAAAGGCTCTGAAAGCAAATTAGATGGTGATCGCCTCTCTTAAGACATTATGCCAACATAAGCAGTTACTCACATCCTATGGGTGCATATTTTAAGTCAATCTGGGGTTTGCATAAACAGTTACAGTAAGTCACCATAGATTAATTTGCTGTTGGCATTTACAGTCTAGAACGACTAATTTTGGGACACTTGGTCTTTCCAAGTTGAAGGTTTCAGTCTGTAGGTCTTCACTATATGAGGGCTTCATTGTATCAACAGTGGCGAATATTTGCAGGAGAAAACTTTAAAGGTCAGGGAAAGCAGCTTTTTGGTGAAAGAAATGTATTTCTCAGCTCAACATTAAAATGCAAGCAAAAAGAAAACAAATCCTCTTACAAATAATCCATAGTATTTATTTTGTTTTCAAAACAGTGTCTTAGAATTAGCCATTATAAGAAGTAAAAAATTTCTATATGTCAATTGACATGCAACTTTCTGTGTTTTTGTTTCCATTTTACAGAGAGAAAAGGCAAGATTATGACATGACCAGAATTTTACAGAAACATTCTGACCCATCCTTTAGTCTCACTCCACTTCTAATAAGTAAAATCTTCCTGTTTGAAATATGCATAAGGAGGGAAGGCCGAACAATTTGTACTTCTGTTTTGTTTTGTTTTTTAATGGAAACAAAATATTTACAAAGTTTGGGTGATATTTTTTAAATCTTAAAGTGTAACATATTGACTCAATTATATAATCAATTTTGTTAGCTCTTTTCCTCATGTTTACTATTCAAGTTTTCTGCAGTGACAGCTAACATGTACATATACTCTTATATCATATGTTTTCCATTTAACACAATGCCTCTTGCATTTTTCTATGTAGTTACAGTCTTCACTCTGGTCTTTCTTTTAGAATTTAAACAATACATCATTCAGAAGATGTGCTTTCATTCACTTAACCCATTCTCTCTTCTTGTACTTTAAAGTTGCTGTTCATTATTTTCAAGTAATTTAAATATACATGTGCTCATCACACATAAAGCATAGCCCAGAATCTTAGAAAAGACAATAATAGATCAAAAGAAATCAAGGCTTATATGGCTCTTCAGGGATCATTTTAAAATTTAATCCCAGTTTGAAGAAAGTAATTTACAATTTTGCCTGAAATATTCACAACTATTTCTTCAGATTATAAACGTGGTATAATAACTAATTTAGAGGATTAACATGATAACCATCATATGGTTTCTCAAGGTTTTGGTGGGTGAGAATTTTGGAAAGAGCTTGACTGAAAGATTTTGGCTCGACTTTCTTACACAGTTGAGTCAGATGGTGTCTGGAGCTGAACGAGCCTGAAGCTGGAGAGGCCTTGCTCACAGCATGGTGGCCTCAATGCAATCAGCCTGCCTACAGTACAGCTACACGCTCCAGCGAGCAGTGAATAGACTCAAAAGTCAAACAGGGTCACGTGTGCACATTGGGCTCTGACAAAAGCGTCACTAGCCCAGCCAGATGCAAGGAGAGAAGTAGACCCCCTCTTGATGACAGAGTAGCAAGGATGTAGATGGACATGTGGGGTGCAAGATACTGTTACAGCTTTGCATCCTAATGGTCGCTGGATCGATTAGGAGGAGATCCACAATATCGTAGATATTCAAACACCATCACACACTGGCTTTTAAGTGGTTTGGCCTAAAAATGACTCATGCTAGTTTGGTTTTGTCACACTGCCCCTTCCCAGTACCCTTGTAGCTATTCAGAAAGAAGAAACCTTCAAATATTGCTGAGCACCAGTTTACCGCAGGCAGATATTTTTTTCAGTCTTATGAAAGAAAAGTCTATAATCTTCTGTAATACAATTATTAATAGTCCAGTGTCAGAAATATTATTTTTTTTCAATATTACTCTATGCCTTTTAATTTGTATAAATTTATGATGACTTAATTTGTTATTCGGCAAATATTCACTCCCCTTCTCCATCTATAGTGGACAGAGTTTACTTCCCTTGTCCATTAATTTCAAGGGTAGGAAAGTGATTTGCTTTGACCAGTGGACATGACTCAAGTACAGGCCATAAATGTGCTTATGTGTTTGGCTTGGCATTGGCTCTGCCAGTCATCTGCCATAAGAGGACAATGTCTCGGGCCCCTTCAGCCTGGCCCAAGAATGAATATACATGGGGCAGACCTAAACCCAGCCTGCAGTCTGAAGTAGTACTACCTCGCTGTGTTCATCCTAGAAAAGCCAAAACATCACTGACCTACAGACTAAGGAGTGTAATGCAAATGCGGTCTTTATAGGCCGCTGAATGTGGGGTAGTTTGTTACACAGCTCTATTATTGCAATAGCCAATTAATACAATAAGCGAGCCTGTATATCATTTTTTTTATTGTCCACAGATGCCATTTTCCCCCCAGTAACACAACTGACTCAGTTGATTAATTAAATAAACAGAGATGCAGGCTCAACAAAACAACACGGATACTGTTGCAGTTTTTACAGCCACTTTTTGTAGATACCGAATTAGGGATGAAGATGTGTAATCTTTCCATTAAAAAGCTATGTCGATGTGCCAGCTGGCTCAGGGCCTTGATTTAAGGCAATAGTAATGAATGAGGCGGAAGTAAATGGCCACCATCTGGGTAAAGCTCAAGTGAGCTTGTTTGGACAAGGCTCCAGGGTCAAGTAAATGGAACGAACTTTAATTTCAAGATGCAGCTGTGAGTGAACAATTCCCCACTCCTGCAAGCCATTGCAGGTGTGGGAAGTCGGCAATATGTTTTCAAATGGGGCGGGATGCAGTTGTGTCTTGAAGGCGCTGACAGTTGTCATGTCTGAAGAACCACATGACGTGGCCTCTCAGCAAGCCTCCAGAAACAGGGAGGTGTTATTAGAGCTGGCTTGAGCCAAAAGGAACAGCGCGGGTGTTACGCCAGAAAAGGTATGTTTCTGCAGGGCTTATTAGAGCATGCTGATTCCTTTTTCCTCTGCAACCTGGGTTACTAAGAATGACACTTGATTGAAATGCCTGGATTGCTAGGGTGGGGAAAACATAGCTAAGCATAAGGGTCCTGCTGACCCACGTTTCCCTCGTGGGCAATTGGGCTCCATGCATTTGAAACAACTTGGGTTGCTAGAATACATTGAATGATCTTAAAAGGGAGGCAGACATTGGCTTTAACTAAAAATAAACAAACAAGCAAACAAACAAAAAACAAGAGGGCAAAATTGAGTGTAGGACCTCCTTATGTTAGGATTCATATTTGGAGCACCTGACTTTGGGGATTCTCACTTTGTCCTATCATGTAGTCCAGCCAGCCTAATGATCTGCTCACAAGAACAGTTAACGGTCCAACATGAAACACCTATGTCCCCTCAGTAGCTTGTGTGTGTGCATGTATACAGAAGCTGACCAGATTGCATACAGTGGGATAAGTAATACATTAAATCATTAATAAATGGCAGTTAATACTACAATTTACCACATCCAATTCCAGAAAAGTTGTTCTATTTTTTTTTTACAACACAGACAAAATCAACACCCAGTGAGTAATAATTCATTTCTTTTGCCTGAGGCACGAGACAGCTCTGGTGAGGGCTGGTCCGATGAGGGCCATTGAGAAAGGGTGTCTACCTATAGATACTTGAGTCTGAGGGGTGAGGGATCTGACAGGTGCGTTCCTAAGTTTAGTGGGAGTGAGGGCAAAGCAGCATGGTAGATGAGGAAAGGAAGAGGGGTGAGGGGGGTGCTATGTCCTAAAATATAAATATGTGCTAGGAGTACATGAAAGCCCTAACCAGACAATTGAAATAAAGGAGATTAAGTAATAAACTTTCCAATTGCCCTAGGTGTGTCATTGTGAACCTTTTTCACTACTCTCCTAGTATTGTCGGTCTTCCTCAGAGCATCTTTGTACTGAATTAGAATTTTGTTTGGATCTCTGTCTTGATCACTAGAATCAGAGATCTTCTTAGGAGTACTGTTTTCTCTTCTCTACCTTCTCAATGATTAGCATTGATGCCTTGCTATACTGTAGACATTCAGTGCATTATTAGTGGATTGGAAGGGAATGAAACATATTAGGATTTAGTGAAATTCAACAGGATTTATATTGCTATCATATTAGGAAAAAATATTCATGGTAATCAATGTGAGCATGGATCGGGAGAAAGAAGTCCATGTTTGTTACTGGTATCTATGTAAATGGATTTGATCTTGTTTGGAAAAATTGGCAATTTATTATGATGTATGAAAATATGCAGATCCATTAGACTAGTAATATTGCTCTTTGGAACTTATCCTAAGGATATCATCCAAAGAAGAAAATAAGTTCATGCAAAAAAGTATCAACTGAATATACTTTCCCAAATAAGAAAAATATGCATTAATTTATATTACTTTTATCAGGTAGGATAAAAAGTATTGAAAAAAATTGTGAAGAATGTACAAACTATGGGAAATGTTTGAACTATAATATTAAATGGAAAAAAAACAAGTAAAATAGTATGCATGCAAAATTTCTAATTATGTGAAATTGTGAAATAAGTACATAATGACTGAAGTCAATATGTTACAGGTAAAATAACTGTGAGATAAAGTATTTTATTGGCAAAATTTTTACTATGATTTCCAAATTGTAGATAACCTACAGTTTCAGTATGATAAAAATAATTGAGTAGAAATTAAAATGTATTCAGTATTTTCCACATAGTACAAAGCCCTGAGCTACCCTGGTGTTTCTGCTCAGGAGGAGCTTACTGTACAATAAAGGATTTGGAGATACGAAAATATTACAATGTATTAGTTAATTACTATGTACTAGAATTCTGTACTGGTGCAGCTTAGCAGGGATAATATATTTTCTATGTAGGTGAAAGGACTCGGGGAAGAAGGGGTTGGGTAGGGTAGAGGAGTATTGATTAAATAATCCCCAAAGAGACAGCAAATGAATTGAGTCTAAAAAGCTCATTTTTGCCCAGGCAGACCAAAGTGAAAGGCTGTGTCCAAGGCAGAGGGTCTGAAGTTTGGAGGCAGAAATATAACAGAGAATTCAGGTAGAGGGTGGAAGACGCTACGACAGAGGTGTGCAGGTATAAATCTCAGGTTGCGGAGCTAATCTTAGAGATGACAGGAAGTCAGTGGAGTGCTTTGAGAGGGGCAATGTTCT
The DNA here is from genome assembly GCF_001890085.2 of Hipposideros armiger. Classification (NCBI taxonomy): domain Eukaryota; kingdom Metazoa; phylum Chordata; class Mammalia; order Chiroptera; family Hipposideridae; genus Hipposideros; species Hipposideros armiger. Next base: position 2,278,969 of record NW_017731599.1, read on the forward strand.
GTGTGCTTTTATGACATGGTCATTCAGGCGTGGCTACCAGGAGAGGCAGAGGAGAGGCTGAGGGAGAACCAAAGTGTACACTTACAGGTCCTATAGACAGGAGGCGAACCACATCATGTGAGACCATGTGGTAAAGACACCTGGGTGGTTAGGAAGCAGAAGGCAGGAGTGAGGGGAAAGCTTTGGGCCAGGGCCTCGATCGGGGTTTCTGTGGGACAGGTGGGGGCAGGGTGAACTGTTTAGGTAGGCTAGTTTGAATTATTTCTGTGATCCCTAGTTGCTGGTACCTGGCCCTGGGGTGATTAAGGAAGAGGTGTATTGCCTCCTAGGGTATGTGGGCCAGACAGAAGAGGTGGGGCTCTTCATTGGTTAGCTTGCCT
>NW_017731599.1:2280457-2305765 GCF_001890085.2 Hipposideros armiger
TCTCAAAAGTTTGACAACCCCTGCTTTAGTGCATCTGCACCTTGACTGGCAAGAGGACATTAATGATATTGTCACAGGAGATGCGTACACAACTCAGTTCATTCTACACACTGTGATATGTAGGACAAGCTCCAGACTCTGATGAACAGGAGATGGGTCAGAGCCCGTGCTTGTAGACTTCTAAGTCTTGTGAGTGACTGGCAAGTAAATAAATGATTGAAATATCCCGATGAGTGTAATTGAAGTAAGGCCATACCAGGTTTGGTCTGATGATCTAGGATGTGCAGATGTTGTCTAGATGAGTCATGTATCTACTTGAAGGATGGAGAAAGGAAGAGCACATTTGAAAGAGGAAGTGATGTCCTACTAGATTCACCCATCGTCTCTAAATTATCCATTCCCACCGCTGATACATGGCCTGACTGACACATGGCCATGTGTTAGCATCGCTCCCTTTGTCAACATTAGTCCAGTGAAAAGGGAAAATGTCACACTCTATGATGAAAAGGTGGTCCCTTTACTGACTGAGATTAGTTATATGGGCTGACAATCTGTCACTCTGCATCCATTTTAGGAATGGCTGGAGATTATTCTGTTGGGAGAAGCTTGGATGAAAAATTGGTTTGGGGATGCTGGCGCCTGCCCCTCACAACCAGGCATCCCTTTTCAAATCCTGGTTGCCATAACAACCAGAGAGCACTTTTGGTCCCAAACACAACAGACTCTTTTATGGTGATGATTATTATTAGTCAGTTTGCACTACAGGCAGAAATCTGATTTACGTTCCCTGAGGAAAGTCACCATATGACATGCAAAATGTCAGAGAGAGAATAATGCAACCTGGAAGTATGGGACAGATACAAAATAAAACGTGCGTGGGAAAACACACCTTGTGAGTCCTTGATTTCTAAATAAAAAGTTGTCAGATTATTCAGCCCGAAGTGTGATGTTAACCGTGTCATGTCTGTGAGCTACATAATAGTTATTGTGAAGGCAGTGCTTATAGATGATCTGTTAGGGGGTGCTTGATAAAATGTGACACCTGAAAATTTTGAAGGTACATGCATTTTTGACACTATTCTGTAGATCTATTGATTGAACCTGAAAATACATTAAAAATGAGGTTGGTTTTTTTTTTTACCCTAGTACACCAGTTGAAATGAAACTTAGCTAGCTTCCTGTGCAGTGGCTTAGGAATGGGAGAAAGCAATTGAACCCCCAGAATATAAGTGATCGCGGTGGCTCTGAATGAGGTACTTTTTCCCAAATGCAGTTTCTGAAAAGTAGAATGTAAGCTGCTTTCTTCCCAGTCAAACTTAGCCAAACCATTATTTTAACCTTTAATGAAGTTTGACCTTCAGGCCAACACAGAAGAAAACTTTTGGGGATGCCTTGCGTGGAAAAAAATTGCATCTGCTGTACAGGCCAACTCTTTCTTTGTGGCATGTTTATCAGTAATGTGCCCCTGCCCAGCGAAATTGTGTCCTTGAACCAGTGATATAAAATGATACTATTAAGGGAGCCCAGCCAAGTCTGGTCAAAGAAAGCCATTTATTTTCACTGACCCAGCTGGTCAAGTGAATTCAGGTTCAGCAGCTTGGCTCACTTGAGAATCAAGCACTGCCATCATGCCGGTAATTACAGCATGAAAGTGATTTCCAGGAATGAACATCAAAAAGGAAGCAGACTTTCCCTGGCAATGTTATACTTCAGAACTGGCAAGTTGGCAAGGTGGATAGGAAGCATATATTTCCCTGTGACTCGTATAATAAAAACACTTTCTATTTGTATCAGGTTTTTTTGTTTTTGTTTTTTTTTTTAACATAGCAAACCACCCCAAACTTAATGGATTGACACAATAAACATTAATTATTTGATCCAAATGCTGTGAATGGACTGGGCCAGCTCATCTCAGGGTTGGATGGTCTAGGATGGCTGCGCTTAAATATATGGGGCTTCAGCAGGGACTACTGAGGTGGCTGAGATGGATGGGGCCTTGATGGGGTTTCTCATCCTGCAGGAGGCTAGCTGGGGCTTTTTCATCTGGTCTATGAAGGGTTCCCAGCATTCACAGCGGGCCAGCTCCAACGCGAAGTAATTTCCAAATTCTCCCTAAATCATGTTTACTAATGTTCCATTGGCAGAGGTGAGTCACATCACCAAGTCAAAATTCAAGAAATAGACAAATAAAATTGGCAACCTCTTGGTGAGAGGTACAGCAAAGAATGTGTGGGATTTTACTTTATTTTTTAATGTACTACAGCTTTCTCACTGTACTTGAGGACTACAAAATTACTGATGTGCTTTAGCATATTTTAGTTTAGATTTCCATAAGATTTTTTTTTCTTATAAAGACAGTGAATGTTTCCAAATGCATTTAAAGGTGGAAACTGTAGCAGCAAGTTTACCAAGGCTAAACACATATTTATAGCTGCTTCTTGAAAATCTCAATTGCATGATTTGAAAATTGAACAACTGAGTAAGTAGAATTTCTTGGTTTATCTTCATTTTCTTTTCTTTTATTGTTCTAGGTGACATAAAATAATTTTATAGTCTGATGTATTTCCACCATAAAACAGTTAGCAAACTGTTTTAGAAGGATGTGACAATATTCAGACAGGACAAGGATATAACATTTTCCTGCCCTAATTTGAGATTATCAGCAAATATTTACTTGCTATATTCATGAGAGATGGAAGACCACACATTAGAAAGTTGTAGAATTAAAAAACAGAGTCACGTAGTGCTCATTTATTCATTCTCTCTGTTTCTGTGAGTTAGGATTTAGAAATGACTCAACTTCAAGGCACTGACTCACAGTCTTTGATTTTGTATTTAGAATGTGAGTGAGGCTGGAGTCAAAAGTTTCTTATCTTACATGTCTGGAATCTGTGCTGGGAGACTTCAGCAGCTGGGAGCTGCAACATCTATGGCTCCTTCTGCATCTCTCTCTACATGTGGCTTCTTTATAGAATCTCTCCAGCATGGTAGCCTTGGGGTAGCTAGATTTCTTATATGTACATTCAGGGTTCCAAAGGTATGTGTCCCAACAGAGAGGTGGATGAAAAGTGCATCACATCTTCTAACCTAACCTCGACATTGTCACAGAATCACTTCTATATTCTATTAATCAGGGCAGTTACAGAGGTCCAACCAAATTCAAGGACACAGACCCCAACTCCTGATGGGGGCATGAGAAGGTTCTAGAAGGGCATGTAGGACTGAAAATTTGGTCAATTTGGGGAAAGTATAATCTCCTACATCTAGGAAAAACTTAAAATTTGTAACATGGGTCTTAGTATCATCCATCTTATTTTTTTCTTGGACAAAGTTCTGGTAATATTATTACATAATTTCACCTTTTCTTGAGCATTTCAAGGTTACCATTGACATTAAAGGTACCATCGACGAGGTTACCATTGACAGTTGTTTTCAATTAAAAAAAAAAAAAAGCCTGAGGAAGGGCTTGAATACAGGTACCTTATTTGGGAAATAATTGTAGAAAATAGAAGAGGGGGGTTGAAGAGAAACAGGGAAACAGGAAAAACAGTATGAAAATGCATGGCCACTGTGGTAGGTGACTAGTGCCTTCAAACTTGCTGGAACATCCTGAGAAGACATCTAAACTCTATCTCAGAACTACGCATTTATCTCAGGACAAAATGATGGGGCATATGTCTATTGTTATTGGTTACATGTGGCCCCAGAGTCATGAATCCCCTGCATTCCCAGCTTGCTCGTGTATGAGTGCTTAATGCAGTACACAAATATCTCACAAAGGGCATTCAGAGAAATGCCAGAATGGGAAGTTAGAGATGTGTGACTCTGCTTCTTGGTGATACGCTTTCTGCTGCACTCAAACTGAGCTGGTGGAAAGCTGCTCAGAACTGCTCAGTGCAGAAAAAAGTAAGGCTGAGATCATTTGACCTAATCTTCAATAAAGACAAATTACTTTGTTCTGAATGGGAAATGGGGATAAAAGAAAGTAGGCATTCCAAGCAGGCAGTAAAATAGGAGGGGAAATCATGAAGATTATAAATGAAAAAGCACATTTCTGAAGCCTTGGTAGACCTCAGGACACTAATAAGTGTTTTTTATTAGTAAACTGAGACTCAATGGAATTAGTCATCGGGCCAGAGTCACAGCACTTTTCTGTTGACAAGTCAGGCAAAACCCCAGAAATCCTGTATCTTCACCCAGCTTTTTTGTTAGGCTTACCAAATATTAGTTTTCAGTCATTTATGTAAAAATGAATGTCATAATCCACGTCACTTTATTTTTCTTTGCGTATGCTCACTGACAAGCTGCATCAAACCTGCATAAGGGCAGGGGAGAATACCCCCTCCTAACCTTCTTTAGTTCTTACAGCTGGACTAATAATAAAATTGACACAAGGCCAGACTAACAGGAGGAAAAAAAACCAATCAATACATGCACATGGGAAAATCATAAGTGATGCTCCGAGATACGATGAACCAGCCAGTGTTTTATACTTTTTAGACAAAGAAACACTAAATGTTTGAAGAATTGACAGGGCAAAAATAAATAAACAGTGAAAAGTTTGTGCGCGTTAGACAGAAACCTAAGCAAGGTTTGGTCACTTTGGTTATTATAATGAGGAGTCTACACAAAGCTGGAGCTTCGGCAGTGAGTTAACAAAGAGGCAAAACGGCTTGTTTATACAGGCCCTTTAGCCCTAGCTCTCAGCTCCAGCAACCAGGGTGTCTCTCAACCGTCCTGCAGCAGGGAAGGCTCTGTCACAGGGCGGACTCATTTTCTGCACTTAAGGAGACAAGGGCGGGCCAAGGTACCCTTCTGGCATTGGCTGTTAGTCAAGTAACTTTAATTCAAAGTAATCAGAAGTGCCACTGTGGGGTATTTGGGGGTGGCCTAACCTCAGCCCCAACACTTGCTTGTCTTTGGTTTTCTTCTTATTGGAGGAATTATAAAATTTCATCAAGAAGTTACCGTGGATGTTTTTTATAGTTATCACTTATGAGAAAATCAGTCTCCCCTAGGTACATGGAAGAAAGTTCAATTTTTAATTCAGGGAGTTAATGTCAATATGTTTCTAAAACCATGGATCAAACAGCAAACTTAGAGAACTCAGAGTTAATGCCCCTGACAGAGGGGTTGGAATTTGCCATGATGACAGAACCGAGAGAGGCTTGGTCGAGACACAGTGCTGGGACTAGCAATTGGCACGTGGGGAAAGGTGTGAACCAGGGTGAAATTGACACCTGATTCCTCCAGCCAACCCTTTAGGTACCTGTGAGGACAGATTCACAGATTCCACAGGACTGCTCAGGGGCCTTAAGTGAATATGTCAGAGAAGGGATGTGTCAAGGTTTTAGGGATGGGTCCTCACATTGTCTGATACAGTTCTGCAATTTTCCAGAGGCGCAGCTATTGCTGGGTCAAATGTGTCATTTCTCTAACCATTTTTCCATTCTTCTTTTTGGGGTTCATGGATAGTTCACCTCTACAAGGGACTCTGAATGGACGTGGGACAGATTTTTTTTCTTTTTTTTAGCTAAAAGGCTAAAGAGGCATTTAAAAATCATTGGGTCACTGTACCACAGTGCAAAGCTAGATGAATTTGCCACTTTTCTGGGAGTAGGTATAAAGGTACGTTGGGGGAGTCAGCAATTTAAATTCTGTTTTTTAAGCATGTGTGGATCCTTGGGAAAGGAATGGCTGTGCCAAGGAGGGAAGGGCTGGCATACAGGGTAGGGTATCGGCGATTATGGGCTCTATAAACAAAAAGGAAGAAAGTGGGGGCAGACTGAGTTATATTAGTACGTTTAAAAGGACAGCCAGTGATGCATGGAGCACATCGGTGTAATGATAGTTACTGTTCTTTGGGGGAACTAGGGGAGAGAAGACGTCCTACAGGAACAGGAACAAAGCGGGCAGAATAAACAATGCCTGTCTCTCCTGAGGCTCCTTGGTCAAGTTTATCTCCTGTTAAGTTGAAGAACTGGAGGCAACTTAGTATCATGCCAGCTCTTTCGGCCCGCAAAGCCTCACAGCAACGCCCAGTCAGAGAATCAAAGCACGCTCAACTCTGAGTAGTCTAGCAAGCCTGTTCTGAGCCTCTACAATGTCAACAACTCCATACTGAGGGGCTATTGTATGCCCTCCAGGCATTTTGCTTAAGACTAAGATTAAAAGAAAAAAAAAGCGAATATGATATAGTTCCTGAACTTGCAGAGCCAACCATCTGTTACGTGAGTCCAAAATTTTCCATTCAAAACGGTCTCGTGATAAAGGTAACCAAACTTTTCCAGAGAAACTTAGAGAAAGGAGGATCATACCTCCTTATACTGAAGGTGAGTCATAGGCTGAATCTTACAGTATATGTTTTCTTATCCAGGTAACTAAAGTTAGAAAGGGCATTACAGGCAGAGGCAATATCATAAGCTGTATGCATGGAGCCAGGAAGGAGTTGTCTGCATGGAACCTGTAAGTGACCCAAAACTGTGGGGCTTTAGAATATAAGGTAGGACACAGCAGGGGTCAAGGGGATGGAAGACATGCAGGCTATGCCAGGATGCTGAGATTTCAGGATTCCCTTGTATACATGTCGTCCATCCAAGTTTTGCGTTTTGGACGTGGGGTTTAGGATCTTCCTGTCTGGGGGCAGAAGGAGTCTTTGGGAATCCACTATAATGTTCCAGGGAAACAATTAGGGTCTGAAAGAAGGTAGTAAAAACGAATGGATTTCAGAGGTAAGTAGGAGGAAAGCTTGTCAGGATGTAGTGGCTGATATAATTGGAGGGATGAGGAAAGGCCAGATGCCCGGGACAGTGTCTGTCACCAGGAGATTAAGTGAATTGTAGAGTCTGCAGGGCTGACAAAGCGTTACAGCCCGGCCAGAGGACCAGACACAGAGCGACAGCTGTCAGCAGGGTGGTGTTAGAGCCAAACTTAATGATGCGAGTGGGTGCCTGCATGGAAAGAGGGTACCCAAAGGCCAGACAGCTTACCCCGACCCCTTCAGCCCATCCTCGCCCCCATCCAGCTACTCTTAGATGTTTGAGGGACGAAAAAAATATGTGCTGAGAAAATTCCAAACTGACATTCTTCGCCTAAAAGTGACTTTAAGGGCCTACTTCCTGACAGCAAAGGGGAAAACTGGTTTCCGACTAGCTAAAAATTACAGAACAATTTTAATATACCCGAGTATCTTTTTCAGTGCCCATAAAAGAAGTTTCAGATTAGTAAAGTGAGAAAACCAAACAATGAATGGCCCATATTTCAGAACACGCGGCCGACAGCACCAGGAGCAAGAGGGGCGTCACAGGATACCCTCTGAGGTTTCAGCTTTGACTGTCTTGTTTGACTCATTCTGACCCTGAGAATCAGAATCAAGAAGAAAAGGGTGCGAACGTGCAGCTGTCCTGGCCCCAACCTGCCACTGATGAATCCGAATTTCTAGCAACAGGTCAGCCTCCTACTTTTAAACAGCTTCTGGGGTGAGTCTTAACCTCACTTGAGATTATAATCACTTCGCACACCCAAAACTGCACCTGCAGGCATTCACTTTAGGCCCCCAGGGCAGTTGAACCTGAATCAAAGAATTGCTTCAGGCTGTTCTTTCTTTGCCCACAGAAATGTCCTCCTGAATCCTCTCTCCTACCTCCATGGACAAACCTCTTTATCCTCCGTCTCTCCCATCATCTAACTCAGTTTTCACTTGGTAAGTAGACTTTCTCCCTCTGCCTTCATTTTCACGGGGCAGCCCCTGTCTTCAGTCCTGGGGCAGCTCCACGCGATCACAGCTCCTCACACCTCCTGGGTATATCCTCACTGCCTTGGCAAAGGACAAGCGATATTTCCCTTTAATACAACATTTTTACGACATGGCTGTGTACTCAAGCACCTACCTAAAACGGGATCATCATTAACATGGAAGGAACATATGAATACATGGGAATATTTGGCTTCCAGTCTTAAGCCAACAGAAGAGAACAATGACCAGCTGTGACCTTAGGCAATTAACTTTGGTTCTCTGGTAATTGGTTTAGTGATTTTTAAAGATAGATGAAAGCAGGATTTCTCAACTTTGACACTATTGGAATTTGGGGCCCAATGTCTTTATAATGGGGAGGGGGGTTGTTGGCTGTCTTGTTTGTTGTAAGAAGCTTCGATAACCAAATATGTCTCCAGGCTTTGCCAAATGCCATGTGTATGTGTGTTTGTGTGTGTGTGTGGAGGGGGAGATTTAAGCAAAATTGCCCTCAATATACAGCCACTGGATTGAAGGTACCCACTTCACAGGGTTCTTGAGATATTAAATGAGATTGCATATTTACAAGTGCTATTAGATTCTCATGGATTTACAAACTAAGGGGTTGTTTTGTTTGATCTACAGGAATTTGATCATGTTTAAAATTAACTGTTAATGTGGTTCAAGCTATTTAAACATTAGATGACATTAGTGAAAATGATATGATATTTTCAAGTATGCTCATCAAAGAGTTATGCAAACTTGAATTTAAGTCACCATGACCTGGGTCAGTGATCTGGGCAGAGAGGGCCCCCCAGAGTGGTACTCCCTGGAGAGACAGCCTCAGGAATCACCTGAGCAGGACACAGGAGACCCAATGCTTTACACCTTTATAAATGCATCCCTTATGAATCAGTCACCAGTCAGCTTTTATGTTTCAACAATAGGAGAGGACTTTAAATGAGCAGTCCTGTAATATTATCCAGTAAAACAAATGCTGAAAGCTCGTCCTTTGAAACTCCCCATCCCCATTTTAAAACATTGCAGCTAAAGTAGCTAAGCGACTAGAATGAAACCAAAACCTATGCAGAGTTTTCTTCAAGAGACAATTAATTACATTTTCGTTTCCTTTCATTTATTTTTACAAATTACTATCCCCTTTTAAAAGCATTCGAGTTTCTTCCGCTCTCCTCTCTCTCTCCCTCTCTCTCTCTCTCTTTCTCTTTTTTATTCCAGCTCTCAGCTAATAATCATATGAAAGAAATACTTTGTGTCTAATTCTGGTGACAATGTGGCACATAGCACTAGTCTGCCTTTTTGCAGCTGTGTGTGTGTGTCCTCTGGGACGTCACCACATGAAATCTGTTTCACCATCTACAACGTGTAGACTTTAGTGTCTTCTTTGAAATGTAGTTGTCATTGCTTAATGAAAAAAAAATATTTACACTGGATAAAACATTATATTTTTAAAAAGTTAATGTCTTCCCTCATCCTCACCCTTTTTTTTTCTTTTTTTGACCCCTCCAGCCCTAAACTTGTAGGAGAGTGAATAACTCGACTGTTGTTTCTTCAGGGACGGGAGAAGGGGCCTTTCCGTAACTTAGCTGTGGCTCCTTTCTAGATTCACATGGGCGTTACGCTGCTCTAACGGTGGGGAAACATCCATTAGGAAGGAAATCCACAACAACACGCAGTGGGCTTTCCATGGGGGGAAACGGTTTCACTGTGGCTCAGGTCAGCAGTGCCGTCCAGTTAGTTGGGCTCCCCGGGCCGTGGAACGAACCAGAGACAAACGCTCCTGTGAGAGAGCTTTGCTGGCTAATGTCATCACCAAGAAGGAGGCGGCTTTTGCTCTTTTTTATAATCTAGAAAAATAGTTGATATTTCGTGCTAATGGGGTCAAATGTTGGCAGGAGGTCAAGGTCCTTCTTTCCACTGCTAATTATTATACAAACAGATCATAAATATCAAAATATTATGATGTGCAATAGGTGTTTCTTAGGGCATAACCTTAGGAAAGAAATGGTAGGTACAAAACTGGGTAGAAAAGGAAACCTAAGAAGCAATGATTGGAAGAAAAAATAAGCCATATCAAGCACTGATTCTCTGGCTTGGCTCAAGATGCTAGATAGCTGAAACTCCAGCCAGGCTCTTCCAGATGCAATTTTTTGCCTCTGCCCCCAAGATGGCCTCATAGATTCAGACTTTGTGTGGTTTACTACCGCAAACATCACTTTCAGCCTGGGCCTTCTCCCTGGTGGTTGTCTTTGGCACTTTCGCCACGTGATCACTGCTCAGTACTTGGCCGGCCGGCTGCACCCTTGTGGTTTGTGATGCACACCTGACCTGTCTCTCCACCATTTGAGCTTGAGGAATAGCTTCCTGACTCAGGGTTGGTGACTACGCTGAGCCTCTGGAGCTGTTCAATGGCCTCACCTCTCCTTCTGCAGTTTCCATTGCTTTTCAGAATATGATGGGGGTGTAAGCCAAAACTGACATTGAAGTTATTTTGAATTGGGCCTTTAATAGGCCTCATCTCATTCACTCCTCATAACTCATCTGCCAGGTATGCACGATCATTTCCACCATTCTCCAGAGGCGTAAACTAACATAGATAAGATGTCCAGTCAATGGGCACCCAACTGGCAACACGTGAGGCCAGGATCTGACGTTAGTTCTATTGACCCAATGGCCATCGCGCCACTTGCACTGGATTTTAGTCCTTGAGGACCTCGTAGAACGACTTGTTAATTATAGGGATGGGGATATTTTTCCAGATTATGGAACCACATTCACTCTCTCTCTCCCCCGTCTCCCTCTCTCTCCCTCTCTCCCTCTCTTGTTGAAACAATCTCATAGAGATTAAAGATTTTCAAACCTCCCCCTTAAGTCCATCTCCTCACTGCCCTCCCCGCCCCCATTTTTATTTTCTCCCGAGTTTTAATTTAAAGTTATAACTATTCCCCTATGGGGAGTTCACTTCATAATAATGCATTCTTTTCCATATATGACTTAGAGGCTATTTAAATGTAATACTTCTTTGCATGTGGCCTAATGTGATATTAGGAAAAATGATTGAAAACGTGGAAACGAAATAAAAGGTTGATTATATGTTCTTTCACATTCATAGTGGATACAGTTTAACAGGTCCAACGAAGAATTGTTTGATTTCCTAGGAAAATGTACCTTTATTTCTCTGTGCTATTTGTTATTTGAGTAGAGCTCAGATACTATAAAGTTACATGTTAACTTATGGATTTCTGTCTAGTCGAAAAGACAACCCAAATATGATATTATTTTGCCCTGAAGGACAACAGGCAGCTTTGTATCTAACCTAGGAAATTTATTCTAACATCTTTTTATTTTTTTAATGTTTTTGCTTGAGGCCTAGATAAACTGTTTTTCCTTACATTCTGTGAGAGTTGCCTTTATCCTTTTACAGGTCCCTTCATTAATTAATGACTTTAAAACATTTTTCAAAATGTGCTCATTTCATATTTGTATAGTAGTCATGTTTTTAACCTTTGAAAAATTCTACTTCAACAAAGATTACTTTCACATTGTTTTAGTCTCTTGTCCATTCATTTGTTGGGGCATTCAATCATTCATTTTTACAAATATTTCTATGTGCCTGGTGCTTGGTCTTATAACACCAGACTTCAGGCTTAGAATACAATAGTGAACAAAACCAAGCACGTAAGCCCCAGCTTTTATGGAGCCAAGAGGGAAGTATGACCTCGTGGATAATATAAAAAACCGGGACATTTATTTATAACTATGGGTCTCATGTTGAATAAATATCACCTTGGGAGCTTAATAAGCTTCATCATCTAATTTCCAGGGTGTCAACCATGGGCATTCTAATTCTATAAATCTTTTATGGGAGTTAGTTATCTTCATTTTAACCTGCACCTTAGGCAAGTATGATGCACTTGGTCTTGGGAACTTATTTTGAGAAAAAAAATCTGGTATTTTCACATATTTTGAATATTTGCATTGCTCTAGTTTTTTCCAATGTGAATCATCAAATCACAATGAGAGAGAGAGAGAGAGAGAGAGAGAGAGAGAGAGAGAGAGAGAGAGGGAGAGGGAGGGAAGGAGAAAGGAAGGAAGGAAGGAAAGAATGAAGGAATGAAGGAAGGAAGGAAGTCATGCCAGGGAATCTGAATTTCAGGGTTTTTTCTTTGTTTTAGTCTGTTTTTTACTCCCCCCCCCCAAAACACACACACACATACACACAAATATTTAGACATGTAACCTTGGGCAAATTACAATCCATCTCATCTCTGGGCTGCAGCTATGTCATCCTTAAATGAATAGTTTGGATAAGATGACAGTTAATGTTTGCTCCAGCTCTAAATTCTAGAGACAGGGAAGAAAGTTAAATATATAAGTATCTTTTCATGATCCAATATCTGCTATACATAAGTTAATTTATTAATATTAGAGTTCATTAATGAGTAACAGAATTAATTAATTAAGTAGAGATTATGAATGTATCAAATTTTGTTTGGTTTTGTTTTATAAGATATGCAATAAATCAGATCTTCCAACAGTTAATGTTGTGTTGCTGATCTTTTTTGCAATACTGCCTAATGAAAAACAGCTAATTAACATGCTTCTAGTAATTTACTAAACCATATCCCTGGCACTTAAAATCAACATTCACAAATAGCTGGAACCAAGATGCATGGCCATGCCCGCGACTTCCAATCTTTAGAGAACACTGTGAATTACACATAGTGTCTAATGAAGTATTTATAATGGTAAGAAATGAGCTGAAGCATGCGTACCAGTCATGGAAAAGAGTGAGTCATGATAGCACTTAAAGCAATGGGCACAATCTGGGTGTCAGACCTACAGATGACCTTGAAGTACTTTGTAAAAAATTTGTGGCTTATTCAGTCTTCAATCTTTTAAGGAAAAATAAACTAAGATAGACCTTCTCAATCAATTTCCTCTGAGTCTGTGATGATGGGTATTTTGTGAAAAAACAAAAACAAAAACAAAAAACAAACTCTCTTCTCCAATGTTCTCCACTTACTCTATCCATCATATTCCTTTATTTCAATAGATTTGAAATGATTTGTTCCTGAAACTGACAGAAAACTAAAACTTCTTATGTGTTGGAGCTCTAGACAGACATTTTAAAAACAGAATTATTAGTTTTCCAGCTCTACAAAATGATACACAAAGCAAATAGAAGATAGAAAATATCATCTCTGCTGTAAACTCTTCCATTACATCAAAAGCTCATTGAGGGGCCGGCCGAGTGGCGCGATGGTTAAGAACTCGCTTGGGATGCCAGAGGGCCCTGGTTCGGCTCCCACACATGAGGGCCAGTGACACTGCCCTCCACAGCTAAGATGCTGAACAACAGCTCAACCTGGAGCTGGGCTGCCATGGGTCGCCGGCGACGGCGTGGGCTGCAGCCCCTGTGGCAGTGGGTTGCCATGGGCTACCGTGTGTAGCCAGCAGCCAGCATGAGCGGCCAGCAGCCGCAGTGAGCAGCAGTCCAGAAGCCGGCGACTGATCTGCCTTGCCCAGGAAGAGTGCAATGATGGTGCCAACTTGGGCCAGTGAAGCAACATCCTCCACAACTAGACTGAAGAACAAAAGGACAACAATGTGTCTGTTCCCCTTCCCCCAATTCCCCAGCACTGTTCCCAACCCCCAATTCCCCAATTTAAAAAAAAAATCTTAAAAGCTCATTGAGGAAAGAAACTAAGTTTCATCTTTGTAGTCTCCCATAATGCCTTGCACCTGCTCTGTTCCACAGTGCACACTATTATCTAGAAAATTTACTGAACATGTTGAGAAAATAGTACCTGGAATTTATCTAAACAATGAAGACGCAGCAGCATACAAGGTACAAATGGTCATTAGTATAATATTAACTAATATAATAGTTAATATTATAGCAGTAGAGAATAAATATTTGTTCAATAACACCAGCAATGACACCAGAGCTTACTTATATCTTGAACAGTAAGGGAAACTCTAGATGTCCTATTTCTCTCTTCCACAGTCTTTCCCCAATGTCTTCCTTAGTATCTGACTAAATGTTCCTATTTTTCTTATGAGCTTTTTTTTAAGGGTAGTTTCCCTTTCTCATATTTAAAAAAGGAAGATAAAACATTCTTCAAATATGTATGTATGTACTCTATCATCTATCTATCTATCTATCTATCTATCTATCTATCTATCTATCTATCTATCTATCTTCATATATCCTACAATCATGAACCAGCCCACTATGCCATAGGATGAGAATACAATTGAAAATGAACCAGAGATCGCCCCTGTCCTCACACTAGGAAGATGCATTTGAAAGACGTGATCCCAGAGGAAACAGCAGTGTAAAAGCCTAGTGGCAAAATGACAACAAGCAGCATATCCAGGAAATTAGACTTCACTTTGGAGAGATTTCAATGTGTCAGTCTTTGGGAATCGGGGAAGATCCTAAAGGGCCTTGTGAGGGTGACCTGTGGGCCCTTAAGAATTTGTATAAGAAGCGACAAAATCACATTTACATTTTGTAAGAATTGCTGGTTTGCAACATCTGACAGCGAGCAAAACGTGGGCAAGAATGGAAACAGAGCATCCAGTGAGGAGCCCACAGTAATAGTACAAGTGAAAAATGATGCTGACCTGGACCAAGAGAGTTCAGTGGAGAGGAACAGAAGAGAGATAGGGCTAGAGAATGTTTTTTTATTATGGTAAAATACCCATAATATAATGTTTGCAATTTTAAACCATATTTAGGTATACAGTTCAGTGGCATGAAGAATATTCAAATTGTTATACAACCATCACCACCATGCACTTCCAGAAAATGTTCACCTTTCCAAACTAAAACTTTTTACCCATTAAACAATAACTCCCCATTCCTGCCTTCCTCCAGCCCTTAGCAGACATCGTTCTACTTTCTGCCTCTATGACTAATCTAGGAACCTCACATAAAAGGAATCATACAGTATTGTCCTATTGTGTCTGGTATATTGCATTTAGCATAATGTCTTCAATAATCATCCATGTTGCAACGTGTCAGAATTTCATCACTCAGAGAATATTTCCAAATTAGAATCAACAGGAATTGATTATCGATTCAACATGGAGGTTGAGAAAGAATATGAAGAAAGTAAAATGCCAAACTATATAGTCGTAGAATCTTGGAAATTAATAGTGTCATTCAAACAGCTACAGAAGATGGGAGGTAGAAGAGGCTTGTCTCAGAGCTATATGAGCTGAATTTAAACATATCAATTTCATAGGTTGATTATAATCGATTTAGTACCTTCACAGCCTTGTGTTATATAGATGTACTATACTGTAATGCTTCCCAGAATTTGCTAGGCTAAAAATGCCTCCTACGGTTATAGTTACCCAGCACTTTTATATTCACTTCACTGGGGACTAATTAATATATTTGCCAGAATCACTCCTTACTTCTTTCTACTAACTGACAATGTCTCCTGACACATAACCTGGAATGAGCTAGTCATTGCATTTCATAGCTAAGCCTACGAGGTTCAGGTGAAGACAAGCATGTAAGCAGACCAGAACAGTCTGATTTTCCTCTGGGATTTTTCTGCCATTGCTGGATGAGACAAGCTCTGCTGACACTTGAGTTCTGGATCTGGTAGTGTTCAGTCTTGGCCTGTCAGCCGTCATGTTAGATGCTATCTGAAGACCTGACACAATGAAGCCTCCGAGGGCCAAACGCAGAAGAAAAAGGGAGAATAGAGCAGAAAGAAAAAATATTGACAATTACAAAGTATTAATGAAAGAAATTTAAGACACAAATAAATGAAAAGATATTCTGTGCTCATGGAACGGAAGAATTAATATTGTTAAAACATCCATACTACCCAAAGCAATATATTCAATGCAATCACTATCAAAATCCCAATGGCATTTTTTCACAGATAGAATAATCCAAAAAATTTTGTGGAGCCATAAAAGTCTGCAAACAGCTAAAGCAATCTTGAGAAAGAAGAACAAAATTGGGGGATGTCAATGTTCCCAATTTCAAGTCCCATATGCTCCCTGATTTCAAACTATAGTACAAAGCTATAATAATTAAAGCAGAATGGTACTGCCATAAAAACAGACATACAGATCAATGGAACAGAATAGAAAGCCCAGAAAGAGACCTACACCTATATATAGTCAATTAATTTATAACAAATGAGCCAAAGCATACAATGGGGGAAAGGACTGTCTTCAATAATTGGTGTTGGAAAAATTAAACAGCCACATGCAAAAGAATGGAACTGACCCATTATCATTCCCATACACAATTAACTCAAAATGGATAAAATTCTTGAATGTAATACCTGAAACCATAAAACAAAACAGTTCACCTATTTCTTTCACTACCCATCCCCAACCCGTCGCTACCACAAATCTGTTCTTTGCATCTGTGAACTTGAGGTGTGTGTATTTTAGAATCCACATGTAAGAGGGATTGTATGGCACTGGTAGAATGTAAGTTGATGCAGCTACTATGAAAATCAGTATGGCGTTTTCTCAAAAAATTCAAAACTGAACCACCATAGATCCAGTAATTTCACTTCCAGGTATTTATCAGAAGAAAGCAACAACAAAGAATTAAGTCAAAAAGATATATGCACTCCCATGGTTATTGCTGCATTATTTACAGTAGCCAAGGTATGGAAGCAACCTATCAATTGACGAATGAATGGATAAAAAATCGTGTGTGTGTGTGTATAAATTATATAAATATAATTTAGTCATAAAAAAGAAAGCAATCTTGTCATTTGTGACAACATGGATGGATCTCAAGGGCATCATGCTAAGTGAAATAAGTCAGATAAAGACAAATGTCATATATCATCTCTCTTACATGTGGAATTTAAAAGACACACACACACTCACATACAGCAGATTGGTGGTTGTGAGGGGTTAGGGGTGGGGAGTGGAAAAAATGGGTGAACTGCTTTGTTTTGGTTTGGTTTTTAGTTTAAATAAATTGAGCTTTAAAAAAAGGCAATAGAAGAGAGCCCACTGCCACTGCGCGACTTGGAACTCCCAGATTCCAGGCTGGCCTGGGGTATAAGTCCTTCCCAGCATCACCGGTGATTAGTCCTTATTGTTGTTTAAAGTCATTAAGAACTACTTGAAATTATCCCAAAACTGAATACTCTATCATGTCTCTGAAGTCTTGCTTTTTTGCATTCTCTCTCTAGAAATCACTTTATTTTTGTGCTCAAACACCTACTTTTTATCAAAGTCATAGTTCGAGTGTCTTCTCCAGGAAGTCGCCTTTCCCCTCCTTTCTTGTGCAGGATGAGGTAAGGACTAGCCCTTTGATCCTCCACAGACCCCCCTAAACTCAGCTTGTTATAGACTCTGATGGAGATGATTTGTTTGTGTGTTTGTTTTCACTCTATTCCTAATTTGACTGTCTGTCTGAGTTTCCATTCA
This sequence comes from Hipposideros armiger, assembly GCF_001890085.2. Lineage (NCBI taxonomy): Eukaryota > Metazoa > Chordata > Mammalia > Chiroptera > Hipposideridae > Hipposideros > Hipposideros armiger. The sequence continues at coordinate 2,297,640 of NW_017731599.1, forward strand.
TTCCTCAAAAACCAGCTTCATAATGATCCCCATTGTAAAACACCCTCTAGCTGATTTCTAGGGAAGATGATCTCACTTAACCTGGTATAGACTTAGGCTAGCATGTTGATCAGGTCATGCTCTATTATTTATCCAAAAAATACATTTTCATCGGTTCTGTATCCCAGAACCTAGCACAGGATCTGGTGCATAGTAGATATTTAGTCAATGTTGCTTACATTGAATTTCAAGGTCAACATGCGATATGTCAGTGACCAATTAGGTTTATTTTTGTCCCCACGTCTTTTTGAAATGTGCCCGTATTCAACCTTCCACTTGGAAGAATGGTCCCTTAAACATTTAATGAAATGTCTGAAGTTCTCCTTCCAGGGTCTGCTGCCTGTGACAGCTGCAGAACTCAAACTCTCCATGACAACAATGCATGACCATGATTTCACCTGGGATTTTCTCATTCCTAAGACTGCGTGCCGGTAGGGCCTGGCCTCTCCATGACCCTGTGAAGAGCAGAAGAAATCGGCATCTGGAAAGTGTCTTGCATTTGTGAGGAAAGTTTGCTCTGTCCCCAGTGGCTCAATGCCTGAACAGAGAACAGTAATCACACAATTTCTTCTACAAATATTTAAGCACATATATCCATTTTATCAGAGATTTTTCATTTTTTTAGATAAGTTGGACAGTTTACATACAGAAGAATTCTTTGTGATGGCCGCCCAAAAGTGTAAGAGGGTATGTTGCAGCCAAACTGACACCTGTAAGGTGGTTTCTGCTCCTTTTTTTACTACTTCTCCCTGCAGTAGATTAAACTGAGTAAGTAACCTAGTGAATCACTGTGTATTCATGGCAACGTGAAGACAAATCCTGTGAGGATGCGGTTATGCCATCCTACTGAAATTGGAAGCAAGAGGTGCTTGTGTAAGGTCAGATTCTGGAGTTTGCATTGTTCCACAGTCACAAATATGACAGGAATTTATGTATCAATGTAAATTGATCTCCAAGTTATATTTTTCAATAAAGGGTTAAGGGTACAGAAGGATGTGCCTATCATACTACAGTGTGTAAAAATAAATAAGGAAGGAAGGAAGAAAGGAAGGAAGGAATGAAGGAAGTCTGTTTGCTTGTAGGTGTTGAGTTTTCTCTAAAGGATACTCAAGAAATCAATAACAGTGGTTGTCTCCAGGTCAGAAGACTGGTTATCTGGAGTAGAGGTGGGAGGTGATTTTTTTTCTATATAACATTTTGTGCTTTGTGAATTTTGATCCAGACTACATATGTATAACCCATTCAAAAATTACAATAAACATATATGTCTAAAAGACTGAGTCAAGTCATTTGGGAGTGTGTGGATTTTCAAAGAAGCCAAAGCAGCGACATCTGTCCTGGGGCCTTTCAAGCTCCTTTCTGTTCTATTCAGATGTCACCAGGGAATTCTTCTCTTCTGTTGATTAGTCCAGGATAGACTCATATAATGCCTGCTGCAATTGCAGGTTGTTTTCATCATAAACCTTTCTCTATGGATAACTAATATGGCTATCATCAAAACATCACCACTTCTCATATCGTATCCAGGACTTTCGAGAGGCCAATTAGGCAAGGATTTCCTTCCAAAAATTTAAGCCCTTCTGACAAAAGGGAAAAAAAAGAAAATCCTACAATTGATTTCATGAAGCATCAAATACATATTGAGTGTCTATTGGGCATGGCTGAGTAATTTACATTTATGAAGGGAGTTATGTATTACCTACTTTGAAAACAGATCGATACCAGATAGAAGGAAGAAAATGAGCATTTGTTAAACCATTGCTATGTGTGAGACTTTGAGATAGGTGCTTTCATCCCCTCAAACACATGTAAGAGACATATTATTATTACTCTAGTTTTATAATTGAGAGAATCAGAGATATTAAATACCTTATACATGCATCCAGCCCCTCTATTTCTAAGGCTCTTTCTCCCAAACACCTGGAGAACTACAGAAAATGATGTCAAAACTGCAACACTAATTTATTTGTTTCTGCCTTGTTGGATTAATCCTATGCAACAGAATGTCACCACCAAATGCAAGATGTATTTTATAAAATGCCTTAATCTGTTTATTCATCACTTAAGGGTACATTAGAGAGACTAGAAACTTGATCTTTATTTTCCTATCAACAGATGTTGTTACTAAGAAAAATGGAATTGAGCACTTCGGGGCAATTATTTTAAAATACAACGCTCACCTTTCCAATAACTTTCCATGTGCTTCACTGAAATGAAGACACATTTCATGTTGACTCATCAAAGGCCCCGTGCCCCTTCCTTTGAGACAATCCTGCCTCAAAAAGTACAGTTTCAAATTGCCAGCCCAGCACACAGAGGAAGAATGTCAGGCCTCCTGCATATTCAGAGCCGGCTGTCACCAGGTTTGGAGCAGCTTTTTGAGGCTTTTTAAGCCATTCTCAGTGTTTCCTGTCCTTACACCCAGGTGATTATCACATTCATAGAGCATTTTATGAATGCTCTATGAATGTAATCATCTAATTCAGACATTGTAGACTCCTAGAGTACATCTGTATCAGGTACGATTGTAAAAGGCAATTTCAATAATCAGTGCAATGACTCGATTTCTCCAAACGTGCTACGCTCTAACACACCATTTTGTGTTCGTATCTGCAGTTGCTTCCACCTAGCACCCACCCCACCCCCGTCACCTCTTGTTCATCTTTGTTCGTTCTTCAGGATCCATTTCATCATCACCTGTTCTCTGGAAACATGTCCCACTCTCTAGGCAGAGTGAAGTAGCTCTATATTGTGGCCACATTGAACGGTATGAAAAATTCATTTTCTGCATTCCTTTATCATCTCTCCGCCTCTAGACTAATGCTGTTTACAAATGGCTGTACAGGGCTCTAATGACACTATTAAAAAGTAACCTGTGCCTAGAAACAGTGCCTCATTCAATGTCTGAATACATTTTTGGTAAATGTATAAAAATAGGTGCTTTGTTTTTCATGAGAGCAACAGCGGTTGACTGAGCCAGTACTGTGTGCAGACCGCCAAGCTGGGGGCAGTGTGCGCCCCAGAAGGAGGTCCAGAGGTTAAGCAGAAGAACCATACAGACCTAGCCCCCAACCCCCCGCTTCGCCCACTTAAACACTCTACGATGTGTGGAAAATTAATGAACCCCATTATACAGCAGTTCCTCATTAGGAAAAGGAGGGAAATGATAGTATTCTAACTCCATATGGTTGTTCTGTGTATTTAATGAGATACATGCATATCAGGCATTTACTAATGGGCCTGGAAAGCAATACACTTTAAGGACCTTACTATCCATATAGGAAAACGTGGTGAGAACAAAGACTTTAGGGAACAGTGTTTTCCTTTGGGTCATCTAGTACATTCCCCCAGTTACAGGCGAAGTCTGGTGGTGTTTGGGTGGGGGCAGACTTGGAGACCGCTGGGTTCACTGCTCTGGTTCTCCACGTCCTCTCTTCCGCCACGCTAACCCATGTTCCTGATATTAACAACTGTTCTTCAGACTCTTTTTAGATGGATGTTTATGATGCATCACTTTCTTCCTGAAGAATCCTAGGTTTCTAGGTAAAAGTTACTATTACTGATTGTTCGTATAGTTTAGGTCCTCAAGGTAGCTTAGAAAGATCATTTAGGAAACTTCCCAAAGTCCGAGCTAAACATCATCTTCTCTTTCATTTCCTTTGGAAAAATAAGGGCATGTGGGCAACTGCAGACCAAATCCACCCTGGTCAGGTGCCTTGAGGGTAACGGGATATTCAGGGAGTCTACCCTAACCTTTTCCTATATACAAATCCATGATTACCTTGTTTCTTTACAAAAGAGTTTTAGAAACAGCTGGCATTTTTTCTGTACTCTCATGCCCTAAATCCGTGAGACTGCCACATATCTCTGCTCTAAAGACCTCCATCTTTTAAATGGCGCATTATATGCAGCTTGAAAACCAGGTAATCGATATGTCCTACTGTGAAAATGTGCTTTAAAAATAATATGATGTTGATTCTATACTGAATCTCTTTTGGCTTATATAGTCACATTCGTCAGCTCAGCAGCTCAGTGGTCTCAGAAGCTTAAAATTCTATGTTCTGAAGGTAAAGAAGCTGAATAGTGAAACACAAAATACACAGACATAAAGTCATGGATGTGGTTTTTCATTTCTTCAATAAACTAAAATATTTTACTAAATCAACTGAGCATTTTAATTTTATCATTTATTATTATTCTTTTTTAGTAAATTTCACTTTAAATGTGGGATCTTATACAGAGTGACCATGTAAATGTAAAAATAAATTTTTGTTTTTTAAATTTAATATACAGTGTTCTTAAGTTGATTCCACTTTCTAAAAAAGTTGATCAATTATCACAAGAATGTGCTCAATTTGGTGAAAAGGGTTCAATGTGGCCTAATTCTAGTTTCATTTTCCAGTGGGAGACATAGTTCAGTATTATATACAATGTAAGTTTAATCACCAAGGAAAAGTGGTGATAAGAGTTTAGATGAGTACCTTTTCTCAAAAACTGTATAACCCTAATTTTCTAGGAGCACAAAACAAATTGTCAGCTCAGTTAGGTAGGTGTATTATCATTATTTTTTTTATCCCTTTTGCACATTATTTTCATCCTTATAATATACCAGTAATCAATGAAATGAAAAATGAAGAAAGTCTCTGAGCTATTTAGAGTCAGAGATTATAGCCTGCATTTCATAATCATTGTAACTTCTTTTAGTTCACAGGATAATATGTTATGCTTCAAGTATTCAGAGCGAAAATGAGTCGATACTTATATCATTATGGTCTTCAAGCTTCTTCTAAAATAGATGTGCAAGTCGTATTGAAAACCTCAAAAGTGAAGATGCTACATGAATTAAGTTAGTGTGAGAAAGCCCAATGAATATATATATATATATATATTTTTTTTTTTTTAGCTGAGCCATCCCGCCACCTGTTGGCAGCTCAGCAGCAGCTCAGTTCATGCCGGGCATTGAACCGCTGTTGCTCAGAGCTCACACTCTTGAGTGAGCTCTTTACCAACTGCACCACTCGGGAGGCCCCCTCCATATGTCCTTAATTTATTTATTAGTTTATTAATTAGCCTGGTGGAAGATTTTTCAGGAGCTTGTTCAAACACTATTTTAATTCACATTTAATTTGACTTGTCCAGGAGGATGCATATTAGATAAAATTTTCAAGCATTTTTTTATGTCAAAGCTGATGATTAATAAACTTACTTTTGAAGCTATAAGATGATTTTTTTAAATTAAAGTTTATTGGGTGACAATGGTTAGTAAAATTACATAGGTTTCAGGTGTACAATTCTGTACTACACCATCTATATATCACATTGTGTGCTCACCACCCAGAGTCAGTTCTCCTTCCATCACCATGTATTTGATCCCTTTTACCTTCTTCTAACCAGCTCCCTCCCACCTCACCCTCTGGTAACCACTAAACTATGAGTGTCTGTGTCTATGAGTTTTTGCTTATTTTTTGTCTTGTTCCTTTGTTGCTTTCAGTTTTATATCTCACATATCAGTGAAATCATATACACCATGACAGGAACATGTTTTAATGCTAAATACCATAGGTGAACATCAAGCCATTTAGTCGCCTGTGTATTCAACGTATATTTATTGAATACCTATAATGCGAAAGGCACTTGTCTAGGCTATGGAATGCTAAAAATTTAGACAAATAAAAGTTCCTATCCTCATGATATTTAAATTATTTCATGGTGCGGCAGATATTAAATAATAACAATACAGTGAAATAGGTAGAGTATGTTGAATGGCAGCTAGTGATATAGAGAAAAATAAAGCAGAAAAGGAGAATGAGAAAGGATATAGGTTTTTATATTTTTAAATAGGTAATTCAGGAAAGGCAGTCTCAGCAGTTGTTATTTAAACAAAAATCTGAATTAGATGATACATGGGAAGAACATTCTAGAAAAAGGGGGCTGAACGTGCAAAGGCCTTTAGGCAGGAGCAGATCTGGTGTTAATGAATATACCTACACCACACGCATAAATACATGCATGATACATACATAAGGGAACAATTATAAAATACATACCTATATACATACAACACACACACACACACACATGCGCACACATAAAAGGTGATCAGTCAGGCTGGAACAAAGAGGAGAAAAAGTGTTTGTAGAGAATGTCAGAGAGGAAATGAGTTGGTGATAAGTTTGGGAGGATCTTGCAAAGTATTTAAAGAACTTAGCTTTTACTCTGAATGAGATGGAAAATTAATGGAGGTCTTGAGAAAAGAGCAAGTTCTGAGTTATGTTTTAAAAAAGTTTCCCTCTGACTATTGATTACAGGTATACTTTTGAGCAGAGCCATCATGATTAAATGAAATAGACGCAGGGGACAGAAAGAGTAGAGTCTAGAGCAACTCCTTGGCATTTGGCCTAAGGTACTAGAAGAAAGTATTTGCCAATAACTAGGTAAGGAAGTCTATATGAGAGAGGGGTGTGATGGGGAGAACAAGAATTTAGTTTCAGACATACCAAGTTTGAGACATGGCCAATAGACATCCAATAGACATCTGTATCTTGAAAAGAAAGTTGTAAAAACAAATCGGGAGAGAGGGAGACATGGGGATATCAAATTGCCAGTGTGTTTTACTTTCATTATTTTAAACTACCTCTAAAACATTTCCCAAAGTAGAGTTTCAAAACTAAGCAGAGCAATTAGAAAACTATGTATAATCTATTTAAGCATACATCATAATGAGATATCAACTCATTTGGAAATATAAATTCTCTTTTGTTGGTTGAAAAGAGATTCTTGTTATTTATATCAAAATACAGACATATATTTTCTTTTGAAACAGTTTTTGAACAAAGAGTTAGGCATTTGGTGATACTGATGTCAATTTAAATTGATTCATTGTTGATGTACAATTTCAGGTTTTGGCTTTGCATGTCAACTTCTTTCTGTCTGTTTTCATACAACAATTTTAAAGTAGGAAATACGAAATCCCTTGAAAGCCGAATCATGTCAACAGGAATTATGTGGAAAAGAAGTATCCGGGCACTTCAGTAAAATGTAACTACTTTCCAAAAGCATGCCACCCTATTCACCCACAAAGATCAAAATTTGAATAAAGCTATAATACATTTCCATTGCATTGTGATTACTATTAATTATTCTTTTCACTGTCCAGGAGAGGGAGATATACACTACACAAAAGGAATAGCCCCAATATCAATAAAGGTTCCAGAAGGAAACAGATAGCACCACCAACTGATTCATGAAGATGATTTTTAAAAAGATGCTGTTACAAATGTGTAGGTAGGTCAAAAAAACAAAGATGGATGGAACAGTGTCCCAGGACTCATGACTAAAAGGAAGACTAATCTAGACTAAATGGCAAGGGAAGACAGCATTTAATGGAAGCAGGAGAGACAAGGCGTGTGCAGAGGTTCATCTACTATGAACAGCAGCCTTTGACAAAGGGGCATTGCTAAGACAACGTTAATGACTGGTGAGGGGACTGAGTAAGCCAATGCCCTGACATTGTTTTCCTCCTTCCCTCTGACATCCTCCTGGTGTCTTTAGTTACCCAGACACAGTGTGAAGCCAGAGGGTCAGGGTGACCATGAATCAGTGCATGTAGTTAAGCTTCTTGGGGCACAAAGCAGGATGAAAGGGGGCAAAAATAAATTCTGAAGAGCAAACGGAGAATATCCAATGAGTCTTCCTCCTAATGGTGGATCAGATATTTCATAATTTAACATAGAAGAAACTATAAAATCTATATGGGGCTGGAAGGAATCTCAGACTGTTTTGCCCAATCAGCATCAGTGTGGTCACCTACCAACAATATTGCCATACTCTTTTTGCAGTGGTTGAGTCAACTGTATTTTCCTTCAAGAGTCAACTAATCAGGAGAGAAAGACTTTTAAGCACAGGGAAAGAATATATCTAAAATTTAATCTGAGTGGAGCTGGAGTTCTATTTGCCAGTTTCTAAGATGGTTGGTATCTTAATAGTGGAAGTGCCCTTTACGGTATGTAGGTGAGTTTTGCCAAAATGACTCTTAATTCTACAAGGCTAAATTTCCACTTTCCATTGAAACATTTTGTATCATTGGA
>NW_017731599.1:2307025-2311764 GCF_001890085.2 Hipposideros armiger
ATAATGATATTTGTGATGTTGCACATAAACGTGTGTGGCTATAATCATACCTGTTCACATGTTTGGCCCATCCTTTAAATGCAGAAAATAGTCATGGTGGCTAATAAGTAACAGTGGGTTCTCTTGTTAAAACCTGAGCCTCTGAGGTTTCTATCCAATAAAGAATATAATTACACGATTATACATATTGCCACCCAGGAGTGGAATGTTTTCAGCTCCTGTCTCACAAAGTTAATATTCTTGCCTAACTTGGAAGATGAAAATTAACTCGCAGTGGTGGCAGAATACAGAAGACTAACATAGTTCATATTTACATCACATAGACATTGGGTTATGGACAAAGTGAGGTACTCTCACAAAGAGATTAAAAGCCATTTCTGAGTTAAAAAGTAATTAGAGATAGGGGTCCCTTGGAAGAAATCAAACTTTCCTTAAAATTACAATAGATAAAAACAAACAAACACACACAAAAGTTAGCAGAAAAGAATATTAAAGTAAACTGTGAATTTTGAGAGAATTTGTAAGACTAAGTTTAAAGAATAAGGATTCTGATTTGAGGAAGTATCTCAGAAGGACTAGTGAGGAATTGGATGGAACTTCAGGGTGTACAACTGAGAAGCAGATATCCATTGATGAATCAAGAAAAAAAAAAGCGGGGGAAGGGATACAGAATGGAGGCAGTTGGTTGAACTGTATCTCACAAAGTATTTAACCAGCTATTTGGTGAAGTGGAATCCGAATTTTATTGTGAGTAATTATACTAAATTAACTGCATGTTAATATTGGGTTGTCAAAAAAGTCATGACACATTTTTGCAATGAAAAACAGAAAAAATACGTCATGACTTTTCCGACAACCAATAATATATATAATTCCATAGTGAGAATGCAGTCATTCATATATTGTTTTCATAATGTCTTAGTTAAGAAATTGATTACATATATCAGTACTTTGTCCTGGAGAGGAATTCGTAAAATTCTGAATGCATACCCTTTTCACAATTAATTTCTAGTGAAACTTACTTTGAGGGGTCTCTTTGGGAAGGGGTGGGGGAATGTTGTTTTTGTTTTTGACATGCCTATCCATTTCCAATCAGTTCTTTCCTAGATATATCTAGCTGGAGTGGAAAAAAGATGACATCATGACACTTATTGGCTTGGAATTGCCCAATATTTTTCTCCATATTGGATGGTGACAAATCACCCAAGTAAAATTCTCTCTCAGAAAAAATGTATATTACGTGCATTCCTAGAAGATGGGTCACCAGAGGCTAGCACTGAAAATGTCATTGAGCTATTGAACTGTCTACCTATGAGTTTTGCTGGTCATCTTCATCTTAGTAGGATTCCCAAAGTAACTGTATGATTGGGAAAATGACATCACACATAAACTCACATTTTCTGTACACCATTATGATTTATCCCCATCACCAAATATAATCTGAGCATGTCTTAATCTCACCTTATAATGGTTGATGTCTAGATTGGGTGGAGACAACTTACTTGATTATCAACTTCTAGCCTTGGTGACTATAGAGTAAAAACTAAAAACTAAAGAAAGAACACTAAGTAAGCAGAACATACAATATATATTTATACAACACACTGTTTCAGCCAATATGAATAGAACATAATGCAACTGCAGGGATTATGAGGACAACACAATACTAGAATCAACAACAATATAGATTCAAGGGGAACACCACCCAACACACATGAACATGTGCATTCACACACTAAGCCACACGTGTGTGTGTGTGCACGCACACACACACACACACACACACACACAAATCACTTCCATTTCTGACATTTTTGAATCTCATTTGGAATATAAATGGGATAAATGGCTAAGTAAGTGGCTGAGTTTGGAATAACATTAACACACTGACCCCTGTGCCTCCATTGATGAATATAATATGTAACCCAATGTTAACAAGGACACCCCAGCCTGTAAAGTCTGGATGATTAGCCATGAGCACCCTTCCCACAAACTCAGAAGTGCAATATTCTCTTCAAACCAAGATGACTGTGCATTACTCATGGCCACCTATGGCTCAGAGCTGTCATTTTTGTCTGAATTAATTGTTTAGTAATTTCCTCACTGTCCAACTGATACTTCCCTATGCCCCAAATGGCATAATCCTTGAACTCATCCCATTTTTATAAGGCTTGGCAGTAGTCTATATTAAATGTTCGGGGGTTTACAGATAAATAATTGAGACACTGATGGGATATATTCCCATTCCAAAAATTACTCATCTTATTCTGCAACCTAGACTCGAACTTCCTGTTTTATTGCTCAGCCGTTTCCTCTTCTTTCCCATCCTGTCACCTAGTATCTTAGGAATTTCTAGTGCAGACCAACTTGGCTATGATTTTGGCAGATCTTGGTTACTGCAGCCTTATGTCTTAGGGCGGATATTTATCTCCCAAATGGTTCACCAGATAATATTCTAACACAGATATTAGTCCCTCCCTGAAAGGAACTCCAGTGATAGGTATTATGGTAAATATATAGATTAGGGTAACACACACACACACACACATACACACACACACACATCTTCTCTATTTGTCCATGGAGTGTCATAGGATATATCTATTTAATCAGCAGTTATAATTTATATGGTTGGTAAAAATAGAACGGAATTATTTCCTTTCTCATATTATTTTTAACAGACTTTATTTTTCAGAGACGTTTTAGGTTCACAGGAAATTGGGCAGAATGTGCAGAGTTCTTATATAACCCTGACCTTCCCCCTCACATACCACCTTTTCCACTACCAGCATCCTACACCGAAGTAGCACACTGTTACAATCCATCATCGTTACCATCTCAAGTCCATGGTTTACATAAGGGTTTATCTTGGCGCTGTATACTCTACAGGTTTTGATGAATGTATAATGCCATTACATATGCAGAATAGTCTTACTACCCTAAAATATTGTCTGTGTTCTGCATCTATTCTTGCCTACACTCAACCCCTGGCAACCACTACTTTTTACCTTCTCCAGAGTTTTGCCTTTTCTAGAAAGTCATATAGTTGGAACCATATATAGTATACCTTTTCAGACTGGCTTCTTTCACTGATACATATCAGGTTTTTTTCCACATATTTTCATGGTTTGATAGCTCATTTATTTTTAGCACTGGATGATATTCCACTGTCTGGCTGTATCACAGTTTATGAATCCATTCACCTACTGAAGGGCATCTTGTTTGCTTCAAAGTTTTGGCCATTATGGCTAACACTGCTATAAACATCCATGTGCAGGTTTTTATGTGGATATAAATTTTTAATTCATTTGGGTAAATACCGAGGAATGCAGTTGCTCATGCTTATGGTAAAGTATGTTTAGTTTGCAAGAAACCACCAAACTTCTGCCAAAGTGGCTGCACCATTTTACATCCCCATCCACAATGATTGAAAATTCCTGTTGCTCTAAACCTCGTTAGCATTTGGTGTTGTCAGTGTTCTAGATACTGGCAATTCTAATAAGAGAGTAGTGGTATCTCATTGTTGCTTTGATTTGTATTTCCATAATCACATATGATATGGAGTATCGTTTCATATATCTATTTTCTATCTGGATCTTTTCTTAAGTGGGATGTCTGTTCAGGTATTTGGTCCATTTTTAAATTGAGTTGTTCATTTTCTTATTGTTGAGTTTTAAGAGTTCCTTATATGATTTGGATAACAATCTTTTATCATATATCTTCAAGTATTTTCTCCAGCCTGTAACATTTCTTTTCAATTTCATGACAGTGACTTTTGTAGAGCAGAAATGTTTAATATTAACAAAATCCACTTTAGCAAGTATTTTTTTCATGGATTATGCCTTTGGGATTGTTTCTAAAATGTTATCACCACACTCAAGTTCATCTAGATTTTCTCTCATATCATCTTCTAGGTGTTTTATAATTTTGTGTTTCACATTTAGGTCTATGATCCATGGATTACTTCCTTTTGAAGGTGGGAGATCCTAGGAAGAAGTGATATTTCAGAGGCCCTTTTACAAATAAATACACGAGGTCATGTCAATATCTAAACCCAGAGCATTTTCAGGTTTACAGGAAATAAAGTCAAAAGCAGTGAGGTAGCCAAGAAATGCAGCAGAGTACAGAAAATAACACAACATTTAAGCAAAACTGTTGGGATATAGTAAGAATCAGGTTGGAAATATGTTGTATGATAAAATTATCATGGCAAATGAATGTCAAGTGGAATATTTTCATGGATGAAAGGGAAAAATAGGAGAGGTCAATTTTTAAAGCTCTCCATGGTAGCTCATGCAAGTTCAAAAAAAGGACAGAGAAATAGTTAATAAGAACGAGAAATTGGGGCCGGCTGAGTGGCACGTTCATTAGGAGTTGGCTTGGGACGCCAGCTCTGAGCAGCAGCGCCCTGGTTCAGATCCCGCATGGGTCAGTGATGCTGCACTCTCTACAGCTAAGATGCTGAACAACAGCTCGACCTGGAGCTGGGCTGCCGTCAGTCACCGGCAATGGTGTAGGCTGCATGGGGCTGGCCGGGAGCAGGCATGAGCTTTCGTGAGCTGCTGTGAGCCGCCGTGAGTGACTGTCCAATGGCCAGTGACCGATCTGCCTCAGCCGGGAAGAGCGCAATGATAATACCAACATGGGCCAGCGAAGCAACGTCCTTTACAACTAGACTGAAGAACAAAAGGACAGCAACTTGTCTGTTCCCCTTCCTCAATTACCCAATAAAATCTTAA
>NW_017731599.1:2312764-2321958 GCF_001890085.2 Hipposideros armiger
ATTGTGCCTCCGTTAAACAATAACTACAGATAGTAATGTTTTCATTTATTTTTGAAATAGAACTTTCTTACATTTCATTGTTTGATTATTACATAAGAAAAAAAACAACTTTTTCCCCCTACTGCAGACTTCATGTTTAAATAATAAACTTTATTTAGATTTAAACCTATAAACATTTTCTGTGGGGATATGATGATATATAAACTATGTGCTGTGGTTCAGTAAATAATTCATATTTTTGCAGGTTTTTAAAAAAAGTCTATTAATTCATTAATGTGTTTTGGGATACTAATTAATAAAATATAACAGTACCCTTAAAGAGAACATTGCAGCAGAGAATACAGAAAATCATAACAAGATGAGATATCAATAAATGTTATAATACAGGTACACAAACCTAATATGGGACCATGTGGAGGGTTTAGTTAGGCCTGTTTGTTAGCAAGAGCTGCAAATATAGGCTCTTTGGCCTTAGGGAGAGAAAAAGCAGGAGTGCCTGTCAGCGCTGCTCAGGGACAAGATTCAAGAAGCCAGATTCCAGGAAGCCTGGTTGCTTCCTGTTCCACAGAGTTCAGCATCCCAAGGCATGCAAAGACAGGAAAGAGAGGAGCTCAGTCTTGGGAGGTAAATGGAGAATATCCAGCACTGTAAATTCCTCCACAATACTCCCCTTTAAGTTCACCTTAACCATTGATTAATATATTCTCTTCCACATAAAATTTAGAATCGATGTATCCAAGGTTTCTCAATATTTGTGCTGGTACTTTTTACTGGAATTTTATTTATAGTTTCCTTTGGATAAATTAAAACCTTATGTTAAGTTCAACCATCCATTAAGATGATATATCTTTCCATATATTTGATTTGTCTTTTATGTTCTTTCATTGATTTTTTATAATTGAGTTCATATAAATTCTATGAACTATAAATTCCTGGGTAATACTTTATATTTTGTACGGTCTTCACATACTTCTCTATTTTCTCCAGTCACTTATATTTCCTTGGAGTCACTCTCTATCATGCCATAAAGTGTATAAGTCTGTTCTTTTGAATCTGATGCAGGAGCTCAGCCCAAAAAAGGTAAGCCAATTCACATTTGCTTTCCCTCCTCACCAAGGGCTGCCACCCCAAGAAAACTTTCCAGTATTGTTATGTTTCAAAAGTCACTTTTCTCAGATAATTTCTCAATTTTCTACATGTTCTGAGATCTGAAGGGTTGATAGGTAAAATGTTTGCCTTCACAAATAGTTAACAAATTTCTTTGCCAGCTGGGTTCTGTATTGCCCTGGTATTCATACCTAATATCCTAATGTAATATCTGGAGCTAAAGTTTTCATGCTCAGTCATGTTGAAACACATCTCACACACTTGTTCTCTAGGCATCTCTCTACTATACACACATATACACAGGCTGAGCACAAACTGTTCTTTTTCATTTATTCCTTAAATTTTGCATAAAGTTGCAGAGTATATAAGCTTCTGACTTCAGATTAATATCTATGAGGTGTGATCAAACAATACGGTGAATGTTTAAATAAAAAATAATTTATTACAATAAAAGACACATTGCCATTAATCCCCTTCAAAATACTCCCCCTCACTTTGAACACACTTATCGCATTGTTCTTGCAACTTTCTGAAGCAGTTCTGGAAGTCCTGTATCCTGCGTGTCTTTAGTTGTGGTGTTGCGGCTGCCTCGATGTCCTGAATCAATTTTAAATGTTTACCTTTCATGGTCATTTTGACTTTGGGGAAGAGCCAGAAGTCAAACAGTGCCAGATTCAGTGAATAAGATAGATTAGGACACACCGTCATGTTTTTATTTGACAGAAATTGCCGTATACCAGAAGTAATGTGTCACTTGAAACCTTTCTGTTGTGATCAAGAAATGTGGTGAATGCTGCTGCCAAGTGCCATCCAATGGAAAGGCGGGGATCTTCAATATGGGAAGCAGTGCGTCAAACCTTAGTAACAGTGTGTGTCAAGTCTCAACTTGTTTGGTGCAGTCAGTCGGGTGTGAGCTATGGTTGAGAGAAGGTGTGTTTTAAAGGGTGCAATAAATAATCTTCTATCATGACAATGCTCCATGTCACACATCGTTTCTGGTATATGGCAATTTCTGTCAAATAAAAAACATTATGCCAGTGTGTCCTCATCCACCTTATGTACCAGATCTGGCACTATGCGACTTCTGGCTCTTCTCCAAAGTCAAGATGATTCAGGACATCGAGGCAGCCACAACAGCACAACTGAAGACACTCACAAAAGAAGTCTCCCAGAACTGCTTCAGAAAGCGGCAAGAACAATGGGACAAGTGTGTTCGAAGTAAGGGGAAGTATTTTGAGAGGGATTAATGGCAATGTGTCTTTCACTGTAATAATTTCTTTTTTTTTTAATTTAAACATTCACTGCATTGTTTGATCACACCTCGTAGTGTGGTGTTGTCATGGGAAATGAGGAAGGGGTGGCGGTAACCATACTCCTTTGTCACCTCACCTAACGAATACTTCTGCATTTCTTGAGGGTGCTGTCTTCTAGAAAGAAGTGAAAACACTGCACTTTACATGCCAGCCTTTGAGCAAAATATCAAAGTAGGCTTCATTTGCCTGAATGCTCAGATGAAAAGATACAAACAAAGAAGCAGAGAGGGGAAAAAAAGCTCATCAGGAAGGGCGTCCCAGAAACAGCAATTTGGACGATATGAGCCTAATTATGCATCATCTCTTCCGGCTCTGCCTTTAGGCTCCCCGCAAGTAAACATATGCATACACCAAAATTCTAATGAGATAGTGAGCTCGGCTCTCAGGAGAGCACTTCACGTTTAACCCACTTGACATGGTAATGGGATCAAGCTTACTTTCTTAACTGGATGCACTTATACTTTGCACTAATTAGCCGTTCACATATTCCAGTAAACTTTAAAAGCTTCAGTAAAGATATCTCAAATATTCATATAAGTAGAGCGTTCTTTTAATTTTATTTCATCAAGACCCTCATGTTTATAGATGCATTTGGCAAGGCCCAGATTTTGTTCTTGAACCTGTTTTCCAAGTTTCGTTCCGTTAATACTTATTGTGTAACCTTGGGTGAGGCATCATTGTTCTAACTGCAAAATGTTAATACTGTTCTCCATAATGAGTTTCTGTGTATAAGAGTCTCTGGCATAGAATTGACACTCAGTACATCACAGCTTTTTGTAAAAATTCCTTCTAGGGTCTCCTGAGTTCTAACACCACACGATTCAACAAATTTATAAAATATATGCATAGATGGTAGAAAGGCACCTTTGTACCGAACAAGAAAAGGCACACATTAACCATGCCTGGCAAAGTCCATGTGGGTGGTGCTTGTGAGTAGCGGTTCATTTTGTTGGAATGCTGTTTTTATGGTAGGTCTAGTAGTGATTGCTCTAGCCCACCTCCATGATCTGATGGTCTGCTTCACTGCTGCTTGTCTGGGGCAAGCAAAATCTTTCTTGTCTTTCATTATCATGAATATTTTAAAAATTTTCTATTGAAGTAGGCAGATGAATCCCAGAAGGTTATAGGCACAAAGTAGCAATTTCATCAGAATAGGGTTATATGATTAGTGAGTATTTGGCACATTTTGTTTTGTTTTTCAAAATACCTACATGTCATAAAATGAAATCTGCATGTCCTTAGTCATTCTGTAAAACAGTGTTACTCAAAAATATGTGGGGGGCCAGCTGAATGGCGCATTGGTTAACAGCTGGCATCTCAGCAGGGCCCCGGTTCAGATCCCACATGAGGGCCAGTGACACTGCGCCTTCTACAGCTAAGATGATGAACAACAGCTCGACCTGGAGCTGGGCTGCCGTGAGTCACTGGCGACGGCATAGGCTGCAGTGGGCTACCATGAGTTACTGTGAGTGGCTGGCAGCCGGCGTGTGCAGCTGTCCAGTGGCCAGTGACCCATCTGCCTCACCCAGGAAGAGCTCAATGATAATATTAACATGGGCCGGTGAAGCGACGTCCTCCACAACTAGACTAAAGAACAAAAGAACAACAACTTGTCTGTTCCCCCTCCTCGATTCTCCAATGCTGTTCCCCTCCCCCAATTCCCTAGTAAAATCTTTTAAAAAAATTATTTTTCTGACTTTTATCTAAGATTTTTAAAATAGAGCATCTATTGCTGCTATGTTAATTTTAACTAAAAACATTTGTGGGCTTAGATAATTCTGACAGTAATTTAAATCACTTTCTTATGTTACGATGGAGAATGTAGGTTTCACAGAATCTTAAGATAAAAACAAGTGATAGAAATTTCAATTTGCTATGGACCAATTCAGTCTATTCTTCCAGACTACCCCAAACATTCATTCATTCATTTGCCTCCGCTGTTAGGCATATTTTGATAAAGATATATTTAAGAAGTTCTACCCCCTACTTCATGAAGCTTAAGGTCCAGTCGCTGGAAAGATTGAGAGCTGATCATTTGTACTAGAACACATTGTTTATAAAGTAAGACAAAGCCCTAAACTGGAGCATGGGTATACAGCACACATAGGATAGTCTAATAATTCTCAAGCTCAGTTTTATCTAGCTCAGCTCTTTCTCCTTAGCTCCAGATCTATTGAAATAATCATTCCCAATGTTCAACCAGGAGAAATTCCATGAGCTTTAAAAGAACCCGATCAAGGATTTACTCATAATCTCAAAGTTTCAGAGCTATAAAGTAGAAAAATGAGGAATCAAATTCTCGCTGATTCTAAAGTAGAATTCATTAAGTTATGTTACATAATCTCTCAGTACTTTTCCATGTCCCTTATTATTAGCTTATTTTATGGTTATAAGTTATATAGGTCTCTCCCCTCAACATTCCATTTTGAACACAAAGAAATATTTAAGACATTTCTGTCCTTAATTTTGCACATTAAAAGAGTCATTCTGAAGTCCCTTAGGTGTTTCAATTGAAATATAAAAACACGAATGAAATAAAATGAGAAGGTAACAACAAATATTCTTCAGTGACATTACATTTTGAACATTAAAACATAAAATGATAATGACTATTAATTTTTAACTGTACCTAGCATCCTAAATTATATATTGCATATTTAAAACAATGTCTGCACCAGTGTTTACTACAAAGATTTTTTTTTCTTTATCTATAGCTTTCTAGAGGCAAGAAGTGGGGAGTTGTATTAAATGCAGTAAAAGATCACTTAGGATGAGACAAACCATAGGCTTCTGACTATTAAGACATGGAACAATTTTAATAAAGTCATGAGGGTAGATTCCAGATGGATGACTAGAACTGAAAAAGTGGTGACAATTAATACGGTGCCATTTGACCCTGAAGGCAGAAGGAAAATGATGTGTAGTGGCTTCAGGTCACAGACAAGCGATTGTCGTTACAGGGACGCCTTGATTGTGCCTGTAAGCCAAAGGGATGCTCCCTAGAAGCAATCTAAATCCAAATACACAGAGGAAAAAAGAGCAGCAAAAAAGCACCCAGAAGGGGATCTAAAGAGGGAAATCGGGGTAGCTTAGAAGCACAATTAATGAAAAAAATGTAAAAAGGCACCCTTAACCCTTGCATTGAGAATGGCAGAAAATCAGCTTGTGAGAACGGCTGAAGTCCAAAGTGAGAAACTGCAAATGAGGCACACACACATAAGCTTACATGTAGTTAATCACAATCACCTTACACATGCCTATTATTTTATATTTTCACTTGATCCGTACGCTATCCCTTTGAGGTGAGCAGGGCAGAAATAATTAGTGCCCATATAACTGCTGAGGACCTAGGCCTCAGAGGTGTTAGGAATCTGTCTAAAGGACACAAAGGCAGAAGTAGAATAAAATACTCAGCTCAGGAAGAATCTGAGGCCACTGCCCATTTCACTACAATATATGCCCAACCTGCACATCCCCTTTGTGACTTCCTGACACTAGAGAAAGCCACAACTAGACTCATGTCCTGCTCAGGAAAAGCGGGTAATGGTCTCCGCACAGATTACAAAAGTCACTTCCATAATAAATTATATTTCAGTTTTCACTCTGGCCATGTACATGAATAAGGGGCGATAATGACATTCTCATTATTTTAGGAACATATTTGCATTTGCAATGATACAGCTCCTACCAGGCACCAAAACCCGTAGAGACAACTGTCTGAATTAATTATATTTGTTTGGCTGATTAGATAAAAAATGCAAACATAAACTGCACATCAAACTACTTTAAGATTATTTAATCCCTCTCTTGAAAGGGAAATGGGCCTCTGAAGTTGTTCTTTTAAGCTCACAAAATAGATCCTTAAATCAAGCAGCTGAAACAGTTCTTTAAAAATTACCTATCCCCCCAAACAAAATTCTTACAGTTTCTCAAGTGTCTGAAATAAGCATATCAATCTACATATTATCAGAATTCATTTATTAATTTGCAGTGATTTCCTAGATTAGCTTGTTCAATTTTTATGAGCTAAGCCCCATGCCTCTATGGGAAGTCATGGCTTAACAGTGTCCATTTAGCAGACAGTAACTTTGAAGTGGGGATAAGTGCAGCTACAATCATCGCCCTGAAGTTCTCAAAGTGTGCAATTAGCTTTGCAGATGTGCTCTGTCCACACCTACCCTTTAATGATCACTGAGTCCTTATTATTAAGGTTAAATGAAGCGCACCACCACTTTCCTTCTTATGCACACCAGCTGCCCTCCCAGCTTCAGTTTCCTAAGTGCTATAATGGAGTCCAAACGTGGCTGATACCTTTCCAATGCTTTCAACCTTTTTTGTAAGTCACACCTCACGTAGCAATGAAGAATAAGTCCCAGAGTGGGAGCAGTGGTCCAAAGCCTTATCATCTCTTCATGGGTAATACCTTCCCGCTCCCTCCCTTTATCCTACTTTATTCTAAAGTGCAAATCAAATTTCTCTCCTTCCTGGTTAAAACCTCTCGATGGCTCCTGACACTTACAGGATAAAATCTAAACTCAATACGACTCTAATCCATCTTCCAGCTTTAGCTGTTATTTTCTCCTAATACCACGCATTACAAAAATATCGATACCATCTATCTCTGTGTCTGTCTGTCTATCCATCCATCCATCCTTCTATTGAATATTATATTGGATTTCTATATAGCTCCCAATTTCCAGGTATCTGTGTCTATATACATACTTCAGTGCTGGTTCTTAAAACGTATAATGGTTACTTTCTACTGGGCTTAAAATTATTAAAAAGAATCTTCCAAGTCTGCAGGGGAGGATAGATAGTGCTTCTAAAGGTGTATGTATGCATGCATGCATGCGTGCCTCTGTTTTGGACATATGTTTGAATATGAATCACCAAGAATTACATTTTGGGTAACATACACTTATTTATTCATTCATTCATTCATTCATTCATTTATTTAGAAAAGGGGAGACTCTAACCAGGGTCTGAAACATATACCATTTAACAAAGCAAAGGTTCCCAACATCACTAAGGATGTCCCCCGTGTAGGCTAAGCAGGTCATAGGAGATGCTGGTCTATGATAACAAGGGATCGGATAGGGTAGGAAACCAGAAAATGTCAGACTCAATGACTGTAATGAGTAGCAAGGTTGCTATGTCATCCAGATGAGCTACCTGACTCAGAGTGTCATCAACCCGGGTAACAGAACACAGTGTCCCTAGGAGCAGCATAAATAGTAGCCATCATGTCTGTAAAATCCAAAGAAATCTTTACCAAAAAAGTCAAGAAATGGAGGCTCTAAAGGAGGACGGTACTTGCTCCAACAAAAAGTCATGCTTCTTGGCCCCGTTTCCATAGCTGAGCCAGTTTTTGTACATGGAACTCACTGAAAAAGATGCCAAATATATGAGAAGGGCCCTGCAACAAGGCTACATGGTACTAATTCCAGCATTCCTTCCCCAAAGGAAGCTGCTGCCATTTTCCTGGGTAATTATACAGTCGGGAAAGGGGGATACCTTAACATTTTTAAGATTGTTAAACAAGGGTCCAAAGTGACACTGATATTTGGACATGTGAAGGATCATCATGTGTCACCAGTTTGATTTAGGCATTTGGAGTCCTGGCCAAACTTTGCTTATAGTGGGTCTAGTGGGTCCCTAAGGCATTTTTCTCTGGTTCTTCAGGGTATAATTAGGATAGACATAACTTGTCCTTAGTTCAGCCACATTGCTTTCTTGCAGGTTGCGTGAGAGATTTCATAGTGGGGAAGGCCAACTAGAAGCCTCTGAAATGTCCCAATCAGGACTGAAGATCTGAAATAATGTAATATTCTGGGGGCAGGAATAGAAAGTAGGACCACCCTTAAGAACCTAATAAATACAGGAGAGGTGGTCTCTATCGCATCTCTTTTAAATCACCAGCTTGGCCTCTCCAAATCATTAGGAGATGACAGTAGGCGAACATAACCAAAATTGCAACTGCTGTCCCAATGCGGTGTTTTTGCTAGGGTAAATCAACATGATTTTGAGTGCATAGTATGCTGCTATTGATCTGAAAAATATGTTCTTTCTTATGTTTATCAGATAAATTGATCAAAAGCAGTTCAAATTTACTTAGCATGAACCGTACACATTTACATCTTGAGATATGTTAATTGTTCCAACCTCTGTTATAATGGAATCCAAAGGGACCAGGATTAGCTAGACATCCTATAAAAACAACACACTGAACCAATATATTGATCATGTCATGCTCATCAGACGAGAGAGCAAGAATTGGCTAGCACAGTGGAGGTTTTAGTAAGACATGTGCTATCTTGTAGGCAAGATATAAACACTATGAAAATTTAGGGTCTTATTATATTATTAAGAAAAGTAGGTGTCTAATAGTCTGGAACATGCTGGACATCCTCTCCAAAATTAAAAAATATATATATTTCCATATAGGTACACACACACACACACACACACACACACACACACACACACACATATGGAAACCTCAATGTTTAAAAGCCTCTTAAGGTTCTGGAAGCAGCTTATTGCATACCTGGAAAAACTACTTCAAATCATACACTCAGTGACAGGATAGGCTAATAGATTTGAATTGGATCTAGAGCAGGAAAACGTTCTTTATCAGGTCAAGGTTGTGACTGCACCTTGGACTCTTTCTTCTGTCAGGCCTTATGTTATTAGAGATAACAATGGCAGTGTAAGATGCTTACAGAGAGATCCATCAAAACACAATGCAGACCCCTAAGATTCAGAAGCAAATCC
>NW_017731599.1:2326078-2331671 GCF_001890085.2 Hipposideros armiger
CACAGCTGGGCCTTATTTTTTATTTCTTTATTTTTTTAAAGATATTTAGGACTCTAAGCTTTCAGGTGCCCTTTTACAATTTGAAGTTGTAAAATGAAAAGTTTGCGTTTATAGCAAATACCTTTTTATTGAGGATAAAGTGATCTTTTTCTAGGGAATTGTTTTCATCATCTTCTGTGAGCTCAGGAAGAGTCCAAATTTCCAAAGTGTACCAAAGATGGGTAATCAAAATTCTACATTTCAAAATTCATTTTGAAAATTACCAGGGGATCTGAAGAATCAGATATGTTAAGTTGGATTTGATTTATTTGATAGAGGATCCTAGGATCTGAATAACAGTTTCAAAAGACTTTGGGAACTAGTAAATTAGCACATTTAAATTAGCCACTTTTAAATAACAATAAAAAAATCTCAATATCTTATGGTTTGTGGCTTTGAAAAATGCTTACATTTCATTATTGTACTATCTCCTCCATTTACACTTAGGAATATTCTAGGAGAAACAGGGCAGAAGTTGGACTTTAAAAAAGCTCATCTCTATTTACATTCAATTTGAATAAGCTTCTATTTAAACAGAGAAAGCAGGTTTCCAATTTTAAAACACTAATGAATAAGAAAAATGAAGATAATGCTATGTTTATTCTATTTGGTGCTAATGTGGAATGCAATGGAAGGTGTTTCTTTGTCATTTTAATCCCAGAAGGCTTTTTTTTTTTAACAATCTCTGCCACCTGTATTCTGTTTGAGATATAATCACTCAATGTCTACAAACAAGTGATAATATTATTATGCATTTCTGTCCCCTTTCATTCTTTACAAGAGTGACAAATATCCCTTTTATTCGATCCAAAAGCTCAGGCTGGGCACCAGTGGACTCATTACCATTCCATTAATAAGCAGAGGCCTCCTGAGAGTCTAGCTTTTTCCAGCCCTGTCTTTTATATCTCCCGCTGGATTTTCCCAACAAAAGCCTAGCTGGTTGGTATCTCTTTCATTTCACCATTCTCTTTTTAAAAAGAAACAATGGAAACAAAGTCCTGAGATTAGATTGGTGATACTGAAATGATTCTGACAGCCAGCGACAATGCTGCCAACCTGAAATGGGATGCTTACATTATTTATGAACATTAAATGTCACCAATTTCCCCTTCATCAGATAACTTCAGGAGACAGAGAACGGGTCTGTGGGGCGAGAGGGAGTATTGCGCATGTGCGGCCCCCTCTACCCATTCCCCTCCCCACACCAGGACTTCCATACATGTCCTGGCTCTGCGCCAATTTCTCCTCCCTGGGAAGATAGCAGGTGCACCTGATCATGTTTCAAGTTTCACTACAAACCTCAGATAGGTCACCTGACAGGGATGTCAAGTGTGTTCTAAACCAAAGGGGACCCTCTGCAATGTGAAATCATTAGAAAGTCAACAGATTTTTTTTTTTAATTCTGTTTCCCATGCTCCTTTTAGAAGTCAATTATCAGAAGGAAATTAGCAGGAGTTGAAAGGAAAAGATAGTACGTATCCCTTTGGCTCCTGGATTTATTTATGGCTTTGGTGGCTGGGAAAGAGGGACTCAGATAATAAGAGGGAATGCATGTGATNCCTTATGTTATTAGAGATAACAATGGCAGTGTAAGATGCTTACAGAGAGATCCATCAAAACACAATGCAGACCCCTAAGATTCAGAAGCAAATCCATGCCATTTGCAGTGCAAAAATATCCACATTTTGCAAGTCAGCTCCTGGTATTCAGCTGGGCTCAGGTAGAGAGAGAACGTCTGAGCACAGGACATCAAGTTACAATAACACTAGAAGTACCCCTCTCTAGCTGGGTACTGTCAGATCCACCAAATAATATAGCCTGGCTGGTCCAGTGGCAAGTCATCATCAGGTGGAAGCCGTACATCTGAGATCAAGTCCAAGCAGGACAGTGTGCGCCATATCAGGATTTGATCGAATCCCTTCACATAAACCACGTGGGTGGACACATTCCCTCCAACTGTATTGCTGCACAATGGCTGGAACCACACCGTCCATGTTTTCCATGCACACAGTGAGAGGGATCTGAGGATATGGGTCTCTAATCATGACAAGTCCATCGGGACTGAAATATTCCCTTTAGATTGATTCTATGATTTTGTGCCAGACCTGGAAGCCAGCCACTCAGGATGGAGTCTATTTGCTAGTACACATGGTAGTAATACAATTCCTGATTGGCTGCTGGCCATTGCAATATTATTGGACATTGAAGTACATAGGTCATAAGATGGTGAGTTAATATCATCAAGGAACATAGAGTCAAAGAAGAAAATGTATACTTGGTCTGTTTCTGCATTTCTAAAACATCTCTCCAAACTCTTCAGCTGATAATTTAAGTTATGTCCTGATAATAAAAACCATCGTTCTAGGGCAAAGAATGGTACAATGCATTTTCTTTATAGGCTTATAAAGCTAGAACCAATTGTGTGTGTGTGCACACATTGAGTACTTGAACCTCACAGCCTGCTTCCGCATACCACTGGGGGGCACAGAATAGGATCAAGAAATGGTGCAGAACCCTGTGCTTAAGATGAGATGGGAAGATTAAGCTGAATGACTGGAACAGGTGTTCCCATTGATGCAGAACTAATGGAAGAGGCACAAGAGAAAATCAACAAAAAAATGTAATAAGAACTGTTGTGCAATTAGAGCACAAAGAAAAGTTTCTGGAATTAAAAAAAAAAAAGAGTAGAATTTAAGCTCTGCCAAAGGAGTGCAAATATCCTAGGGACAAAGAACAGGATGTCACGTTATATTTATAAGCCTAGTTGTCAACACATAAGAAATGTTCAATTAATAAACTGAATGAAAATGATTTCTAGAGTAGGCTCAGCCAGTGAGCAGCCCCCAACCCAGACAGGCTCCTGATAGGACTTATCCCCATTACACCTGAGAAGAGCCAGGCATATGGCTCTGAACAGCTTACTTTACAATGACTCCTTCTTTTATAAGATACTTGGCCTTTTTGTGAGTGGAGCTACAGCTGTCTCGGAAAATGGCAACATCTGATCCTAAGGCCTAGAATATAAAGCATTTGAAAATGTCACTCATTTAAGGTTACCTGCTGATGCTAAGAGCTTCGAAAAAAAATTAAGGGGCAGATATAGTGAAGGAAAAGAACAACCAAATAACTAATTTTATGAATATGAAGGATAGGAATACACGCTTTATGCCTGAGGCCTTGTTTTTCTTGGAAAAATTCCAAATAGGTTTATATGTGGTCAGCTGAAGAACCACAGAAGTGATAGAACTGTTTATTTCTTTCAGAAAAAATGCGACTGGGAAAGGCATGATAGATGACTGTTGCATGGCTGTAATAAATGGCTGCAGCAGGGAAATTAAAGGTTGCATTAGAGATGATTTCATAGATGGAAATATGATTAGGGTGACAGTCCCTTATCAGACAATCTAAGTTCAAATCCCCAATCCACTCCTTTTTAATTATGTGATATCATCTGTAAAAGGGAGATTACAATGTCACCTGCCTCACTGAGTCATTTGGTGAATTAATAATGCATATAAAGCCTAGATATATAGTAAATAACCAATATCCCTATGAAGTAAAAACTTTGTTTTACTAATTGGTACCTTGAAGCTCACTAATTAGGACATTTATGAAGCATGTCATATACTTCAGGCATTGTGGGCCTGAGGGGGAAAAATCAAGAGCATGGTCTCTGCCTTCGTTATAGTTATATAGTTTTGGAGTCAAGCATGATCACAAAGACATATGTCACATATATTTGCTCTAAATGAAAGGAAGGGCATAGTTAGGAAGATCCAGGAGTCACTGCTTAATTCTGCCCAGAATGTTCAGGAAGAACTTTCTCCGGGCAGAAGGAATGGGAGGTCTGACCATTCAGTTCACAAACTTGTTGCAACACTGTTGCTATCTTTTTTTGATATCAGAGGGATTATTCATTATGAATTTGTACCAACTGGACAAACAGTTAACCGAGGTTACTATTCGGAAGTGCTGAAAAGGCTGCGTGAAAAAGTTAGATGACCTGAACTTTTCGCCAATTCATGGCTTTTGAATCACAACAATGCACCAGCTCACATGGCACTGTCTGTGAGGGAGTTTTTAGCCAGTAAACAAATAACTGTATTGGAACACCCTCCCTACTCACCTCTTCTAGCCCCCAGTGACTTCTTTCTTTACCCGAAGATCAAGGAAATATTGAAGACATTTGGATGACATTCAGGACATCAAGGGTAATATGATGACAGCTCTGATGGCCATTCCAGAAAAAGAGTTCCAAAATTGCTTTGAAGGGTGGACTAGGCTCTGGCATCGGTGCATAGCTTCCCAAGGGGAGTCCTTCAAAGGTGACCATAGTGATATTCAGCAATGAGGTATGTAGCACTTTTTTCAGATGAGTTCACAAACTTAATTGTCAGACTCATAGATATATAGATGTATAGCATTTAGGCAGGCCCCGCCCCCACCCCAAGTAACTGTCTATTTTCTAGGGAATCTCCTGTTGGATGTTTCTCTGGAAAGCCCTAATACAGGTATTGTTTACATACTGCTCACGCCGCCATCAGGGCCTCACAACACGTGCAACTCAGGATAAGTGACAAAGTGATACAAACTGACATCGCTTAGTTGGGTAACTTTGAAATGCTATTATGTGTCCAGCTATAGAATCTTAATGTAACCGGAGAGTTCCATGCAGGATGAGTCACTAAAAACAAACCCCAGAGCTGCGCGGGGTGAGGCGGAGGGGGAGGGGCAGGAGCAGACACAGCCCTCCGGTGTCTTCTCCCCCTCGAGGGGCTTCACTCCGCAGTCTTCAGTAACTGATCAGCCTCAGTACCAAACTCTTTGATGATTTCTCAAAACCAAGAGGAAATTTAATTTCATTTGTTGGTACAGTGAAATACTTTCCAGGATGTCCTGACCTCTTTGGAAAAGTGAAGAGATTCTGACATTTTGAAGATGAGCTTTATCTTCCTCTGGGCACAGTATGGTTTAGGGACTGGCTCCTTAGTTCTATCCAAGTGATCTAGAAACTTCAGGGGGGCGTAGGAGCACATGTTCCCTCCCTAGGCTGTGTTTCTGCGCATACACCCGATCCCTACCCCACCTGCACAGTGAGAACCACTTGTGTAAGGAAAATGGGGACGGAGCACATTTCCATGTATTATGGACCATGGCACACTATTCCAGGGAGAGAGAATTCATAAGATACTTCGAGTCTGAGCATGACATGTTCCCCATTTGAGTCTTGCCTTTAATAGGTGGGCTATTTGTATTGTTGGAGAGAATACATTTCCCTATTCTAACCGTTTGTCACTTCCGCTTTTGCTCCTTTGTTAAGAAATGTTTTTCTCCTTTCATCTGCTCTATCTACCAATCACTGAGGACATTTGGGATGAATGACTGGCCCTGAGATGGTTTAATTAATTCATTCAAAATTAACCCAGAAATCCTGACCTTCTAAGAGGAGTGTCCACAGCTGGGCCTTATTTTTTATTTCTTTATTTTTTTAAAGATATTTAGGACTCTAAGCTTTCAGGTGCCCTTTTACAATTTGAAGTTGTAAAATGAAAAG
>NW_017731599.1:2337337-2341836 GCF_001890085.2 Hipposideros armiger
ATTTGTATACAGTTTTTACAAGATTTATTTATAGTAAGAACAATAACTGTAAAAATTCATTCATATGGATTGGAGAACTTAGTATGATAATAACATATGACAGAAAGAATTACTTGACTCTTTTGGAAGTTACTTAACCATGCATTCATTTCCATTGATTTATTAAGAGGCAGGGCAGAATTGGAGACTCAAAAAGTTCAAATCATCAGTCATTAAGTTTATATAATAATAATAATAATAATAATAATAATAATAATAAGTAAACATACATATTAGTGATCATTTAAAGCGTTCTCCACATGTGATTTATCTTGTCAGATTTTTATTGTCAATCTCTGAACTAGGAATGTTGAACAGGAACTAGGAGGGGATTTGGTGGTTTGAGCATAATCCTATGAAAATTGTGGACATTAGATTTAAAGTTAATCTTCTGACTTTACAGTCTATTAGTTGTTTCTTATAACTCTTGAATTCTGCTTATTGACTGACATGATGAGGGAAATCCTGTTAATAGTCAAATAATGAATAAAAAGTTTTATACAATAGAATACTATATAACAATGAGAACAAATGAACTACTGCTAAAATCCATATGGGTGAATCTATCAAATAAAGTGCTGAACAAAAGAAAGGAGACACAAGTATGTGCAATAGCCTTTCAATGATATAACATTCAGCAATAATCTATGGTATTAGAAGACAGGTTACCTTTGGACCTAAGGGCTACTGACCTGAGAGAATATCGAATGGGCTTTTGGGGTACTGGGGCTGATTTCTTGATAGGGTGCTGTTTACATAGGTGTCTTTATTTTATGAAATGGTATCTCATGTGGCTGCTCACTTAAAATCTGTGATGTTTTTAGTATGTAGGCTATAATTCAATAAAATGTTATTAAAACAGGAGATATTAAAGAAAACAAGATTGATGACAGGCAAACAACTTCCCATTTTCAAAATATGGAAAAAATAGGTCCAAGAAAAAAAACAACACATTCTTTGTGTAAATCTTAAGTTTTTGAGTCCTTAAAAAGAAATACAGAATACTTACTTGGACTAAACATTTTGTTTTCCTAAGAAATACCAGTGACTTTATTTAAAGANTTTTACTTTTTGAATTGTTTTTTGTTGTTGTTGTATTAGTCAAGATTCTCCAATAGGTGTAAACATTGTTATATATACAGAGGGTGCTTTAAAAAATGTATACACATTTCAAGAAAGGAAAAAACTATTAAAATTGTAATACTCAATATATACTGATAATATATTGATAACAAAGGATGAATACAGTCACGTTTGACTTCTACAATTGTAAGAGATGCTCAAAGTAGTTACTATCAGCATCCAGGCACTTCTGATTATGGCAAACTACTGCTTGAGCAACACTGACCAAAGCATCCACTTGTATACATTTTCATGGCACCCCCAGCATATATATATATATATATATATATATATATATATATATATATATGATATTAGAGCTAGGATGCAATCTCAGCAATTCTTACTCTTACACATACACTTATCTTCCTACCAAATGAGATAATATTTTTTCAAAAAGTCATGATGCTGGACACAAAATAAGGGCTCAATAATTATCAATAATTAAGAAATCACTGTGTGTGAGACTTTGCAACGTTTCTTACTATTAAGCAGCACTCCTATTGGGGATCATTTTACTTCTGAAGGAGCCTGTCCTTTTTTTTTTAATATATGTAGCAAAATGTACAGCCACTGATAAATACATTTAGTAGTGTGTGTGTGTGTGTGTGTGTGTGTGTGGTTTGCCTGCAACCAAACCCACCTCAAGTCACAAGCTGTCATCTTATCAGTTCTCATAAACTCAGGGCAGGTCAATGCTTCTCTTGATTGAACTCTAGGAATGAGTTGGGGGAAGCTGTGAAACTGACCTGATGTTTCCATAGGTATAATTATTGTATACGTTCTAGGTGTGAACAGGCTGGCAGCAATACATTCTGCTTTAACAGGCCTCAGATTGTTTGAATACTGCCTTCTTCAGCCCTTAGAAGCTTGCCCCACCCATACACTTAATGTTGATCAATGCCACATGTAATTACATTGCATGTGGGCTGTCTTCACTTCCTGGTGTATCCCATCTCCACAGCTGAGCGGAAACTGAAAATGATCATACACGCACATCACAGGTAACCCAGCACTAAGCCACAGAGCTCCATTGATGGCCAGTGACTCACGGACCATGTACCCCCGAGGTTTCTTTCACTGTCAGCAGTGAAGAACTGGAAGGCAGACACCTGATTCAGCTCATTGTCACTCATTAATTATAAGAGATGAATGTCTTCCGCTTCCCGAATTGAACTTGCATTTGGAAATTAATGAATAC
Organism: Hipposideros armiger; assembly: GCF_001890085.2. NCBI lineage: Eukaryota > Metazoa > Chordata > Mammalia > Chiroptera > Hipposideridae > Hipposideros > Hipposideros armiger. Next base: position 2,339,700 of record NW_017731599.1, read on the forward strand.
ATCATTTGCTTAAAATACTATTTTTTATCCATTTTTTGATGTGTCCCATATCTTAGGCTTACTGCATGCACACTCTAGGGATGGGATAAGGGATGGAGGTCAGGCCTAGCCAATCAGCATACTTTTTTTTTTTTAAGATTTTGTTGGGGAATTGGGCGGGTAACAGTGTTGGGGAATCGGGGAAGGGGAACAGACAGGTAGACAAATTGCTGTTTTGTTCTTTAGTCTAGTTGTGGAGGACGTTGCTTCACTGGTCCATGTTGGTATGATCATTGTGCTCTTCCTGGATGAGGCAATCGGTCACCGGTCGTTGGTCGGCCGCTCACAGCGGCTCCCGGTAGCTCACACTGGCTACCAGCCGCTCATGCTGGCTGCCAGCCACTCACGTAGCTCACGGCAGCCCACTGCAGCCTATGCCGTCGCCTGCCACTCACAGCAGCCTAGCTCCAGGTCAAGCTGTTGTTCATCATCTTAGCTGTAGAGGGCGAGCGTCACTGGCCCTCAATGTGGGATCCGAACCGCAGCCCTGCTGCTCAGAACTGGTGCTCCCAAGCGAGCTCTTAACCAGCTGAGCCACTTGGCCGGCCCAGCATACTTTCTTCATGAATGGGCAAATGTTCCTAAATGACCAGTGCGATAAGTTTTGGGGAATTTTGTTGAAGTTGGGGAGAAAAAACATTTCTTTCTCACTGGACATGATGGTATAAAGAGGAAGAAACTGGGGAGCACTTTGTCATCCCGTTTGAGAGCCTGACTTGAGAGGAAAGCCAAAATGGTGGAAAGGGTACACAAAACATGAGTTCTAAATGGCTCAACTATCTCTTTTTCCTTATTAATCAAACAGTATAAATTTAGGTTTTCTGTTAGCTTTAACTGGAACAATACTGAACTATGTAGTCACTATTTCCATATTGTTTTTTAAAAAACATTGAGGCTCAGAGATGCTAAGAACTTTTTTACTTCACATACTATCTCAGACATTGAGCCACAATTTAGAATAAAGTCATACTGATTTTTAACTCACCTTACTCCTGATAATCTCTGTTACCTGTCACTTATTGTTTTGGACTTTGGAAATGATATTTTGAGAGCTTTAAATGAGAGAGAATAAAATATATCCTTATTTCCCAACCCAAGGTAGATGTCCACCAAAAAAAAAAAAAGAAGAAGAAGAAAGAAAAAGCATGTACCACTATTAATCATTTTCTCCTTCTATCTGATACGCATTCAAATGGACAGAACCCACTGGTTCAATGCACTTGTCTGGCACTAACCCTTATACACCATCATTACTACTACTAATAGTGACCATATTTTAGGTACTTGCTATATTCCGGGCCTATGAAAAACACTGCACAAAATTTCTCATTGTCTCTTCAAATTAACAGATGTGGAAGATTCTATTAATATCTATTAGTATTCTATTTTAAATTGATAAAATAAATCTCAGAGAAGCCCAACATGATTTCCCCCAAAAATCACAAGCTAGTAAGTAGCAGGCTGTGAATTTAATTCACTTCTGACTTCTATAAAGAATCTATGCATATAGCCATCCTTACATAGAGTACAAAGAGCTTATATCTTCCATTAACTTATTTCAATTACATAAAACACCCTTCAGTTAACTTACAGAGGAGAAAGTTATGCATAGCATATTATCATTTGCAATTATTTTCCCATAATTCTGTGTGCATTGCTTTTTCTTTTCCCCAATGCATTCACTTCTTATTATTATCTTTTGGTCTAGGGAAGAAGGATTTTCCAGTGACATAAATGCTTGTCTTCAGAATGCCTGATTCATACTTGCTTTGTATTATCTACATGAGGAAAGAATTTCTTTCTGTCTGCAAATTAATAAGATTATTTCTGACACAATGCAAATCAAAATAAAACACATTCATTGTTAAATCCATATTCCATGTTCTACTGATGCATACACACCAAACGCAACAACAAAAAGATGGAGGTATGTGAACAAGGTCTGTTATCATCATTTTGCTAATACATATATTGAAGCAAAGAAGATGGAATGATGATCGTGATTATTATAATAAAAATAAAATCTACAGTCATAAAACTCATGCAAAAAGCAGCTTAAATGAAACAAGGAAGCTAACCTACCTGTCTTACCACCAAT
>NW_017731599.1:2344391-2345956 GCF_001890085.2 Hipposideros armiger
TTGATTACATTAGAAATAAAATATCTATAAAAGTTCCCATGTATTGCAAAATTAAGCAACACATTTCTAAATATTCCAAAGGTCAAACAGGGAATACAAGGAAAATTGGAAAATATTTCAAGATGATGAAAATGAAAACATGACTTAAATACTTACATGATATAGGCTGAAGCCAAGCTTAAAGGAATTTTTAGAACTGTCAATATTTAGATGATAAAAAGAGAAAGGAAATAACAAACATAAGAACACAAACCAATGAAACAGACAAGTAACAACACAACAAAGCAGCAATCCACATATTGGGTTTTTTTTGTTGTTAAAGCTCAATAAAATGAATAAACCCCTATGAAGACAGATCAAGAATGGAAAGAAAAAGAGACAGCAGATTACTGATAACTTATTTCAAAGAGTGGCATCATTATAGATCCTGCAGAGAGTAAATGAATAATAAGAAAATGTTATAATACATATTTTATACAATAAATATACAGCTTAAAGTGGGAAAAAATGCCTTAAAAAGCAAAACTTACCAAAAGCAACTAAAAAAAGTAAGAAAAGGAAAAAAAGAGAGACTATATGAATAGCTCTCTCTACAATCAACATTTTGAATTAAGTACCAAAAAGATGCATACACAGACACACAAACACAATCTAGGCCAGAATGGTTTCACTTGCAAATTGTGTCAAACATTAGATGAACCAATAATGCCAAACCTATACAAAATAGTTAAAAAAGGGGGGGGGGAAGCAGGAGATAGAATACTACCAAACTTTGTTCCATAAAATGAGAATACTATGAAATTAAAACGTAAAAGATAGTGCAATAAAATAAAATTGTAGAAAAAGAATTCTTATAACCACAGAAACACACATCTTTAAAAACAGTACAGTTCATAGAAAAGGATAATAAACTATGAGTGTGGGAGGCAGATTAACACTTTCCCAAAGACTATAGTTCCCGGAAGCTGCAGAGTTACGTTACAGGGCAAAGGAAAATCAAGGTAGCAGACAGAATTGGTGGCTAATCAGCTAACCCTAAAATGAAGATTATGTTGGATTATCTGCATGAGCCCAAAGTAACCACACGGGTCCTCACAAGTGGAACAGAAAGACAGAATAGAGGCGATACGGCACCATGAGAAGGACTCGGTCCAACATTGATGGCCTAACAAACTATCTAGGTCACAGAAGAGAATCAAATGAATTCTTTTTAAAAAGAAATTAATTGATTAGTGTCTAAAAATCTTTATTTTTTATGATTTACAAGTAAATTTCAGGGTTTATAGTGACATTGGAACATTTTTAAGCTTAACTAATGCACTGATTGTAAAAACTAATGAAATTTATATTATTCAGTTTTAAATAAATGTGAACTCATACGTATTGAAAAAATCAGATTCCTTGCCTGAAACGAAGCACTGTTTAAATTATATACATCTGCACACAATACACAGAGTAAAGATAGTTTATGTGTTAATCTAATGGCTATTAATTCCAAAGAATATCAACTAAAGTGATGGTACAAAGAAGTGAATGATAGATTTACAAGCATTGACAAGATAGAA
>NW_017731599.1:2346381-2348627 GCF_001890085.2 Hipposideros armiger
TTCTGGAAGTTTATCTTGATGAATTAGTAGAAACTTGGAGAAGGTAAAACACAGATGTAACACATCACTGAAATATATAAAGCCTTAAAATATAAGAAAATAAATGCCTAACACATAGAAGAATCATTAAGTAAATATGGGACATCTTTACAACAGATTAGAAATTCTCTAATATATACAACCACAGAGTATAGTAATGAATAAAATGTTTGTGATATAAAAATAAATGATATAAAAACAAACTTATACATGTATTGTGATTACAATAAATCAAATGAACATAAAAATGCAAGCACATCACAAAGGAACATTTCACGACTTTATTGAAAGCAGAGTTTATTCCTCTGCCAGTGGAATACTGAGCCATTTTTAAATTTTGCTGTAGTTTATATAAATTTCCTATTTTCTCTAATCAGATACATCAATTTTAAAATAAAACATAAAATTAATTTAAAAAAATGCTTTTTTGAAATGAAGAAACCAAAGGCTAACATTGGGATTTCTTTTGCTGAATATGAATAAACATAGATGCTATAAAATAGGGCAGAAGATAGAATTTTGAGTTGTCCTAAATTCCATCTCTTACTGAAAATAGGACAATGAAGCAAGAATTCTGACTTGCCCTAAATTTCATCTCTTTCTGCTAAGTCAGCTTTAATAGGACAGAAGGTTTCATGTTTGACATATATTTCTGATTGGCACTCATAACAGAATCACTGTCCACCAGTGTGTAATTGCAATTAGCTCTTAGAGGGCGATTTTCCCCTCTAAAACTATAAATATGTAGAGGGTTATCTATGCATAAAGAAAAGTAGTTCGAGGAAAAGGGATATCTACAGAGCCATTCCAAAATGCCCACAGATATTTGTGACCCAGCTTTATCTTGGATAAAAGAGTGAAACAAAGAAATAACTCGATGTCCTACTTTTTTTTTTTTAACTAAAGGACTTGCTTTCTAAACTTCTTTGAACAAAAATAATCTGTGCCCTCCATTTATACTTTTACTAATGATTCAAACTGCAATTTAAATAAAATAGAAATGTGTGCCTATTTTCAACAGATTTTATCATGTGGTATTAATTGATTAATAAAAGAAAGCAAATGAGATCAATTTACAGAATCATGACAAGCTTGTTTAAATATTTTAAAAATCTGGCTGATATTTTAATTCTGCATAATTTGAAAAGGATATTCACATAAGATCCCTTTACCTTGAACAAGTTTGATACAGATAACTGGAAAAATTTGGAACACCAAATCAGAATAATCTTACTAAACACACTGAGAGGTTCACTATTGCAAAGAAATATAATACTATTGTACCACTTTCTGAAATCTAAAAGTCTTAGTTCATTAAGAAATAAAAATTGACAAGAACACAAAATGCAGATTACCAACATGTTTACCATGTGTCTCTTACTGTGCTTCTAAGAATATTGCCTGTGTAATCTCATGGAGACCTTACCATGACTTTTTGAGATACATGCTCACTTGGCAAAGGCTAGAATGGAGAGTTGAAAAAATAAACATAGTCAATAAGTGGTAAACGATGTCACAGTCCTCAAATCTATTGTATAGAGGAAAAAGTCTAAAATGATTGTAGTTAAATGTCGGATTTAGAAATATATATATTGATTTTTATTCTCTGTTTGCAAACTTGGCCACTTATATGTGACAGTATCTATGCTTGGAAAGTGGATTTGGTATGAACTAAGCTAAAAAAATGAACTTCTAAGTATTTGCCCGTTGGGGCATCTAATTCTATTTTCTGAAGTAATATCAGATAAAGTATCTTATTCAGTTGCTTCCTATAAAAAGATTCATATTATATGGCTCCAAACACCCACCCACCTTGCACAAGCAAAATAATAGAACGTAAAGAAGCCATGTGTTTTTTCCTTTTCCATAATTGATATACATTGATTCCTAAAACTAGAAGAGTTTGTATAAGGTATTTTATTTCTCAGTAATGTTTATTTAATGTGTTAAGAAAGAACATGTTCAACCCTCCATCCTAAATGGAAATATACTCTTATCACCTGTAGTACTCTGAGAAGTTGTAGGTGTCTCTCTACTGGATTGTGAGACCCAAGTGGGAGTGATCATTCATCATCATCATATCTTCACATAACACTGTGCTTGGACATCCTTAGGCTCTTAATTAACTTGAACGAGTGAACGACTTGGTGTTCATGATGAAGTTACTCTTTGCACTATGAAGTATGGGGGAAATAAGTGCTAAGAAT
>NW_017731599.1:2355453-2360769 GCF_001890085.2 Hipposideros armiger
CTTCTACAGACTGACTCCATATTCATATTTTTTTAAAAAAAGTGAAGTTAGGATTCATGCCAAAATCCATGTAATTTCAAAATCTGTATTTTTTAAAACACTTTTCTGTAGTTCACTTTGAGTTTATTTTTCATCAGTTGTTTCAGGATATTCCATTTTAGTCGAATATGCTCTGAAAAATGCTGCTAATCACTTATTTCTAAGAGAATGCCTCAACTCTATCTGTGTGTCCTTCCGGTTTTCTGTCTGCCTTCATTCTGAGCTGCTGCCATCTGTAGCTAGCCCTCTTCTTCGCCATCTCCATGGATCATTCTGTCCAGGTGTAGGAAAATGAGCCTTTTTACTTAAATCTCTTTCAAGGTGGAAATATTAACTTCCACAGTAAGTCTACAATGAAAAAGCCTCTTTTATCAGACTCAAATAACTATTTCCTGTGAAACACCAATCACTGTCCATCCTAGCTGCCATTATGTAAAATTTTTTCATTTTAATTTTCCCTGTGCTGAGTAATCCTTTAGGCAAGATCTCACCAGAGTAGAGAAAAATGAAAAAACTCAAACTTAGTGGCCCACGACTGCATGCCAAGGACTATTTTATTTTTTATTTTTATTTTTAAAGATTTTATTGGAATATTGGGGGAGGAGAACAGTGTTGGGAAATCAGGGAAGGGGAACAGACAAGTTGCTGTTCTTTTGTTTTCAGTCTAGTTGTGGAGAACGTCGCTTCACTGGCCCATGTTGGTATTATCATTGTGCTCTTCCCGGGTGAGGCAGATCAGTTGCTGGCCACTGGACGGCAGCTCATGGCGGCTCACGNGCAATTGGACAGTTTGAATGAATCCATCATCCAGAAACATCCAGAGCTTGTTAATTGTAAAGGAGTTGTGTTCCATCGCGAGAACGTGAGATCACACACAAGTTTGATCACCCGTCAAAAATTATTGGAGCTTGGATGGGATGTGTTGCCACACCCACCATACTCACCTGACCTTGGGCCGTCAGACTTCCACTTGTTTTGTTCTCTTCAAAACTCCTTGCCTGGTATAACGTTCAATTTAGATGAGGCTGTAAATAAGCACCTTGTTTAGTTTTTTCACAAATAAAGACAGGTCCGTCTAGGAACAAGGAATTATGAAGCTCACTGAAGGATGGCCAAAGGTTATCGAACAAAACGGGCAATGTATCATTGATTGATCTTTGTTCTTTATATAAACAAATGACCTTTGAAAAACATAGACAAAATATGTCACTTTTCTGAAGACCCAATATATCAGTTAGTATCAATGATCAGTTATTAAACGACAAGATTTAATAGAGGTGGCACACATTAATATTGCATGAGACAGGCAGAGAAATTACTTGAAAAAAGCACTGTTAGTTACTTATCACAAATTTTAAATAAATTCTAAACATATCAATCACTTTTCTGAACAATTTTGTAAACATCATTTATAGCCAAGTGGTGGGTAAAAGCTTAAAATGGGGTAGCTGTCTTGCATTTGCATAATGTGCACACTTTGGTCCAAGATGACTAAGATACTTGAGGGTAAAATTACCTAAAATTTTCCTTTAATTATTTTTCTTAAAATCTGTCTTTTCCTTATAAGATAGAATAACTCAGAGGTGTTTGGATCATGTTCTGCTTTTTAAAAGATTTATAAATGAAAAACAATACCCTTCCTCCCAAAGATCCCTCTTTTGATTTGATTTGACTTGAAGTGTTCTCTCTTTCATGGTTTGGCCCAGGCTTTTGCATCACAGAGCTGTGCTACCGGGGCTTTGTCCTGTAGGATATAGTAGCGGTACCAGCTAGTCTTCAGTTAATGACTGTCATAAAAACCTCTGAGTCACAGCAAATCGTCTAGTGCCTCCACTGCCCCAATCCTTACAGCGCTTGTGAAGGGCTGATTGATTACTGTGGAGACATCTGCTAAAGGACCATGTCTTGAGTTTTGAGCAAAAACTTTTCCAACAAGTTTTTTTTTTGTTGTTGTTGTCACATTTACAACGGTATTAAAAATGCTCAGACATGATCTTGCCTTTGAAATAGAATTCTCTCAAGCTGTATATTCATATCTCAGGACTTTCAGAAGCTTTCAGGTCCTGTGTCTTTAAACATCCTTTGTTCACCTTTGCAGGCATTGGCTTTACACTATTAAAAGGAAGGTCTGCTACTGTTGTAAATGAAACTGCATAGCCAGGCTTATTCATTAAGGACAACAGATTGAGTACACATAGGACAAAAGTGCCTCTGGCCCAGTTCCTGCTCAGACGCCAGCTAAGAATTTGTACTCATTTACCTTGTGATGCATTGGCCATAGGGGCCTGTCACACAGAGATGACGGAGTATCAGAGCCAGGAGGAACTGGAGAGGGTAGAAATTGGCACCTGAGTACCTACATGCAGAGGAAATGCATCTTCTTTTCCTTTTGCAATGAGCTGCTTTGTGCCTCCACCTTGTTCTGCTGTTGGGTGTGGAACAGCAGAGTTGAACTTGCTAATTGAAAGGACTGTAGTTCCTTCTGACCTGACATGTGTTTTTCAAGTCACTCGCTTCCTTCTAGGTAAATGCTAAAATGTTCAGTTTTCCCTCCTTTCTCGTGCTTCTTCTGAAAGTAACGCCTGGGCATGTAACAGCTGGAGCACTTGGATGGTACTTAAAAGGGCATCTGGAGGCAACGCCAAGATGAACCTGATGCAGCTGAGCTCAGGTGGGACAGTCCCTGCTAACATCTGTTGTTCTGGTGTATTATTAACAGAGATGCTTTTACTCCCCAAATGTCTTTGTTCAGAGAATACAGAGGAAGATAGCAGAAGCCAGTTAGAGGGACGATAGGCTATAGCACAGTGGCTGCTTTGTGCCAGGCCATTCTGAAATCTAGGATACCTATTATTTCATTTAGTTTATTCATTCAGTTGGCCAATATCCGAGCATTTTTCATGTGCTGGACACTGTTGTCCTAGGCTCTATGCCATGTGACATCATAATTCAGACCAATCTCTGCTGTCACAAAACTTACATATCAATGTCATTGGCTCATGGGCCACCTTTTGAGAAACATTAAATGCTTTATTTTATAGGTGACGAAAACAAGGCGTCAAAAAAAGTGACTTGCCCAAAGCTGAGGTTAGTGGCAAATCCACAGTCAGAATCCCAGTTGCCTGACAAACATCTGAATTATCTATGACAGGGGTCAGCACACTACAGTCTACAGGCCCAGTCTGCCTATTTGTAAAATAAGTTTCTCTGGGATGTGGCCATTCACTCCTCTAGTGTCCACAGCTGCATTCGCCCTCCACCAACAGAGGCGAGTAGTTGTAGCAGACGCCACAGGACGTGCAAAGCGTTACGCATTCACCATGCAGCCCTTTACAAAAAATGGCTGCCAGCCTCTGTTACTCTGTATAATACAGGTGACCCTACTACCAACAATCGCATTGAGAAGCTAAAGCCTGACAATGTAGCTGGAAGGTAGGTGCGGCTATTTACCACCTGTATCACCATGAGTACGTCAATTACTCTCACTAGATTCACTTCTCTTATCTGTAAAATGGAGATATAATTAGTTCACAGTTAGTCGTGAGAATTACATTAGCTGATTATGTAAAACCCAGGGCTGCTACAAGAAGAGAAGGTCGGTATTAACATTTCTAGCTGAGTAACTGCTCTGCGGGCCCTTGCCAGAAGGGTGAAGGGATAGGTTGAGATTTTGTTTCTCTTGTTTCTGTGCCTTTACATCTAATGGCTTCCTGGGAGTTTTTGCACATCGTTTTCTAATGTGTTACATACAGCACTCAGGAGTAAGCAAAAAGTCTGGGCTTTCCTGGCCTCTCAGCTCAGCAAGGGACATCTTTTCTTACAAAATTGTGGATCACTGCTCTGAGACTTCCAAGTGACGGGATTGACTTAATGAGAAAAGACGAATGAGGAGCAATTACATTGCCATTAAGTGGACACCATTAGCCTGGATCAGGCTGCTGGAACTGAAGCATCCACCTCTCCCTCAGGTGGAGTCTTAGAAGCACAGGACTGATTGATTCATTAAATATGTGTTTGCTTTTGCCTCTGAAACCAGCAGCCTCCTAAAATTATTCCATGGTCACAAGGGGCTAGATTCCAATTTATAGTGGAATTGTTAAGCCGGCACAGAGTCCATGAGAAGTTTCAAGAGAGGCTGGCTCTTAGCACCCATGAAATATCAGCAGATGCCAACAAGGTTTTGGAAAATCTCAGTGGGACCCATAGGGCCATTTGTAATGCTGAAATTGAAAGCAGTAAGGCTGCACACAGGCTGCCAGAATTGGGTGCAATTCCATCTTAATTATCATGATAACCAAATTAGCTAAGGGTTGTTCAATGCATTCTGTGTCTCTATGTCTATGTGAAGTATTTTCTTTATCCTATTTAATAGTCTCAGCCATCTTAAGATATAGGCCTTAACTTTATGTTACAGATCATGACATTCAATAGTCAAGGGCTAACTAGTTTGCAGTGGATGGTTCAGCTACTGGACTACAGAAGTGGGGCTGAGATGCACCCAGGCCGTCTTCATGGAGAACAGCATTGTCAATACTTGCACCTTGTTTCCAGAGTTGTATTAATGCCTGTTCAGGATTCCTCTGTGAACATTTTTATTTCACTTCTACTTCCATCCAAAAAGTCTACTGAAATTATGCCCAATGATTTGGGCATAATTTAACTTTAACCCACTTTAATTAAGTTGACACAAGTTTACTCAGGACTACAAAGAAACAAATAAAAAACAAAAACAAACAAGCAAAAACACTTCCTGTTGAGGTCATCTTTGGTTTAATCTTTTCCTTCTTTCCGTCAATCATCTGCTGTGATAATAACATATTTTTTCCAAAGCTATTATTTGCATAAAATTCCTAGTGTTTGGTCAGGCTGTCACTAGGATATGAATAACAGCCTATATTTATTGCACATCATTCACGTTTTAAGCACAGGGCAAAAAAGTTTTCCAAGCAACATCTCACTTAACCTTTACAGTGATCCTGTGAGTTAGGTATTATCATTTCTATTGGGTTGTCTGAAAACTCATGACGTATTTTTCTATGTTTTTTTCAATGCAAAAATGTGTCATGACTTTTCAGACAACCCAGTATTTTCCATGCAAAGAAACAGACTCAGAGAGATTAAGTAATTTGATAAAATTCATACCACTCTTAAAAGTGAAGTTAGGGGCTGGCCAAGTGGCGTGATGGTTAAGAACTGGCTTGGGATGCCAGAGGGCCCCGGTTCGGATCCCACATATGAGGGCCAGTGACACTGCCCTCCACAGCTAAGATGCTGAAC
>NW_017731599.1:2362108-2365024 GCF_001890085.2 Hipposideros armiger
GGCCGGCCCTGCCAAGGACTATTTTTAAATGAAGAAGAATAAGGAACAGAAGCAGCTGGGGGATGGCAGAGTTGGTGTAACCTTCTTGCTAGCAACATAGGGATTAGAATCAACAGAACTTGGGTTTAGATCCTGACTCTCATTTAGGGGCCATATGGTCTTAGGGAATTCTTCATTGCTACTGAGACCTAATTTTCCTGTCTGAGAGCAGATCACTAGCACACTTCACTGAATTGTTTCTTTAGTCTGCATTTGTTGAATGCCTACTATGTGCCTGAGTTATTATGAAAGTGGATGGGGGCAACTGGTGTAAGACAAGGTGTGTGGTTGGGGTTTAATGCATACATCACCTAAACCAACACAAACACTAAACGCCATCCACCCATCTTGTGAGAGACTCATGGGTTCTAGTATTAATTCCATTTGTCCTAAAGGAAAGACTCTGCGTAAGAATCCTCAAGAATTCTTTTAGAGCCAAGGTAGGTTGGGGAGCCAAACAGGTTTTCTGAGACTGTAATCCAATATCTGGTCTGATCAAACCTTATTTTATGAGTTAATGTAAAAGTTAAATGCCATAAGGCATTATATATTCATCAAAGCTGGTTAAACATGCAACAAATTACCTTAATTATGGAGTTATAGAATAAAAACAATCAGAAACTGCTAGAATAATATAATGTATATGGTTACAAAAATGAAAAGTCCCATCAGTTGGACTTTTGTGAAATGTTCCATGAGAAGAACAGGCTGCTAATAGAGATGTGGAAAATACATTTTAAACTCTCATTGTGATTTTCATGCAAAATGACGCCATGATACTGACATTGCCTTAGGGAGAACTGATCTCTGCTCACATATCCCTCTAAGGCAATCTGTGGGGAGATTGATTTCCTAGCCTTAACACCTGGCTGCTATGTTCAATGCACATCCAGGTAAGCTGCTTTCAAACCAGCGCAGAAAACACATGTTTTGAATGGTCTTGATTTCAAGTACTTCTCAACTTCCTTCTTACTTCCTCCATGTAATTCTAAAAATCAGAGCAAGAGGGGCTCTTAGACACAGCTTTTGTTTGACCTTACAGAAACAGAGGCTCCACTAGGTTCAGTGACATACAGCTGGTCCAGGAGAGTCTAAACAAAACTATGAATATGTAATGGAAAAGGGAAGCTATTGTTTCTTGAACACCTATTATGTTGCAAGGACAGGCCTAAGTGTTGTAAACACATTGTCTAGTTGGCTTGTTGGCTTAGCATACTGAGCCTGTGAGTAGATAGTAGATATTGCTATTTTTAAGAGAGAAGGGAATTAGAGCTTAGAGAATTAAAGTAACTTTCCCAAATAGCAAGTAATTTATCTGTAATCTAAACATAGATGTTTGACCTCCAAATGTATCTTTTTTCACTTCTACAGACTGACTCCATATTCATATTTTTTTTTAAAAATCCCATGCCATGAGTACAATAGTTTTTAAGAAGTTCTATATCAAAAACCACCAGTGATATTATACATTGATGTCTTTTTTTTTCCTTATTAGCTAGTTATTTTAATATAGACAGGTAGTTTAGATGTAACAACTTTATAACTCACAAGAAGGAAAACAACCTTTAGGCATTTTGTTTTTGTTTTTGTTTTCTTTTCATAATTAAGGAGAAACAACATGAATGCATTAAGAAAATTTAACTCTCACTTCAGCAACCTGATTGATGGTTTCTGGAACTACGGTTTACCTTAGCAAGTTACTGGAATTTTTACTCTATTACACAGGACACTAGGGGAAAAAGAGTTGTACTGTTCCATATTTATTCAGCCATGATTAATGGAGTGTTGAATAATAATTTTTTAATTTCCATTTTTGGAATATATTTATTAATTTACCTCCTGCCAATACATGGCCCTGGTTGTCACTAGTTAGAACTTATTTCTGTCCCTCCCAAGTATCATTTGCATAATGGAATGACGAGGTCCATTCATGAGCAGTTCATTGTGGGGTGTTGGACAGAGTGACTGGGTTGTAATTAGTGGCATCTGGCCTCTGGTTTCATTAGCATGCAAATGGAATTACTAGGGGCCATGGCAGCCTGGTGGCTTCACAACAGTCACTGTAATGTATATCTGCTTTTATAAGCATATCGGTGAAATTGTTTTTTTATACAATAATAAAATATGTATGTCTGAATGAATTTGTCTATCTTTGCGTCCTTGAATCGTAGGGAATGTTTTTCATCCAAGAAGAAAACAGAACTGCAATATGTCACTCTCAACCATCCCTTTCCATCTTTAGACTATTAGACATGTAATCCAAGCTCTTGTTTGCGCCTGGTCTGCCTCCATTTCCCCAGCACAATCCTTCCTCATCTCTTTGCCTTATTTCACTTAATCACTTAATTACTCAGGGTCATCTTTATAAAATATGGTACCTCCACCTCCCCCCCCCCCCATTTCAATACCTTACTCAAGAAATTAGCCTTTGTTTTTCCTATTTCACTGTGTCTAGACCATTCTCCATGGTCTTCATGGCTCTGTTATTACTTGGGGCCATTGACGATGATAGATGAATTGTAATTTGAGCTAACCCTTTTTGGAAGCTTGGTAGTACAAAGGATTGTTTTTTCATCATTTGATCTTCTCAGCAATTCAGTAAATTGGAACTACTAACATTTTTATTTTCAGATTAGATAGAAAAAAGAAAAATAAAAGAGGAAGAAGAAAAAATAAGGCTTAGAAAGGTCCTATAACTTTATTAAAGCCATTCAGTGAGTGATACAGTCAGGATTTGAATTCAAGCTTCCCTACTGTAGAACCCCATTTTCTTGGCCACTTTTTCTCTACCACTTCCCACAACAAAAGAAAATTTGGTCTGGAAAATAATTCTGTGCTCTGAGGATTCCCTAAACAAGAGAATTTTATCATTACAAA
>NW_017731599.1:2367189-2372167 GCF_001890085.2 Hipposideros armiger
ACATTAGGAAGGTTGAGAACCGCTGTCTTAAAGGAAATTATTTTTCATCACCAGTGAGTGAGAAAATAAAGTGTTACTAAAATATTGATTTTTACATTGAGAAGATGAAAAGGCACCCCAAATACTTATTCTAGATATAAGTGGGCAAAGCCGTGAGAAAACTCTGCACCCTCATCCTGTTTCCTACTTAACACACAAGGTTTCTGAGATTCTCAGATGTCATCCTAGATGCTCATCTTTGACTGATGTAAACCATCTCCATGAACATAATTCTTGGATATCTGCATCCTTTTGTCATAATTTGTTGGCTTTTTCTAAAAAAATCTCTATGTGGAACATTAATTTTTTTATTTTTGCTTTCATCAGTTAGAGTGTAAAGTTCCTATTTACAACGCTGATACATTGTATTGTTTCAGGCACAGTGATATATATGCATTACCTCTTTGATTCATATATTCATCTATATTAGTCTGCTAGGGCTTCCATACATAGTAAAATGTCATATACTTGGGTGGCTTAAACAACAGAATTTTACTTTCTCACAGTTCTGGAGGCTGGGAGTCCAAGTCTAAGGTGTCAGCAGGTTTGGTTCCTCCTGAGACCTCTCTCCTTACTTGCAGGCGGCCATGTTTTTCCTGTATCCTTGAATAACTTTTCCTGTGTATGTGCATCTCTGGTGTCCCTTCATTTTCTGGTAAGGACACCAGTGATACTGGATTAACGCCTCACATTTATGACCTCATTTAACTTAATCTCCTCTTCGAAGGCTCTATTTCCAAGTACAGTCACATTGGAGGTTAGAACTTCAATATCCCAATTCTATGGTGATGTAATTCATCTCATAACATCAAGGGGATAGATAGAGCTTTCCCCTGCCTTACAGGTGGATAATAGTTTACCAGCAGAAACTGAGGTATAGACAGGCTGGCTTGCCAAATTGGAAGCCAGACTCTTAGTTGGCTGGAAAACCAAGCACAAAAGCTGTCTGAGAATATGTGTATCAGGGTCAGCTAGAAAAGTACACCATTGTAGATCATCAGAACAAGGGGTTAGGGGCTGAGCTGAATTTGCAGAGGTCAGTGGTAGAGATAAATTAGTTTGGAGAAGGGTTTTGAGAGCTCAAAGGGCTGAAATTCCACCTACTTGGAACTATAGTATAATTTTTATCATGGACATTTATTGAACATTGCATGCCAGGCAATGACTTAAGTGCATGTACATGCTTGCATTCATTCATTCATACACACACACACACACAAACACACACACACACACACACACACACACACACACACACACACGGAGAGAAAAGTCCTATTATTGTTCTCATTTCCCTGCAGAGGTCCAGGAGGTTAAGAGAGATTTGACAACTTGAAAAGAACATAGTGAGAGAACCAGTCTTGATCCATGACTGCTCACAACCCTTGCCTCACTAAACAAAGCTGCATCTTGAGTTTTCAGCTTGCACATCCCATCTTAGAGCCTCTCACTTTCAGAAACCTAGTCAGAGCTCCTGAGAAGAAATCCTTGTCATGAGCATCTCCCTGAGACTGAGTTGAGATTCTTCAAAAGAAACAGACAATAGAGCAAATGTAAGTTTATTCTGCAACGTATCTCTATTTTGCTTGTACAGTTTCACAAGATGAGTTCATCCACTCATCATGCCTGATCATTTGTATGCTCATGACATGTGCAGCCTTTTTCTACTGCATGCTATTCCATTAGCCCATTAGAGACTTAACAGTAATCATCTCTTATATACTTTAATATTCTAAAGTCTTTTACTAAGCCAATACTATCAACCTCTCTGACTTAGGTATTCTAAAACTTTTAAGACCAAGTACATTTTTTGGTCCATATCACTGGATGGAAAAGGAAACCTTAAGATGGAAATGAGATGATGATAGCCAGAGAAGCATGCATTTATTAAGTGCTAGTAATTGAGGTAGCCACTGTTGTGTGTGTGTGTGTGTGTGTGTGTGTGTGTGTGTGAGTGTCTGTGTGTAATTACAGTTACTCCTCAGAATTCTGTGAGTAGATAACATCTATCGTTACTCTTATTTTACATGAATAAGCTGTGTTTTACATAGATTAATTGCTCATATTTTGCATAAGAAGTGCATTATGATTAAAGTTCTATGACTCTATACACTGAGATTTTATATATGTGTGTGTGTGTGTGTGTGTGTGTATCCTGATATATTAATTATATTGATATGTCTCATCAATACATTATTTCTTGTCTCTGGAAAATGCATGGAACCAAAATATATCTCACAATGATTTCCTGAAATCATAGCACCTTCTTATGTGCTTCTATAAATTTTTTCTATCATTTTGAAGTTTTCAGTCTGTACCGTGAAAAAGGTATAGGCAACATTTCTAACAATTTCACAAGAGTATGAACTCACAACTGTCACGCTTTTAATCTAAGCCGTTAAGAAATCAGTTTTACTCTTTTCCCTTCAAATTACAAGGTATTCAATACTTGTAAATATCAGTAAGAATCTGCAAAAATCGCCAGTGTAGGCATCTCTAATGTAAAAGTAATAATTACCAAATGTATGTAAACAAAAAGTGTAATGTTTTAATATAGTAGCTCACTATATGGTAACCCCAGGGGTAAACCCTTTATATGACTTAACTCATTTAATTCTTATACAAATTCAATAAGATGATAAGCATTCTCATTTTACCGATGAGGGAATTGAAGAACAGAGAAATTAGGAAATGTATCCCAGTGCTCTTACTGGAAGCTGGAATCTACCCTGGATCCAAACATCATCACTCATATTGCTAATCACTGAATTATACTCACTCTCAGTGATGCAGAGTGTTCTGGCATTGAAGTTATAAGATGACAATTAGCATATTAACTTGATTTCTTTCAGCTCTTATGGGTGATGATTAATTGTACTCACGGTCCTGATTAATGGCCTCCCTGTCCACCTGTGATTCTGCAGGTCCTCCTCCCACCACTGACAGTCTCTGGCCGCCCACTGAACCCGGGCCAGTCTTCTTTCTTTGTCTAATAGAATGCCGTGTAAGCAGTGGGGTGCCTGTCAACTTGAGCACTTGCCTCTTTCTCTTGGAATGTTGCCAATGCCGTGATAATAATTTTGGCTGTTCTAATGAAAGATAAGAGATCACGTGGAGAAGAGGCTAAGGCCATTTTAGATCAGTCTCTAGACATTCTCCCAACAGGTGAGAAAGTGCAGGTCACATTAACAACCCAGAGCTGACCACAAACACATGAGTCACATGAGAGCGTCCTGCTGAGAAGAGAACCACTGTGAGACCCTCAGGCTTGGGAGCAATAATAAATGACAATGTCTTTAATCCACTAAGAATTAGTGCAGTTTGTTATGCTTTAATAGCTAAGCGATGATGACATTAGCAACAGCGGTGAAGCAACGTTATAAAAAAAACCTACAGTTTTTTATATCAACTTAGTTGGCTAACAAGTAGAACCTATATAAAATGTGAGCAAAACAATCAAGAAAGGCTGGNACTCAATAATGGTTTAATTTAAATATGAATCAATTGTAGAACTTTATATTGTGTTATTTTTCTTATCTAATACAACTAATTTTGAGATACTAAAGTTTAATTGACAAGGAGAAAAAAAAAAGCACTACCATCATCCTTAATAATCATCAGCTATCAGCAGTGAATCAATAGCAGTGGCCTCTCTCTGTTGCTATTAATTACACATGTCATAAATGGATTGACAAAAATCTGCCAAGGTGTACACTGTTAACAGGAACTGATGATGCCTTGGTTTTTGCTGGTGTCAGACATTAATTTTGGAGAGTGCACCCATGCCACAGTAAAATGCATGTTGTGATGGTTTAAGGTGTGGGCTAGAAGACCCTTTCTGGAAAGTGGTTGGAGATGTAGGCGAAGAGGGAGATATCAGCACATGTGTTAGAGAAGAGACAGTGCCCACAAATTGATTACTGACTCATGCTAACAACTCTCTTATGAAATAAAGATTCTGGATTGTTAATCTGAGACTTCCTAAGTTTGTTAAATAAAATCTAGAATAATCTGAATATTGTAGCTATTAAAATAACTCAATTTTAAATTATGAGATCTTGGGGAGAATAAAATGAAACGTTTCTTCATTTAATTCTCCGAGTAACCTTACGGGGAAATTGAGGATGTGTAAATTGAGATCAGGTAGTTTAAATCACCCAAGGTACATTGCATTGGGTTGGTAAGAGAGCTGAGAGCTGAATACACCTTCCAGAAGTGCACGTACTTTTTACTCTACCACATTATCGCTCCAGAGCTCCTAAGGCTAGGAAAAATAGCTGGTGATAAGTGGTGGTGGAAGGGATGGTAATGGAACCTTTGAAATGAGGCATAGGAAATGGCTTCAACACAGGCTTCCTAGCACCCCCAGGTGCCAAGTGCAAGGCTGGCTTCATCATATGTATCTGGACGTCAACTCTGTTTCCCTTCCCAGGAGGCCCATGATACTGGCTCCATTTTCACTTGATATTTTTAGTCTGCTATTCTGGCCTGCTAAATGTGTTGTAATTGCAACCAGCACTGATGAAGAATTGGCCTGTGGTGACTCTGTTCTTAACCAGCTGTGGCTGGCTTATTGTTTTTTCTCAAGCTCTGAGGCGATCAGACAGGTTCCTTTTGGACCAGGATATTGTCCTGAGTTTCACACTGGGTTGAACTCATAGATGCGACAAGCTGAGAGCATATTTTCACCTATGAAGATTTGGGAATACATCCAAAATTATAAATTCTCATAGTCTTCATAAATATCTTAAAGCAGTGGTTCTCAACCTGTGGGTCGCAACCTCTTTGGGGGTCGAACGACCCTTTCACAGGGGTCGCCTAAGACCATCGGAAAACAAAAAAATATTTACATTATGATTCATAACAGTAGCAAAATTACAGTTATAGAGTAGCAACGAAAATAATTTTATGGTTGGGGGTCACCACAACATGAGGAACT
>NW_017731599.1:2377232-2386121 GCF_001890085.2 Hipposideros armiger
ATAGAAGGCTAACAAAATTCTAAGAGAATTGCACTGGAGGAAAAAAAAAAGACCCTCATTTAGATTAAAAAGTGCCAAGATGATTCAAACATCGGTAAATCCTCTGGGATTTAAATTTGTATGGGAAGGAAGAGAGCTGTTCAGTTGTCACTGCAGATTATTTCTTCAGAAGGATCCAAATGGGGTCATGGAAAAAAGGAAGAATATCTCAGAGGGTACAGCCAAGGTCCCAAAGTCAAGTGCCACGGTAAACAATATACGAGTACAAGAGATCTTGTTCTAAGCAGAAGAGCTTAGTGTGATTGTTTGGGGGGTGGGTAGTGGGGATGGCCAATATTTGACCAGTGTTTTCAGAATCAGTATGGCTTAATGATGCTATGTGACTCCATCTCACTTTTAGAATGGGACTGTGAATTGTGGTTATTCTGTCCCTGTGTTACTATTGTACGTTGGGTGTGTATAAGGCAGGTAACTTGCCTTTTAAATTCATAGATGTCTGGATCTAAAGGAGCCATCTTCAAGGAGCTGCATCCAGACCTGATACACACCATAAGCTCTTATATTTGCAGCCTGGTATTGTAATTACATGAGACTTTCTGGGATTTGTAGAGGGATAAATGTATTTTGTGTGTCAAAGAGATGCATAATTTGAGCCAAAAATGAGTAAACTGATTGCATCAATGGGTCAAATAACAGTCTCCCTATTTCACCTTCTTTTTCCCTGAAAGTTTCTGGGTTTCACTGACTCAGACTCTTGGCTGGCTGTGAGTTCACACTTTTGAGCCTAAACCTGAAGAGGGTTGCACACTCTGCTTGCCCTCTGTTTCCTCTCATTTAGGATTGGGTTGACTTGCTTTGGGAGTCTTGCCAACACAACAAGAACAAGGCCAAGTCAACCTACTGGAAGATGAGGAACCTCGTGGAGGAGAGCTAGGGACTCTAGTCACCAGCCAATCAACCATTAGGATGGCTTGCCTAATCAACCCTGAGCTGACTACCAATTGTCCGAGGTAACTTAGCCAACACAGGGAAACCTTGTAGCTCAATGCATCCTAAATTATTGACACATGACATTTTAAGCTTAATGAATTGTTATTATTTTAATGCTTTATATTTTGAGGTGGTTTATTCCACAGCAATAGTAACTGATTCAACTTTGTAACTGTGGGCTTATCAAAACTCACATGGCTTCAGTCTTTTCATCTATAATTTGTAGATAAAATCCTCGTAAATTGTAATCATTTTAACAAACTAACATTTAAAACATATAGAACATGGTAGGATGCCAATAAATATTTTTAAGTGAATGAATCAATGGTTAATATTCAATAACTATTTCCAAAAGTTGCAATATAAATGTTATGTAGTTACTTAAGGTAATTGTGAGGTTTTTCTCCATTCCCTTACTTTGGAAAAGAAGGAAATTCCTTTGGGTTATTTCAAAATAGATTATTCTGCCTCTTTAATGGGTACCTGTGGAATTGATTGAAAAACAATGCCATATTAGGAGTCATAGTGGTTTGAGGAAAGCCAGGAAACATTTTCTATTGTGATAAAGATAAAAGAGCCTTTTCTTAGAGCAAGATAGTAGCTAAGTGCTTTGTAAAAATAACAAAGCAGAGTCATCAGTCTAAAGAAAAAATAGCACCGTCAGAAATTATATATTATACCTTTTAAAGGAAAGTAAAAAGTCAAATCATTGTCCCAACCTCATGATCTACTTTTTTTCTAGATAGGTTTACAATAATAATGCTATAATTTGTGACAGCTAACTTTTTTTTTTTTGCATTCAAGTATTCTAATATGTCAAGGGGTACAGACGAAGTGTTAACTTTGGTCTTATTTTGGGCCAAAGGCATTAATTCTCCACCAAGTTCAGGTGGTATGTGACATTATATGTGGGCAAAAAAAAAAGCCTTACATTTATATTTATGGACAAAAGTAAACTAAAGTAAAGAGGAACCACATGTTAAGGAGAGCCCTAGAAAATTCTGTATTGTGACTGAATAATACAAAGAAGGGTTGAGGTGGTGGATCTTTGGCAGAAATCCAGGATGAGGAATTTAGAGAATGGTAATAATAAATGGGATATAATATCTCAGATATTACTCAATTATACAAGTAATATAAGTACATTAAGTTTTCTCATTTGTCCCACAGTAAATGATTTCTAAAGTCACTAAAATTCAAAATATTGAATTTAACTCCCCTTCCTCTTATCCAAACCCTCTCATTTGGAGGCTGTTGAGGGCTTACCCTAGAATGAGGGTTTACCCAAGCTTCCTGGTGTTGAACTGTGGGAGCCAAGACCAAAAATGGGGTGAGGGATTCTATGCGAAGTAGTTTCCATGGGTACTAGAGAGTCTGGAGGCTCAAAGTAACACTGACTGCTAACCTTGTTCAAGTGTTCTGAATCCGACAACTGATCCTGATTTTTTTCCCCTCAACCTTTGACCCGGTTCAGATGAAGACATATAGTAGTAAATTTGTGAGCATTTCTTGAGTGTGTGTTCAAGAAACTCATTGTCTTTTGAAAGATGCCTAAGAAATACACTACAGTGGTGTGTGACTTGTGAGGGGAAGACTAGAATGGGATGGTTCAGGCACATGGAGAGGAACCTGATGGACCTGCTGCAGTCTCTAAGAAACCTTCACAGAGAGAGGGCGTCTGAGCAGGGTATTAAAGATAAGTAATCATATGAAGTACAGAGGGAAGAAAGAAAATCTTCAAAGGAGAGAAAACTAGTAGTTGATTCATGATGTGGGGCTCTTATCATCTGAGATGTCTAGACTTATCACTAACTCAGAGACGTGGTCAATACAATACTCATGGATTGAATGGAAAGACCATCCTTTCCCCTGGATTTGAAGATAAGAAGAAATGAATGAAAGAAAGTCAGAACCTCTATTCTGACAATGTTCTCAAAACTGACTGCACTGCTTTGCCTCACCTTTAGCTCTCTTCAGACTGGATATTAAACATGTAACCAAAATGCCATAAAGGATAGTTTATCAACAGTGTGCACAGTAGGGGCCAGCTGAGTGGCTCAGTTGGTTAAGAGTTAGCTTAAGAGCGCGAGCTCAGAGCAACAGGGTCGCTGGTTCGATTCCTACATGGGTCAGTGAGCCAGTGAGCTTCACCTGAGCTGCACCCGAGCTGAGCTGCTGCTGAGCTGCCAACAGGTGGCAGGATGGCTCAGCTGGTGTAACAATAAGATTGCCTGTTTGATGGTGGGCTAGGCCCACCTGCAGCTGGGACTGAACTTGGCACCTTGAGCTGAGCTGCCACCCAGATTGCTCAGTGGATAGAGCGTGTGCTCTTAACAGCAAGGTTGCCAGTTCAACTCCCACATGAAAAAAAAATACCGTGCACAGTAGTTTGCCTGTTTGTGGGTAGGTCTACATGTTTCACTGTGTGTGTGTGTGTGTGTGTGTGTGTGTGTGTGTATACATCTTTGAATATTGTGAAGCTGACTTCTGAATTTTTGCTGATTTAATGGCTATGTCGCCAACATCCATGTCTCCAAACTGAGCAGGCATTACAGTTCCTCACAGCATGAAGGCCTGATGGTCTGACAGCAGTCTTTGGGATATTACAGATGTGAGTTCAAATCCCCCCTGAGTTAAATGAGTTCCAGCAGAATAAAATGACAGTCACTACGGATTAC
Source organism: Hipposideros armiger (assembly GCF_001890085.2). NCBI lineage: Eukaryota > Metazoa > Chordata > Mammalia > Chiroptera > Hipposideridae > Hipposideros > Hipposideros armiger. The sequence goes on from NW_017731599.1 coordinate 2,380,901, forward strand.
ATATGCAAATTGAATTCAAATACTAATTGAATATTAATTGAGAAGTGTTCTGTGGCTCAGTAGGTAGGCTTGGCATGATCACTTAGCAATGCCTATCAGGAGCCAACCAAGAGGAGTGAAGTAATGCGTGCTGCTTGCTGTCCCTCTTTTCCTAAATGATGATAAGGCCATTGAATTGTCTTGTGCTGTATTTTCTTCTTCCTTCTCTGGATCCCCTCCCAACCCACTCCCTGCCAACCTACTTCTAATCTCTTCCAGATTTGCTCCATTTGTTCATGCATCTTTCTTTCTTTTATTTCCAAATCATCATTTCATCCTATTCTGCCTATTAGTCTGTGCTCAGAGCTAAGAGAAAACAGATGTAGAGAAGGCCATGTCAATTGTGCAGCACGCTGTCCAAAGTGTTTAAATGTATACTAATCCTAAATCACAGCTTCATCTAGAGTTCCTCAGGAAACTTTGATATCATCTCCTCAGACTTTTACTCAAAGAACAGAAACAGTTCAAAAGGATCGATGGTGACTTAATCTAGAATGTCCAGTACATGATATATATTGTAATTTAATGGATTTTTTCCTTACTAACTATTTAGTTTACTATATGCTTCCTGTATATATGGATAGGAAGATAAATGCAAATTATCCCCTAACAATGATAAAAGACAATTAAAATGTTATTTAATTCTTTTTCAAGAAAAATCTCATGTTTTTGCTAATATGATCCAAGATAAGCCTCCTACCACTTCTTACACTTGTCTGTACAACTTTCTTTGTGTCTCCAATCAGATCAAACTGCTTCTATGATCCCCAAATCCCTATCACAATTCCAAGTCTATTGTAAGACATGCTAAGTTTCTTCTGCCCTAAACGTCTTTACAAATTCTGAAAATAAGGAGTGTTTCTTCATCCTCCAAGATGCAGCCCTACAATCTACTGGTTTTATAAGCCTTCCTTATGACTTTAGAATTATTCGTTTGGGAGACAGAAAAGAGAACAGATATTAAGCTAGCGGAGGGCAAAGATTTCAGTGATACATGCCTTCATCTGCATATCCTAGCCCAGGGTTGGGATGAGTGGTCATTCCATGATTAGGGGATGTCTATAAAGATGAGAATCTGCTCCTATTCCTTTAGGGGATGCCAAGCACGAATGATTTATCAGGGAGTGATCCCCTGCCTCCCAACAACCGGAAAGAACCCTGTAGCACATATTAGCACTCCAGTTCAGAAAACCTGCCAAGATGATCCTAACAGCACCTCATCATTTGCAACCACTGATCCAAAGATCAGAAGTGATTGCTGTGGCTTCATTAAATGCACTGTCAAGGAAATCTTGAATACATCCTTTGAATTTAGGACTTTCTCCCAGCCAGCCACTCTAATCATAGATGTGGCCATTTGCACTTGAGTGCCATCAACTCTGCTTTGTTTTTGGAGTGGTACATTTAATTCAGTGTTGCAGAATTGAGGGGAGTGAGCAGAATTCGTCTTTCATCACACTGCTGCCCTCAGTAGATATTCTTCCTGAAAAGATTACAGTGAAGTGTCAGGGACTTGTAAAACTATTAATCCTTAAATCTCAACCTTGTCCCCGTTCCCCACTCTCCTACCCTTTGAGTCCTTTTCATGGGAAGATACTTAAACAAAGGCAGGCTTGTCAGGAGTAGATTATCTCCACACAGGAGACCTAAAAGGTCATTCAGTCTTTTATCTCTGAAACAACTGAACTTTGGAAGTAAATGAAGTATGTCTCTTTGCTGGTAAATCGCTTCAAAAATAGGAAAAGGTAGAACAATAGGTACATTATGCAGAGTGTTTCTGAAAGAGAACTTTTATAAATTGGTAATTTAGGAAATCAGTGGGTTGCAGACAAGACACAGCATCCTCTGTTGAGCTTTCAGCAACAACAGAAGTGCCATTTGAGTACACTCTTTAATCAAACTTTTTATAATCTATACCTGCTTTATGAAGAATTAAGTACTTGGGCCTGCGTGATATATTCCAATGCCTCCTATTTCCATGAGATCTAAGATGCTACTCTATCAAGCTCATTTTTCACAGCAGGGAGTTCAAGCAGAGATCTGAGAGGTTAAGCAGTACATCCAAGGTCATGCTGACAATAAATGGTAGAAATATATTTTCTGTTCCTTTCCTTTGGGCTCAGTGATTCTTTTGCTTACAAAGAATGATATGAATAATACCATTTTTCACAGCCACACTGATTTTGGCCAGTCAAGGAAGCACTCTTAGTCGCATGAAAGGTAAGGCTCTTTCCTAGCACTAGGAGACAAACCCTAATTGATCTGAATGAGCACTGATAATTGTAGACCCTAATTGCTGATGGTTGCTCGAGGGGGAAGCATATAACACAGTTCTGGATAATGAGAATTAAATGTAAATGAGTTGAAGGATTTCTTTTCCTGAAGTAAACCATAGAGCCCTCAGATCTACCTTGTATGGTGATAGAGGGTACTTAGAGCTGTAATAACTATTTGTGTCCATGAGGTAACCAAGAGATACATGAAAATTGCCTGGGACCCTGGAGGATATTTATGAGTTAATGTAACAAACCTGGAACCACCTACCTCCAGACTTCTTGTTAAATAAGTTAATTAAAAAGTTTTATAGCTGAAGCCATTATATTCCTCTAAATGCAGTTGAAAGCATTACTAACAGACAGGTGAGGTCAGAGTACATATCGCAAGTAGAGTGCCTTACATGCGTACATAGAAAGTTAGGGCTGGTGAGGGGTAACTAAGATGAGTGGAAAAAGAGCGTCACTTAAGTCCTTACAATGAAGGGCAAATAAGGTAGAGCTGATGTCCTCCTTGAGCCACAAATAAGAACAAGTTTGAACAGGGATGCAGTGGATTCAGTCCACGAGAAGATGAGACTGAAGATGCGGTCGTTAGTAACGCAGACCAGAATTATGAGAGACAAAATTGAATTTGTGCCAGTAACATGGTATGAACCAAAGCAAGTGGAAACATCAAAGTCAAGCCCAGAGAGCCTAGATATGGCTCGAGTTAGCTAACCAGTCCATCAGATAAATCTGGCCTGCTGCCTATTTTTGTAAATAGTTTTATTAGAACACAGACATGCCCATTCATTTATGCATTATGTACTTTAATGGGAGAACTGAGTAGTAGGGACAGGGGCCATATCACACACAAAGCCTAAAATAGTTGCTATCCAGCCCCTTACCGAAAAAGTTTCCCAACCCCTAGAATAGAGTCCTATGAGGAGTTTGTGGTCCGGGGCCACAGAGAGGCCTTAGATACGCAAAAGATATGAGACAATGGGAATAAAAAGACCAAGAAAGAATGAACATTCCTTTGGAGGCATTTAGGGGGAAAGGAATAGCTGCTACCCCTTAACATCACACACACACACACACGCACATGCACACATACACACACACTATGTATCTATGCCAGTGACTAACACTACAGTAAATGTTGTGTTTGCAGAGCTGAATAGAAGACGAGCCAAATTTATAGTTCTGCTAGTATTTTAGAGAACTCACTTTTGATAGGCTGAGCATCTGCCTGCCCGTTGGCTCTGGTCTTTCGGCAAGTAGCCTCAATAGCTTAGTGCACATGCAGAATAGCACAAGATGAAAATGTGTGTGGAAAGGAAGGCGTGGCCTTTGGGTGTCGAGGTGGAGAAAAGGGAAAGAGGGGTGCTGACATACAAAGCTTTAGCTTTCTATTTTATCCCATAGATTGCTTCTGGCCTAAAACCTGACTGATGTTTTACCATTACCCATAATATGATTACACATACTTTGTGTTCCTCAAACTAAGCATCATAAAAAATGCAACAAAGGGAGAGATGGCTCATGACAATCCAAATGCCTCTACACACAAAGACAAATAAACATTTCCTTTTCATAAAACTTGCTTTGAAAGCTGAAATTCACAGAATGAATTCATAAAGAGACTCTGCTATGATAGGAATAATTGGCCCTCAACTAGGAGCTGCTTTTATTTGTGTAATAATTGCCTGGCAGTATTGACCTGTTCTCTCCCTTCTTTCTGCCCATATTTATAATGTTGTCAAGAAGTAGAAAGCCAAGCACAGGGTGCCTCATGGCTGAAATTTCACCCTCAGACGTTTGAGCCAGAAGACATCACAGCCAGTGTCAGACCATGGGTCTTCAGGAATAACTGTATGCCAGAAGAGAACCCTCATCTTTATCTCCTTCTACAATCCTTTCAACCCAGCAATCACAGTGCTAGGGAAGGAAAAACATAAAAAATCCAGGACCCTAAGAAGAGCTTTATTTTTAGTGTGAATGCTTCTGAATATAGGGCAATCTTTACCAAATCGTCTTGCGTATCCCTTCTGTCTGGACTTCCTGCATCTCCTGTGTTCTGAATAATGCTTACTGGCCTTGTAAGAAACAGTTCAAATGTTATCTCCTTAAGTGAGACTTGCTTCACTGACCTCTCCTAGTCGCAGCGAACTCCGCGCTATTGTACATACTACATGCTCTACCTGGGCCAACTACATATTTACACCATTGGTTAATATTTTTGTATCACTTGAACTGAGGGGATGATTTATTTTCATCTTTCTATCCCCAGTGTTTCTTGCAATGCCTGGAGCTGTCAATTAAAAAATAAATTAATACAGAACACCAAAGGAATGTCATGATAAGCTGTTTTCCTCAATCCGGGGCTAATGCTTCTTTTTCTGCGATGAGATGCAATTCCTGACATACCTTCAAAGCAAAGTGACAATAAGTATACTCAATGTGGCTCTGTGGAGCGTGATCTTGACTAGTTTGGGTTCCAGTTTGAGATCCCTCATTACCTAGCTGTGTTATTTGCTACAAAACACTCAACTCTCTGTGTTTTATTATCATTCTCAGTTTTTTAAATGAAGAAATATTGTGTAGAATTGAATAATATTTATGATGCCTTCTTATATTTATTTGTTTCTGAAACTATAAATGTGTATTTGTGACAAAATAGATTTTCTTCTCCTTATTCTAGAAATATATATATTTTTAAATAGGGCACCATATTTATTTTGATATTATGCCCATCTGTGACCAAAAATGATAAATCTTATATTACCCAGGATATTCTAAGAGAAAGGTTAAGTTGAATGTTACTGCTGTTATAATCTTATGTTTGTAAATTGACAAATGCAGTGCCCCAAAATTTGCTCTCTCTCTCTCTCTCTCTCTCTCTCTCTCTCTCTCTCTCTCTCTCT
>NW_017731599.1:2386247-2406085 GCF_001890085.2 Hipposideros armiger
CTATGCAAAATAGGTGTTATTTGAATTATGTTTTATTAAATCTATAAATTAGATGTAAACTTTCATTTTCTTTTTAGAGGAACAGATGAAAAACATAGATCTGATACTCTACCACCATTAACAGAATTGAATGGCCTTAATTTCTCAATAGTATCATTCAATATTCATTTTTTAATTTCTGCGTTTACACGTAATCTCTCTCTGGAGGCCTCTAACAGATTCTATGGCTTCAGTTTTAATGAGAACTATCAAAGGTTACTATGAGATGATGATTTATACTTAATTCATAGATTTCCCCAGACATTTGTGCAATTCAGTGCTGTTTAGATTCTTTTTTAGTTTTATTGTCCTGAAACATTTATCCCAATTTTAACTGCATCTTTAATCATTATTAGCAAAACCTTTTACATTCTTACAGTTAGTATTTTGAGATTTAATATGGAAAAATTATGTCCTCTTTAGGGAATTTAATAACTTTCCTTATGAGAAAACACCGAAATATAATTTTAAGTCCAGGTGATGCTTCAAATATGTTTTCATAAAATAATTTTTTCTGAACAAGCTAAATTAATATTTATCTCTCCAAAATTTTTACACTTGTGATTTATTATCTTTACACAAATGCAAGGGTCAGAATAAAATTTAAATGCTCAGTTAAAGATGAATGATAATACACTGATTTTGTAGGGTATGCGTGAGTCATAAATATATATATAATATATATATTAAATATATATTATATATGTATGACAATAATATCACAGAGGATGGACAAGGGGAATGAATGTAAGTACACTTACAACAGCAACCTTAAAGTTGAAGGTGTTATTTGAAGGTAAACTTAGACAAGCTAAAGATATGTATTTTAAACCCTAGAGTAATGAAAAGCTATAGCTAATTTACCAACAGTGGAGATAAAGCGGAATACAAAAAACACAATAAATGGGAAAAAAAATGTGTAAAGGGGAGAAAAAAATAAAAAACAAAAAAGAACAGATGGGACAAATAGAAAAAGTAGCAAGAAGGTTCAATAAAATGAAGTCATACCAATTATTGCATGAAATGTGAACAGTCCAAATACTCCAATTAACAACGAAAGGAATCAAGGCTCCTTTGAGGGTTGGCAGGAGATATATGTATATATACACACACACATAAACATATATACATATATATATATATATATATGTATATATATATATACACACACACACTCATACACACACACACACACACACACACACGAGTGCCAAAAAAATGTATACACATGACTTGTATTCATCTTCTGTTACTGGTATATATTGAGTATTACAATTTTAATACAGTTTTTTCCTTTCTTAAAATGTGTATACATTTTTTGGCACCCTCTGTATATTTATAGTTTATTATATATGTATATGTATGTATCTATATATATACATATATATGTTTTCAGTTTATTTTTTAAAAGTTCATTGTAAAAACAATTGTAAATGAGAAAAAATTTATATTACTCACATAGCAATCATTTTTAGTGTTTTTTATTTTGTAGATCCAAATTTCCAATTATTGTTTTTTAAATACCTTCAGAACTTCTATTAACATTTCATTTAATGTAATTTTTATAACAACAATCTCAGATTTTAGTTTGTCTTAAAAAATTATTTTTAGTTTTCTTTGCTTATACAATTCTATAATAGGTTGAGCTACTTTTAAAATATTTTTTCCTCAGTACTTTAAAGCTGTTGCTTCATTGTATTCTGGTTTTCTTAGTTTATGAAAAGAATACTGTAAATTTTATATTTGGTCCTCTGTACATACATGCCTTTTTTCTCTAGCTTTATAAAGTTTTTGTTGTTGTTTGGGACTTTTGTGGTTTTTGTATGTCTGTTTTAAAGCATGTTATCAGCAATTGAATAAGATGTGCCTTAGTATGTTTTTTTTTTCTGTTTCTTTCTTTCTTTCTTTCTTTCTTTCTTTCTTTCTTTCTTTCTTTCTTTCTTTCTTTCTTTCTTTTCTTTCCTTTCCTTTCTTTCATTTGTTTTTAATGCTGCTGGGTTTCATGTGTGTGTGTGTGTGTGTGTGTGTGTGTGTGTGTGTGTGTGTTTGTGTGTCCATAATGGTATTAGTTTCCTATTGCTGCTGTAACAAATTACCACAAACTTTGTGACTGAAGACAACACAAATTTATTATTTTACCCTTCTGAAGGTCATAAATGTGAAATGGGTGTTACTGTATAAAATCAAGGTGTCTGTAGAATTGTGGCCCTTCTTGAGTTTCTCTGGGAAAATCAATTTCCTTGCATTTTCAACTTTTAATAGCTGCCTGTATTCATGGCTCACAGCTCTTCACCTTCAAAGCACATCACATCAAGCTCTGCTTCCTTTATTGCACCTCTCTCTCTCTCTCTCTCTCTCTGTCTCACCCCCCCACACACACACACACACTTTGACACTCTTGCCTGTCTCTCATAAGGACCTTTGTGCTGGTATTGGACCTATCTTGGCAATCCAGGATAATTTCCCCATTTCTAGATTATTAATTTAATCGCATCTGCAAAAATCTGTTGCCATATAAAGTAATATATTTATAGGCAGTTTCCAGGGATTAGAATGCTGATATGTTCGGGGGGTTATTATCTTCTTTACCACAGTGACTTTATAGATTTCATCAAAATTGGGGGGAAAAATGGCTATTGTTTCTTCAAAAACGTCGATGTCCCCTTCCCTTTCTTTGAGAATATAGATACACATGTATTAGACGGCTTTATATTGTCACACAGGTCACTGTATCTGCGCACATTATTTTTTTTAATTTTTATTTTTTTCTGTGCTTTGTTTTGGATAGTTTCTGTTGCTATATCTTCTAACCCACTACCATTTTCTTCCCCAGTGTTGACTTTGCTATCAATCTCATCCCATAATATTTTAATTTCAAACCTTTTATTTTCCACCTCTAGAATTCTCTTTTGGTTCTTTTTCATACCTTTCATTTTTCTCAATTATGTTCATGTTTTTCTTCAAATCTTTGAGTGTATTTATACATAGCTGTTTTAAAGTTCTTGAAGGCTAATATTGTCCCTTTCATTTCTCGGTCAATTTCTACTGATTTTTTTCCCTGTGTATAGGTCATTTTTTTCCCCTGCTTCTTCATATGTGATGTAATTTTTCATTGATTATGAGCATTATAAATTTGATATCGGAGAGTGCCAAACTTTGCTGTACTACCTTAGGTTCGTCCAGCTTGTTCTGACAGGTAGTTAATTTCTTTGTGGATTGATTTAATTCTTTCATGTCTTTAAAAAACTTTTCTAGAGTATCTGTAGCAATCATTTCATGAAGTTAGTTCACCCATCCACTATAAAGCGTGACCTTTCTCAGATTTCTATGGAGTGCCCCTTGCATTTCCAGGGGTCACTCCATTTTGGTTGATGGTAGCTTGAACACTTCTTGACCCTGTATTTCAGCTAATAGCTCCATGACAATTTTTTTTTTAAAAGATGTTTAACACTAGACCTATGGAGTTTCACTCTATGCATCTCCAGATGGTATTCAGCCAAAGACAGACAGAAGGGTTACCTGGGAGTTGGCTCTAACTCACTTTTTTTATAGTAGCTGAACAGTCTCATCCAAAAGGGAAAACTGGACTCTGACTTACTCTCCTCCCTTCTGGAAAGTCTAGTCAAGGGTTTGTTCTCACGGCACAGCAGGAAACAAAAGAGAGCCAGCAGGATTTTGCAAGGCCTCATGAGGTTAACTAGCATGATGTCACATCTGCCACATTGCTTTGAATGAACAAATAAAGACATAAACATCCCAGATTCAAATGGTGGAGAAATAAACACTCCTTCCTGATGGGAGAGACTGCAAGTTCACATTGTAAAGGGGCTTGAATAGAGAAAGTAAAATAAATGTGGCTATTTTTGCAATCTATCACAGACTTTTTGTTTGTTTTGTTTTCAAAACAAATATATGGCTTTACATCTATTACAGGTATCTAGTATAACAAATTGGATTTATAGTCTTCCTTAATATATCACTTTTTTTTCTCAACTGATGACAACAACAATAATGTTTTCCAGACTATGAGCACCTCATAAAGTCATACTGACTCTTTATTTCTTGCTCCCTGCAGGCAATGAAATAGACCCTGTTTTCTTCTCATAATTATATTGCAATTTACTGAGATTGTTTTCCATCCCAAACCTTCTCATTCTTTAAACATGGTCAGATGCCAATTAATTATCTTAATCTTCTCTTTCCCTTTACATCAAACTGAGTTCTAAATTGACATCCTTTCTAGCTGGATGGTTGGAGTTACTCCCTTGGAAAATAATGCTCGGGTTAATCTAAGTCACTTGAATGCTCTTTTCTCCAATAATCCAGATGGCTTTGTTTTGTATTCCTCTGGTAAAATGGAGTTTTCCTTCCTGGTTATGGAGGGACAGCAATATTAAGATCAACCCATTTTGAATTTTATAGGTTTTATGTGATAATTGTGCTTCTATCTATTAGTGCTTCTAGCCAACTAGATCGGTCTCCCTCCCCAAAGTTATAAACTCAGTTAACCAAGGCACCACATTCTATCATAGTCACCTGAAAAGCCTTTCCTTCTATCCATTATTTATTCAAGTAAGGCTTGAAAGAGGTTTTCATTGATGGCATAATACCATTTATCCACATCCAAGTGCTGTACCAGAGTCATGACTTAAAACAAACAAACCAAAAAAAGTCCTTTCTTTCCAAAATTAGAATGAATGATATAAAGATTAAAGCATGGGGTTCTTTAACTAGCAGTATCAGAAAAAACTGCTATTTAACTGCTATTAAAACTCCATTTTAATCTGTAAAATGTTTAGCAACCATAAAATAAAAAGAATCAGAAAGTTCACTAGAACACTTTCTTCCCATTCTCTTCTGTAGACTCGATGGGTATATGGGTAGATATTAACAGGAAAATTACTCAGACATCCTGCTTCCTATCTGAAAACTGGGAAAAAAATAATTTGCATTGGAAAGGGTTATTGCATTTGGCTTCGGGACCACCCAAAGCTCTGCCCACTGGGAGGATTCCTACTCATCCTCTGCCAGTGGGACCAGGGTGACTATCAGTCCATGTTCAGGTGACACTAACATACCCAGCCAAGCTACCTGTGAATTAAGCTCCTGATTTTTCTTACGCTTTCAGCTGGCACTAGGTAATGCCATATAAGGCCTATGAAAATTACAAAATAGAAACCAAATTTAAAATGGAACTGGGACACTACAAGAAAGAATTCTCACAAGTGTCACTCAACACACAGTACTAACACCACAGGGAGAGATGTACTCTGCATCACCCACAGAAATGATACTACTTTACTTCTCAGAAGGAGAAAGATTCCCCCTTCCCCAGTAAGAGCTCAGCCAATGGGCGGCTGCCATAACTCAGCCAATGAAAAGTCACTTTACTTTGAATTTTCAGTTTCCTCCAATGGACTCTTTGTTTACTATAGCCCCTCTCAAGTCCATAAAAGAACATTCCTCTCCTGTGTTTCTCTGGACTTGCATATGATTCATCATTCAACCTCATCTCTTGAATTGCAATTCTTTGTTGTCCCTGAATAAACCCATTTTGCTGGAGAAATATCTGGCTTCCTATTTGTTTAAAGCCAACAGACCATAGGTGTGAATTTCGGTAAAAGTGTCAGTGTGACCATGATGGGTGATATGAGTCGAGGCTACCACTTTGTACTGCTCATTTGTCCTCTGGTGCTGTTCGAGCCCAACTGAAGATTTATCACTTTCATCTTATGATGGATTTCTATTGGGACTAATATGATTTTGTGGTTCTAATTGTACCCAGCTTAAGAGAGGGAGTTCTTGTCCATGGTCTTTTGATGTTCTCTGGTAAGGCTCTTGTTCTCTACCTAAAGATGCTTTTCAATGGTACATAGCTCTCTGCTGCAAATGGCATGATTTTGCTCTAAACCAGGTGTATAGACTGAGTTGTGTTCCCCCAAAATTCATATGTTCAAGCCCAAGTCCCCACTGTGACTGTTTTTGGTGATAGAGGCTTTAAAGAGATAATTAAGGTTAAATGAGGTCATAAGGACAGGACTCTAATCCAATAGGACTGATGTCTTTATAGGAAGAGGAAAAATCAGATATCCCCATTCCCCATAAGTACAAAGAAAGGGCATATGAGGACATAGCAAAAAGGACACTTACAAGCCAGGAAGAGAGGTCTCACCAGAAACCAACCCTGTTTGCACCATGCTCTTGGACTTCTAGTCTCTAGATTGTGAGAAAATAAATATTCGTTGTTAAATCATGCAGCCTATGGAATTTTGTTGTGGCAGCTGGATTGGGGTAATTCAAGTATATTCTGTGTATGTCCTTTCCTGACATACATACAATTCAGAAGTTCTGGCTTAATGGAATGGTGAAATGACCCTTAGAAGACACATTAAGGCACCGTATGCAAGAGGATGCTCTGTGAGTGGAGGGTGCTATCCTTCACAATGTGCTGTACAACTGATACCAACGGCCATTCTATGGTCCTAGGTGCCCAAGACTTAGAACACCTGGGCCCATGAACGAAAACGTGGAAGTAGAAACGACCCTCCCCACTATCCTTTCCGGTGATTCAGTCAAGTCATCTGTTCTTTTTGTCCCGGCAACACTATGTCCTGGTTCCCAGAGGAAACACAAAATCCCACCAAACTTGAAGTTATTGTAGCTGCCTGGTCACTTTACACTCTTCAAGCAAGTAAACCCCAAAACAAAGGAAGTAGTTTCAAATCTGTAGGTGTAAGTGGTCCTGATTTATCACAAGAAGGTAGAACTGTGTCTATTTCTAATAGGACCTATTAGAGAGCAGAGGCTGTGAGTCCACCTAGAAACTATAACTATTCAAAATCCTAGAGAAGCAGTGATGGAATGGAGGCAACTGGATATGGTTAAAAAAGTCAATCTGAGAAATGCAAGGGATGAATTATAGCAAACAGTGTGAAAGTGCTGCCTAGAGCGCCTCTGCTGGCCCATTGTACCCATCTCTCATTTCTGTGCATGATGGTTGCCATGGCTCATGATTGTGCTTGTCTCTGGAGAGTTGCTTCAAATGATCAATACATCCTAGTCCAGGAGGCTATCCTAGGCCTTACCCTCAGGAGTAGACTGTATCCAATTACTAACTGACATGGGGTACACATGTGGGATAACTGGGATACCATTCATGTTCCAGAGCTCCCCATGGGACCACTGGCTACTTCTTAGTTGTGGGCCTTCAGATAAACCCCATATTTGCTTAGTTGCTACCCTGTCTATTATGTTTCCTTTACCTCTCCTTAGAGTTTTCCCCTGAGATAATTCCCTTTAAAAAAAATCACTTACACAAAATCTCTATCTCAGACTCTGCTTCTATGGACTCTGACCCAAGATAGATTGAGTATAAAATGAAGTGAGTGAAAGTATCTCTTACCAAGTAAAACTTTTACACAAATTTACTAATGGAGATCTTTGATGTCATTTTGTGAGTTTTAGGAATATAACAAATTAAGAGAATTCTGTTCTACCCATATCAGGAGAATTTAAAGCAATACATGACTGAGAAATAAAAATAAATAAATAAAAGCTTGGGTTTAGAATGCTCCCCTCTGCATCCGTTTTTAAAAATATCATAAAATTATTCTTCTTGGGAGGGTTCAAACTTGTAGAACTGACTGTTACAAATCTTTTTACTTTTGCATGTAAATTTGTGGATTGGAGAGAACACTTTATAGGGGAGGCAGTAAATACATTCAAATTTGGACAGTTAATCAAATTCAGCTGAACTGCTATTTAGCTGAATATACTGTTGGGCCCAGTCCTCATGGCATTGGGGTCTCCCTGCACTGGCTCAACCAACTCCCATTTCTATATGTCATTTTTTAAGTTGTGAGGATACATGTCCAAAGTGCCTGTCGTTGAAACTGCACCAAGGATCTGTGAGATGTGCTTTATCTGTTGTTTTGCACTGATTTCCATCAAGTTCCACTAATTTTGCATCTGAATTTCCAAGATGAGGAAATAAAGGCACTTGTCTGGATCCCGAGGTAGGTTCCAAGCCAGAATTTCCTGATTCCAAAGCCCATGCACATTCCATTGTCTTATTATACTTTGCAAGGATTGGGCAGAACATTCTTTCTTCAAATATGCAGCTTGGTAGGTGGCGTCTTTCTCTGATGTCTAGCTTTTGGCAGATTTTTTTTCCTGAGTTGTTCCTTTTGAATAATAGCATCCATAACAAAGTAGAAATAGCATTATCCATGTAACCATGGCTCTATGACAGACCTGAGCAAAGTATGTTGTATTCACTTCCTCATGCAATCCTCTCAACCGGGCTTTAATTTACTTGTTATAATTATTTGTGAGCAAGGAAGGTACCTCTGGGAGAGCTCAGGCTAATTGCTGAGGTAACAGAGTTAGTAAATGTGGTGGTGAGATTTGGTCCTGTGCAATTTGACATCAGTCTTCCCTTTTAAACCATTCACTAGCTTGCATTTTTTTTCTGAAGTAGCTCCAAATAACCAATAAGTTGCAATCCTTACAAATCTCAGCTCTTGTAAAGATTCTCCTTGGGACACCATCCCTTCATTTGTTTTAATGATACTCACTATTTAATGGATATCTTTTTTCCCCTTCCTCACCTACTTTTCTAATCATTCCTACTCTCTAATGATTTTTAGCACATAAAACGTGTCATGAAGTGTGCTTGATGTTGGAGATGTGATTATGAATAAGTTATTTCCCTTATCCTCAAGGAGTTCAAATACTAATTTCATTGTCCATTTATGTCAGGGGTTGTGCTTCATTTTTGTCATCTGATAGACTAGGATAGGGTTAATTGCCAGAGGCTTCCATACCATATCGGTCATGAGAACCTCTTTGAATTTGTAGTGCTTACCTGAAAGAGAATGACCAGTTTTCACTGGCTAACCACCTTTCAATTGTCAATACTGAAGACAATTAACCTAGGTTGAAATCAGGGTTCCTCAATCTGTTTCAAGACATAGTCCATGGAGTTATTCTTGCACATATATGGTTTCTTTAGTCATTCATTCTTCCATTAACTTACTAATAAATATTTGTTTGGAACCTCCTATAAGCCAGCCATTTTGATAGGCACTGGTTGGTGCCTATCCTTGGAATGAGATAAAGGTTTTTCTCTTTTGGGAGCTTACGCTCTAATCGGTAAGACAGATGACAAAATATTATATATACTTATGTACATAGCCTGTGTGTGTGTGTGTGTGTGTGTGTGTGTGTGTGTGTGTAGCAATGGAAGGAAGGCATAACTGAAGATAGAGAATAACAGGGGTATATGTGGAAGAAATTTAACATAGAGTGATCAGGGAAGGCTCTATGAGAATATCTGAACAGATACTTTAAAGAATTCACTGTAGCTGAGCAAATTCATGCTTCCCCCAAGTATCCAACAAGCATTACCCTGCAGAAACCTCCCTGACCTAGGCTCTTAGAACAAAATCTATGGCAACCCCTTGCCATCTCTGCCATCCCTATTGTTTTCAGGAGTGTCTCTATAGTAAGAAAAGGGTAAACTGAAATGTCCTAGTATCTGTGCTCTGCTGACAAGGAATGGCGTTCAGAGTTTGCAGCTGCAGGCAGATGTGTTTGGATGTTCTGCCCTGTTATTCTTTTTTTTTTTTAAGCTGAGCCATCCTGCCACCTGTTGGCAGCTCAGTGGCAGCTCAGCTCAGGCCGGACTCGAACTGCTGTTGCTCAGAGCTCAAACTCTTAAGTGAGCTCTTAACCAACTAAACCACTCGGCTGGCCCTGCCCTGTTATTCTTTAAAAGATCTTATAAAGGGCCACATCCCAGGTCCCAGCAATCTTCTTCCTCTTTACATATTTTGCTCAAACTTTATTTTGAAAAGAACAAACTCAGTTCTTTTCCTCCAGCATACAAGGTGTGCCCTTCACACAGCAGTTCTTCCTTCCTTGTCTAATATCAATTTCCCCCAATCAGAGAGGAGACTAAGAATCAGATTGTGTGTCTTAGTGTGGACTTGTTTCTATTCATGCCAACTCAACAGGTCTGTGAAAAGGAGAGTCCAGGTCCACAGCTTTACTTTTCAGGAGAACCTGATAGCAGCCCCTTTCCTCCCAGTTATTTTTGCAAACTTATAAGTGTCTGGCTTTGCCTGTCCTCCTTGGGACCACTGAATTCCTCCCTAAGTGGCAAAGGCTTCAGTGCACTCCAAGGGTCAGAGTCTTGGATCTCCAGAAGCACCGCATGTTCACAAAGCTCTCCCACTGAAAGCTGAACAATTCATTATCCAACTTGCCTCTGGGAGCTCTGCCCTCTCCTTGGCTCCCTGCCGATCCCATTCTAACCTGCTGGACAAAATTGCTTCAAGTTGACTCTGAGAGTGTGCGATTTTTTCTTTACAAATCTAGTATTTTTTCTCTAAAGTCATAGGCTGGTGTGTTTGAGAACATAGGCACAGACCATGCTTGCCAGTGGCTCATTTTCTGTAGTGTTGCTAGCAGTTCTTTCAGGGCAGGGCAGGTTCGCACAATGAAAGGAAGAGGGCTGTGCTTTCTACAAGGATGCTTTTCCAGAAAATTATAGGCTAACCTAATTCTATCAGTCTTACTGTACCCATCACTCCACACTCTCCAGTGTGTCAGTTACTGTGCTAAGTATTTAAATGCTTTTTCTACCTTATGAGAATGCTAGAAGTTATGGGCTGCTAGAATCCGTAATTTATAGATGAAACTCAAATAGATGAAATGGTTTCCTCAGGTTGCACAACTAACAACTAGTGGAACAAGTGCTCAGCAGAATAAGTGAATTCACCTCAGGAGATGACTTTTTGGTTCACACATGGTCATGAATCCAAACCCAGCTTCTGTGTGGATGGTGTGGTCCTGAATTCTCTATCTCGATGTGGTCGAGTAGATGGGAAAATTCATGCCTTTCATGATCACTGTGTATTTGTATCCTTTGTAAGCATTATGGACTTAGCTTGAGGATTTTAATTTTATAAGTTATCATTTTGGGTATTTTCAGTATTACAATGAATAAATGCAGTCTATATGAAAGTATATGTGAAATGGTCAAATTTTTAAAACATTCCTGCATTTCCTAAAAAAGGATCTTTAACAGTGTTGTCCAGAAAGTAGCCATGGCTTCAAGTTAATGCATGATGAGTAATCCTTCTTCCTCTCTGACCCTAGGAGGTGAACCCTTAGATGACAGCAATAGAAATCACCCTCCAACCCAAGTGGGAGAATGATGACATTGCAGATCAGAGATGGCTTGGATCAGAAAACACAGAGGCATTGCTCCAAAATTGGACAGAAATTGTTCCTAGAAAGTAGGATGCTGCACGGTATTTTGAAGAAGGCAAACCAACCACTTAGATTTGAAATAATATTACTAAAATTTCTAACATAATGGTTGCATCTGAGATGAGTCTTGAGCAGGTTCAAAAGCCACCAATAAATGTTTTCTGCATATAATAAGAATAACTCTGAAACAAGAGACATCTCAGTTTAAAATGTATTGTGTATTACTCATGTATTACAAAGTGTATTGATGACAGAGTGAATGGTTAATAGAGCTTTCACAGCACAAGAAAAATAATTTTTCCCTTAGTTAATTAATTTCCACCAATCATTTTGTGGGAAGAAATGAGAGGCTTATATCAAAACCACAATAAATATCATTTCTACTTTTTTTCCAAATAGTCTTTAAAGTTTAGTATAGAATAAAATATTCATAATTTCCATTTTATAGCATAAGGTTGTCAACTTCAACTCATCAACTTTTATCCTTAGAAAATATTATCCAGGAATTGTAACAAGTTGGTAACTGACAGGGTAGGCTCATCCTTTCTAAGTAATGTAATTGGGATTCTAAAACCCAGATTGGCCAGAACCAAGAAATGTAATTGCAATGTCATTCATCTTTAAATAATTTTATATTTTTGATACTTACAATTCTTATTTGGTTATAATAAGCATTATGAACACCTATCGTCCCTTGTGTCCATTTGTTGTCATAGAGTTACACGGTCCACTTGGAATATAATGAGGCTCCATTTTCTATCATTCCTGTATCGGAAACCGTTCATGATGGTTACCACGTTATAAACAAACCTCCCGCAAGGCATGGCATGGACAACAGCTGTCACCGGTGTATGAGAATTAAAACAACCTATGAATTACTCACTTTCAACACAGATATTTATCTATACCAAGCTCTTCTTGCAACTTAGTTTACTCCTGCTTTTGAAAAATGCTCAGACCTTGAAATTCTATTTTATATATATTCTTCATAGTCACCACCATGTGGTGCTTTAAAAATGTGGAATCTTCGTTAATATTTTCCTTTATATTCTACTATGAATAAGCACATTTTCTAACACTGGTGGAGCAACTAGCAAAAGTGTTAAAAATGCCTCAGTAAGTTTTAGTCAGTTATTTCTTAATGAAGGAAACGATTTCCTGATTTATAATCACTTTTTCTAGTGTCATCTCCTTCTAAGGAAATTTTCAGGGTAATTGGTTTAACATGCTTGTTTTTTTTTTTTTAAAGATTTTTATTGGGGAATTGGGGGATGGGAACAGCGCTGGGGAATTGGGGGAAGGGGAACAGACAAATTGTTGTCCTTTTGTTCTTCAGTCTAGTTGTGGAGGACGCTGCTTCATTGGCCCAAGTTGGCACCATCATTGTGCTCTTCCTGGGCAAGGCAGACCAGTTGCTGGCTTCTGGATGGCTGCTCACAGCGGCTGCTGGCCGCTCACGCTGGCTGCTGGCTACATATGGTAGCCCATGGCAACCCACCTGCTATCGCCGGCGACTCATGGCAGCTCAGCTCCAAGTTGAGCTGTTGTACAGCATCTTAGCTGTAGAGGGCAGTGTCACTGGCCCTCATATGTGGGATCCGAACCGGGGCCCTCTGGCATCCCAAGCCAGTTCTTAACCATCGCGCCACTCAGCTGGCCCAACATGCATGTTTTAAAATACATTTATCTATCATGCAAAAAAGGATCACAGGTAAATACTGTATACAATTCCAATGGAATAGTTTTCTCTCTTTAGCTCCTAAATAGATATATGCCAGCATTTGATGATAGGCTCATGCCAACCTTTGAGTTGCCCTTCACATTTCCTGAGAGCTATTGCATAACTCAACATTTCATAGACCCTCTTTTATTACAATTGAGAGAGCACCTTCTTCACTTTTTTCTCTTATGCTGTGCACAAGATATATTTAATCATATAACCTCGTCTTCACCTTTATTTTTGCTTAGAATGATTACACGATGAGCTTATTAAAAGGCAAGACTCTGGCTGAGTAAGAAGAAACTGTTCTGGAATTGTTAAATGGGTAAGTAAACCTTTCATGACAATATCCCCCAAATGAGGAATCATGGTGCTAGTTATTTATGCAATTTAGAAAGTTAGTTAGTAGGAAACTACGGTTTCGCTCTAATTAAACAAACAAGTGACACCTTACTACACAAATAAAAGTCTGGGTTATTCTCTATTCTCTCATACCATTTTCCCAAAATATATATTTTTTAAGCAAACCTGTTGTCAGTTTTAAATTAGCTTTCTTGGTTGAAATCAGCAGTCTTAATTTGCAATTGAAATCCATCCAATTAAACAATAGATTGCCTGGAATTAATGGTAATTGAACAATCTAAAGTAAATGGGAGAAATTGTGGACAAGTGAAGGGGAAAATAAACATGGCACAATTTAAGCTTGGAAAGTCACATGCATTAAGGGGATCATGGAACCATGTTTCTTGGGATGCCGCTTGCTTTCATACACATTTAAAAAGCCTTTGTGGGACCCTACACTGACCTAAAACTTGAGTACCTTGGCAGACATTGAGATAACTAGAATTGAAGTAGTGCTAAGCCCCTATCCTTGCAATGGATTTACTTTTTCTTGCTTAATAGGACATGGCAAAATATCCCTACGTTGTATCAACCACATAAATTTGACAAGAAAGGGATTTTCCACTGCATATATTGTGATGTAGCCCCATCAAAGGGTCTGAGCCTCCTTGCTCAGGTACGATGCAATAGCTACAACTCTGGAAAATAAGTGCTGCAGTGAAGCTTGTATTGATTTGTTGCCAGAGAGAGAGAGAGAATTGTAGAAATGTAACCTTGTTCTTGCATAGGCACTGCTAGGTCTTTGGAGAGCCAACTCAAAAACTGTGGCTTTCCAAAAAAGGGGTCTCTGACTGGTTAACTGTAGGTGTTCCAAGCAAAGCAAGGTGGACTAATCCTAAAGAAACTGCTATGATTGTCTACAGAGGCTGATGGCTTCCTAGCCCCAACTTTTGTTCAGAGACACTGATAATGCAACAAACACACCAAAAGTGTATGAAAAGGCTTATTCCTTACATAACTGAGGTCTCTGGGAAAAGCAGGAAGGCCTATCAAGTAGGTCAGAAATAGCCTGAGAAAGCAAGGGCAGGAGGCTGGCTGAGTTTTGACGGGGGTTAGCAGGTGGGGCTCGTGAGAGGGCTCTCTGGTGTGGGCTGGGACGTTCATGGCTTGAACTTCCTGCTTCGACCAAAGGAGCACCCAGGTGTTCTGACCAGCTTGGTCAGATATAGAACACAAGGCCAAGAGGCATAAAACCTGCCTGTGGTTAAACAACAACATTATAAATAAAAAAAATAAAATGGGCTGAAGCTCTTCATTACAGAGGCTGAGTACTAAGAGCAATCAATGTGAAAATGGGCATGCCTCTAATTGTGCTCACTTTTTTTTAAAGTTTATTGGGGTTTATTAGTAAATTAGTTTATTAGTAAAGTTAAATAGGTTTCAGGTGTACAATCCTGTAAGAGGGGAGAAGGTGGTAGATGAGGGTAAATGGGGTCAAACATATGGTGATGGAAGGAGAACTGACTCTGGGTGGTGAACACACAATGGGATATATACATAATTCTGCTCTTGATCCTTCAGAATGAACTGACCTACTGACACACTTTACTTTGGCTGGTCCATTATTGTGATACATAAAATGCTATTATAGTTCTAAGTAATAGCTCAGGCGTTCCCAACTACCTTTGCTCCTCCTCACCCTGACCCAGCTGTCTCATTTTCCTCCGATGTCCTTATTTTCTCAGAATCCAGACTCTCAGCACAGTATCCATATTAGAAACACCTTATGACAAACAAATAGTGGCCCCATCCCGCAAACAGAGCCTGCTGCTTAGACACCTATCTTCTTTCTGAATTGTCGGCTGTGCTTATGAATTCAGCTTCAGTATTTCTACTTTCACCCCATAACCTTTGCCTTTGGTGAAGACTTCCACTCTACCCCAATGATAAGTGGAGCTTCTTGGCCAGGGCATCTCATCCTTAATTGCAAAGTGCAGAATTTGAACTTTGAATGTCTTGTTTTGACCGTTCTACCCTCTCAATCTTCTCTCTATATATGGTTATATTATCCTTTTCATTGCTTCAGGTACCTTCTCTATGCTGAATATTTCCAAAGGAATGCATCATTTCCAAATTTCCTGCAAATACAGCTCCCTAATTTGATTCCCCCATCTAGGCATCTCACAAATGGGGGTCACAAAACTCTACATTCAAAACTGAACTCCATGCCTACTCTGAAACTGCTGCTACCTCTTAAACCCATGTCAACTTCTTCATAATTTCCCAAATCATGAATCTAGCTCCTAAATATTTCTTGCATCTGTCCGATTTTCTCAAAATCCATGGTAATTTCGCTAGTGTAGTCCCCCAGCATTCCTTTTCTGAATTTTTTCAACAGCCTACTAATTGATATCCCTGTCTCAATCATTTTGCAGTCCATGCCATTTTATCTGTAACTTTCAAGATTATCAATTAAAATGCTTATCTGATAATGTCTCTCCCTTGAGTAAAATCCTTGGGAGTCTTCCCATTACTCTTGGTAGAAAGTGTCAATTTCTTCTGATTGTTTTCTGTTCTGAGTTGAATGATGTCTCTCAAAGAGATATGCTAATATCCTCACCTCTGGCACCAGTGAATGTGACCTTACTTGGAAATAGGGTCTTTGCAGATGTCATCAAGTTGAGATGAGGTCATACTGGATTAAGGTGGGCCCTAAATTCAATGACTGGTATCTTCATAGGGAGAGGGAGATTTGGAGACACAGAGACTGACACACTCAGAGCAAAGAGCGTCACATGAAGACAGAGGCTACGATTGGGGTGAACAGCTACAAGCTAAGGAGCACCAAAGATTGTTGGCAACCACCTTTCTGCCAGCACTTGATGTTTGTTGATTTATTGATGACGGCCATTCTGATAGGTGTGAGGTGATATCTCATTGTGGTTTAAATTTGCATCTCTCTGATGATTAGTGATGTTGAATAGCTTTTCATGTCTATTGGCCATCTGCATGTCCTCTTTGGATAAATGTATGTTCAGGTCCTCTCTCATTGCAATATCTGTTGTAATTCTATCTGCAAAAACTTTACCAAGTAAGTTAACATTCAAATTGTTTCCAGAGGTTAGAACCTAATATCTTTTATGGCCTGTTCCAGAGACTACTATACTCTTATTTCATTCTTGATCTTATGTCTCTTCCTTTAGTGGTTCTCAACTGGGGGACATTTTGCCTCCTGCAGAACATTTCACAATGTCTGGAGAAATAGTTGAGTGTCACACTTGCTGATGCTACTTGTATATGATATGAATAGACCAGAAATTCTGCTAAACATACTGCAATGCATAGGACAGAACCTACTCATCACCACCAACAAAAACACCAACTGTGAATTATCTAGTCCAGACAGCAATAGTGCAAAATTTGAGAAATCCTAGAGCTAATTTAAGTTCCATTTCGTACCATTTCCTTATAATATCCCTCTGTAATCCTCCTTTATTAAACAAGATTGATTTAGAAGTCTATGACTAATATTCCTATAGCCTTTTGGGATTCTTTTGTATTAATATTGTAAAAATTGCATTGTAATGACCTTTTCAAATGTCCATTTCCCCAACTAGCCTGTCACCTTCACAAGGCTGTATGAATACCTATCATTTTGTCCTTGTATTAACTGTGCTGAACAGGGTCCCACACAGGATAAATGATCAATCAATATTTAAGTGGACGAAGGATGAAAATTACTGAACTCACAGGAAACTATGGACATCATTTGTCCCCAATTTATTGGACAGCTCAGGCTTTGAGATACTGACCACATCCACAATTGTGATGACTGATACTATGGATTTCATAAATTCATAGTAACACTTCAGACTTCAAATATCCAATCCTATTGACCTCATTCTATTAATTCCATTGACCCTAGTATTATGTTCATATAATCCAAAGACCAGCATGTCACGTTACTGGTTCTAATCCAAGTTCTCCTCTGACTAACTTTAATTTGGGGAAAGTCAGCCTCTTTGAACCTCAATTTATCTTCAGTAAAATCTAAGAATGTGTCTGGATAATTTTTATGTCTGTAATACCTCTATCACTATAAAACAATAGATGTTGTTGTTTAGGAGGATAATTGATTTGGTATGTTATAGACTGTGACATACACTATGTCTCAGGGTGCTCATTCCAAAAAAAAAAAAAATGCCAGGGAGAGTTTCCCGGATAAGAAGCAGGAAGAAAGACGCAGGGTAGGATCAAGACATTGAGGCGTGAAAGAGATGGACTTGATAGTTTAGAGACTAAGACTGCAGTTTGGAAGAAGAGGACTTGAGAGGAGAAATCTATACAAAGAGAGAACTCCAGAGATCGGCAGGAGGTTCCCTTTGAGTCCTCAGCAGGGTACTGATCCAACTGCGGGAACAACCGAGTTTGGGCAAAGAACTACCTGAGAGGATTAGTAGGATTGTTATATACAGATTGTTATACAGGATTGTTAATAGACCCTGTTCTCACCCGCCAGATTGAAACATGTTATAATTCTCAGGGCTTTAGGTAGAGTAATTTAGAAGTATCTTGCTTTACCAGTGGGGAAAAAGTATCCTGAGATTAACTATGAATGTGGTCCTGAACCTCTAGGTAGTTGCAAAGTACACAAGTTCAATGTGCAAAAATCAATCACATCTCCATTTAGAATAGAACAATTGGGAATGAAAAAGAGTTTCATTCACAAAAACACTGAAACATTACAGATAAATCTGATGGAAATGTGTAAGACCCATACACTGAAAACTAAAACACAACAAAACAAAAAAGAAACCTGGATAAATTTAGAGATAGAAATAAATTGAGCGATATATCATGCTCATTGGTCAAAATATTTAATATTAAGAGGCTGATTACCCCAAAATTGGTCTATAGATTCCATGCAATCACAATCAAAATGTCATCAGTGTCTTTTATAAAAAGCAATAAGTTGATCTAATATTGATAGGTAATGCAGATACTAGAATGCAGAAACAAATTTGAAAATGAACAAAGTTGAGTGAATAACCCTAACTGATTACTGATAAAGCAAAAGTAATCAAGACAGCATAGTATTGACATCAAATGATAAATAAAATCTTTTAAAAAACAAAAATGAACATAGCAAACAAAACAAAAACTCAGAAACAGAGAACAAAGTGATGGTTGCCAGAGGGGCATTGGGTTGGGGCATAGATGAAAATGGCGAAGAAGAAGAGGTGCAAACTTACAGTTATAAAATAAATCAGTCACAGAATGTTGTGTATAACACAGAGAATGCAGTCAGTGACATTGTAATAACTTTGCATGTTATTGCAAAAACTAGATTTAGTGTGGTGATCACACTGTAAGGTACATAAATGTTGAATCACTATGCTGTACAACTGAAACTAATATAATATTGTATGCCAACTATAATCTTTTTTCAAAGTTAATATAAATAAATGGATAAATGGAAAAAATAAAGTCTAGAAATAAACCCACACTTATACGGTCACCTGACTTTTAACAAAGGAGTGAATAAATTTCAGTGTAAATAGAATAGTTTTCCAGCAAATTTTGTTGGCTATCCACATGCAAAAAATTCAACTTCAACTTATAATTCATGCCATGTAACAAAAAGTTAACTCAAAATCAATCATTTAGACATGCATGTAGAACCTAAAATTATAAAAGTAACAGAGGAAAACATTGGAGAAATTATGGAGGAATTTTGGTGATATAAGATTTCTTAGATGCAACAAGAAAAGTACCACACATAAAAGGCAACTTGAGAGATTAGACTTTATCAAAATTAAAATCTCCTGTTTTCAAAACACTGCTAAGGGCTATTCACAGCACTGTTATGATAGTGAAAGAGATGCCATAAAATGTGAGAAAGTATTTGAAAAACATTTATACAATAAAGGACTTGCATCCAAAATGTATAAGCAACTCAAAAAACTCAGTAACAAGAAAATAAGCAGTCCCATTACAAATTGGTAGATTATTTGGATAGAAACATACTCAAATAAGAGGTAAAATAAAAAAATAATTCCATGAAAAGATAATTAATATCATTAGTCATCAGGAAAATACAAATTAAAACTGTAATGGGATACTATGAGACACATATTAGAAAGGCTAAAATGAAGAGGTGTTGGAGAGTATGTAGAAAAGCTGGACACATCATGCACTGTGATTCCTACTTAATTTTTGAGACAATTATACCCAATAGTTAATACATGCACTTAATAGTTTAAAATATGATTTGAAAGGATGAATAGAAGTTAGGCCATTACTTCTCTTTTAAGCTCTACTTTCTTTATCTGCAAAACAAAGCAGCGTAAGAGAAAATACACTTGAAAAGTGTTAAAAAAACCATAGTACAGATAGATGAGTGACTTGCCCACTGTTAGACAATTAGATATGAATTTAGGGTTTCAGAGTCATCCAACTC
>NW_017731599.1:2408420-2409734 GCF_001890085.2 Hipposideros armiger
ATTGATTTTGTACCCTGTAATTGTACTGTATTTGTTTATTGTTTCCAATACTTTTTTGGTGGAGTCTTCAGGGTTTTCTATATAAAGAATCATGTCATCTGCAAAAAGTGATAATTTAATTTCTTCATTCTCAATTCGGATGCCTGTTATTTATTTCTTCTCTTGCCTGATTTCTCTGGCTCAGACTTCCAATGCTGTGTTGAATAACAGTGATGAGAGGGGAAAACTCTGTCTCGTTCCTGAGCATAGAGCAAAGGGCTTCAGTTTTTCACCATTAATTATGATAGTAGCTGAGGGTTTGTCATATATGGCCTTTATTATGTTGAGGTACTTTTGTTCTATGCCCATTTTAATAAGTGTTTTAATTATAAATGGATGTTGTATTTTCCATGTCTATTGATATGATTATATGACTTTCATCCTTTATTTTGTTTAAGTGGCTGACACATTGATCAATTTATATATGTTGAACCATCCTTTTGCCCCTGGAATGAACCCCACATGATTGTGATATATAATCTTTTTAATCTATTTTATTCAATTTGCTAGTATTCTGTTTAGTATTTTTGCATCTGTATTCATCAGAGATATTGATCCGTAGTTTTCTTTTTTTGTGTCATCCTTACCAGGTTTGATATCAAGGTAATGTTGGCCTCATAAAATGAGTTAGGAAATATTGCCTCTTCAATTTTTTGAAAGGATGTGAGAAGAACAGGGATTAAATCACTTTTGAATGTTTGGTAGAATTCACTAGTGAAGCCATCTGGTCCTGGACTTTTGCTTTAGGGGAGGTTTTGGGTGATTGTTTCAATTTCCTTACTGTTGATCGACCTATTTATTATAGATTTTCCAGTTTTTTGTCTAGATACAATCTAGAAAGGTTATACATGTCTAAGAACTTGTCCGTTTCTTCTAGATCATTGAATTTGGTGGCATATAGTCCTTCATAGTATTTTTTTTCTTTTTATTTTCCCCAAAGATTTTATTGGGGAATCAGGGAAGGGAGACGGACAAGTTGCTGTCCTTTTGTTCTTCAGTCTAGTTGTGGAGGACGTTGCTTCACTAGCCCAAGTTGGTATTGTGATCATCGCGCTCTTCCTGGGTGAGGCAGTCGGTCGCCGGCCATTGGATGGCCACTTACCGCAGCCCACGGTAGCTCATGAAAGCTCACAAAAGCTCACTCCTGCTGCCGGCCAGCCCCACTGCAGCCTACACCATTATCAGTGACTCATGGCAGCCCAGCTCCAGGTCGAGCTGTTGTTCACCATCTTAGCTGTAGAGGGTGCAGCATCACTGGCCCTCATGTGGGATCCG
>NW_017731599.1:2412948-2415356 GCF_001890085.2 Hipposideros armiger
ATGTAACTGAGAAGAGGGATATATAACTGAGAAGAGGGATATATATATATATATACACACACACACACAGTTTTGATATAAATAAAAGGTTTGAGAGATGATGTACATGGTTTCATAAGTATGTTCATGAAACATAGTTAACTGCATTAAGTAAGATGAGTCCATTATTGAGATCAATGGCTTAATGTGAATCATGGTGTCAATAGGTTTCTGCTAAGAATGGCCCCATATAGAAATTGAGTTTTCACCTCCACTGTATAGGGCTTGAGCAGTCAGATTAATTAAAGGGTCAGCAAGTTCATTCTTGGCACTTGGGGAAGGCTAGTTATGACTGTTGATAGAAAGATTTCCTGTGGGGAGTGTGATGGTTAGAAGAATAATGGGAGGCCGATGAGATTTCCTGCAGGGAATGACACATGGAAGAGTCTGCCTTGACATTTCTTAGCAGGAAAATAAGAGTGAGAAACATCATTGTTCCATCTTTACTATGTCCTACACACTATACTTGACACATTACAAACATATATCATTTCGTTTTTCAAACCACCCATGATGTAATGACATTGACACAAACATTAACAATGGATAGTTTTTAAGCACTTTTTCCCAGGCACTATTATAAGAAATTATGCATTCAATACTCACAACAGCTCTCTGTGATAACCTCATTGAGAGATACAGATCTTGTAAGTGGTGGAACCAGAATTTGAACCCAGAAAGCTTATTTCAAGTATGTACTCATCACCACAAGCTACAAGACACTTCACTAGGAAATGTTATCTCCCTTTTATATCGGTGGTACTAAAGTTCATAGAAGCAATGCACCCCATGTCACACAACTCAGAAGTGGAAAAGAGTTGGAATTTCAACTCAAAACTGTCAACCATCAAGCCCACTCCCTTTAGCCTTGAGAAATTTGAAAGAGAGTCACCACAGCAAGCTTTACAAGGGTTTGCTGAAGGATAAAGCCATTCTGGGGGTATTTGTTTTTAATGTGTTGACCTATCTTTCTAAACTTATGACCTCATTGCTAACTCAAGTACCACATCCTGACCACTGACTTATGACTNCCAATCTAAAAATGCTTGGTATAATTTTAGAAAGAAACGAGGAAATATAATTTTAGATACCAAATGCTCACAACTATATACACATGCCCAAATTACTAGGTAAGAACACATCAAAACAGTCATATTCTTGAAATGATTTTTTTTCATTTTTCTACTTTTGACTGTATGTTAAAAATTTGCTCACTTGCTTTTTTTTGCCATAAGAGTGAACAAAAGCGATTTTAAACATAAGTGTGCATATAAAAATAAGGAGTAAATAATATATTTCTACAGTAAATATCTTTTGAGAATTCATTTTACAGGTTAGCTTGGTGTGTCTTAGGCAGAGATAGACCTAGGGTGAATGGAAACCATGCAGGGAAGTTTTGATGGAGGGAGGAAGAGAGAAGAAACGCTTCACAATAAGCCCTCTTACCCACTCAGGAGGTTTAGCTCTGTTCCCTGTGTGACCTTTAGCAGGGATTTAAGTAGGTCCAGCCCAATTCTTAGACACTCAGCATGGCATTTTTTTTTTTGTCTCTGGTGTCTTTGGCATGGCACGCCTCTTACAATGTCTGGATGGTAGACTTTAATGAGTCCCTTTTAAAAATGAGTCCCTTTCCTGTCTTTCACTTCCTCATTTGTTTTCTTAGGGATCTAGGTAACTTCACCAGACTGGATCCTCACTCCTTATTGAGACCAATCCAAAAGTTTCCGCACTTGTGAGATCTGACATATTGCTCCTTTCCATTGTTTCCTTCCACTAGTATGCAGCTCTACCTTCTTGAAGATATTATTTTTGACCACTGTTGGATTGTCTCCTGCTATTCTTTTGGATAATCTGCTTGGATAATCAGTATGCAGGTAACTGTTCAAAACTGATATCTAGGGCCGGACGAGCGGCTCGTTGGTTGAGAGTTGTCTTGGGCGTGTGAGCTCTAAGCAGCAGGGTAGCTGGTTCGGACCCCACATGGGCCAGTGACACTGTGCCCTCTACAGCTAAGATGGTGAACAACAGCTCGACCTGGAGCTGGGCTGCCCTGAGTTGCTGGTGACAGCGTAGGCTGCAGTGGGGCTGCAGTGGGCTGTCGTGAGCTACCGTGGGTGGCTGGCAGGCAGTGTAAGCAGTTGGCAGCTGATGTGAGCAGCTGTCCAATGGCCAGTGGCCAACTGCCTTACCTGGCAAGAGTACAATGATCACAATACCAACATGTGCCAGTGAAGCCATGTCCTCCACAACTAGACTGAAGAACAAAAGGACAGCAACTTGTATGTCCCCCTTCCCCAATTCTGTTCCCTCCCCCAATTCCTCAATAAAATCTTTAAAAAAAACCCAAAAAACAAAAAACAAAAAACCTG
>NW_017731599.1:2420711-2436438 GCF_001890085.2 Hipposideros armiger
CAACTTCCATACAAATAATCAAAGAGAAGTAAAATTATTATGACAAATAAAACACTTTAGAAATATCCAGAAACATGCATATGGTTGATATTATTGCTTTCACAAAATCTTGACATCACATAATATTATTTATAAGTGCAATGTATGTGTATGTGTGTGTGTGTGTGCGCGCGTGCGTGTGTGTGTGTGTGTGTAGATAGAAGGAATCAGAGGGCTAGTCAGGTCATTTATTCATATGCACACTTACAGAGAAATGATAAAGAAAACTAATTATTTGCTTGCTTGGATCATTCTATCCTTGGTCTTCCAGAGATAAAACACATTGGGGAAACAGAGGCAGTTTAATAAATATGTCTTTGCCAGGTCTTGCAGAAGAAATTAACAATAAAATATGTGAAGGAAAGACCAAAGCATGTCATTTCTGTGACCACAGGAGATCTTTCCATTAGTCTCCTCTTTGGCTCTTAATAGTTTTCCAGATGAATCTGGGACTGGTGTGATGATCATCTCTGTACAATCGCTGTGTCTCTTTATTGATACACAGATTTTCAATCTGATGAAGTGAAGAAAAAAAATTCTATCTGATCTAATTTATGTTATGATAAAGCCATCACTGAGGTAATGTTATGTTAAAATAAAATTGGATTCCAACCCCCTTTTAAGTATTTAAGGTGAGACATTTCAAATATTACTGAAACTCTGATAATTAGCTCCAAGCAACTCTTGCTTACCTGCAAGGGTCAGTAAATGCTTAGGAATACCCAGCAAGTCCTACTATTGGTGCTAATGAAGTATGAAACAGACTAATTTTATCCTGTTTCTCTGCCAGGTTTTTTCTACCATAGAGTATCAGACATAGAGAAATAGCCGCCCTCCCCCCCCCAAGGAAAAAAAATGTAATCTTTTCCCTACCATTTCTCTTTCCTTCAAAATCATAAGGAAACACAAGTACAAGCAACAGCAGCTACAGCAGCACCAGCACCACCAGCCACCATCGTTACAGCTACACCATTTATTATTCTATAATTAACGAGACTTGCTTCATCCAGTCTGCTCTCCACACTGAAGTCAGCTTCAGCTTTTTGTCTAAAACTCATAGTTTTTCTTTGCTTTAGGGATGAAAACCAAATGACTCTATGGCTTGCAAGGCACCTTTGTAGCCTGACTCTTGCATCTTCTCAGTACCATGTGCAGCATGACTGCCCTCATTCTCGGCTCCATCTCCACACCTGTTCCATGTTCTCCTCTGTCTGGGGACCTTTTAACATAGCATTGCTCTTTCTAAAGAAATCAGTCTTACATTCTTCACCTAAATGGCTTCTCCTATTTTTATTTAGCTCTCACCTCACTTCTCACTTTTGCAGGAATACTTAGCCTTCTTGTTCACATTAACATGAACAGGCGGTCAGCTAGTTGAATACTCTTGTATTATTATTG
Source organism: Hipposideros armiger (assembly GCF_001890085.2). NCBI lineage: Eukaryota > Metazoa > Chordata > Mammalia > Chiroptera > Hipposideridae > Hipposideros > Hipposideros armiger. The sequence goes on from NW_017731599.1 coordinate 2,422,149, forward strand.
GTAAACTAGAATTAACTTTATATTTGTATCTGTTATTCCTATCACTAGGTCAAGTCATCTTATTATTCATTCTCATGTTATCACACACTACTCAATATCAGTTATTTCATAAGAATTTTCTTATATTTATTTGATATGTGATTAATGTGTATTTCCATTAGACCCATGAATGGAGGGGTAATTCTGCATTCAAAGTGCAGTATTTGGCATATAACAGATACCTAGCAAATTATTAAGTGTTGTAGAGCATTATGGTGTGTCAGGCAATGTCTAAGGTGTTGTGTTGCACATTTTCTTTTATTTACTCTCCAAAACAAATAAGGAACTTCAGGTACTGCTACGTCATTTTATAGTTGGTCAATAAAGTACCATGCCCAAAGTCACAAGGAAAGGAATATAACATACCTTTTACATATCTTAGGGCATAAAAAAGGATATATTTTTGGGTAATAGAGGCCAGAATTCTGAAATCAGTATGACTGAGCTGAAATCAAGATGTTGGCAGGGCCACATTCCCTTTGGAGACTCAAAGGGGGAATTATTTCTTGCCTTCTTCTAGCTCCTGGTGGCTCCTGATATTCCTTTACTTGTAGACACATTCACTCCAAATTCTACAATCCAGAAACTTCACATCTCTCTGCTCCGTATTCACATTGATTCTTACTTTGTGTTTCATATATCCCTCTGTGTCCCTCTTATAAAGATACATGTGATTGCATTTAGGGTCCATTTGGATAATGAAGGATAATCTGCCCATCTCAAGATCCTTAACTTAATCAGCACTCCCCCTGCAAAGACCCTCCCCCCCCCTGTTTTTTTGTCATACACGACAATATTTGCAAGTTATAGGCATTAACATGTAGTTATTTGGGGGTGGTGAAGATGGGGAACGCCACTTGTCAGCATGCCAACATACAAAAAAATGGAAGTGTATGTAAATATCATGAATTCTGAGTAATATCAAATTGTATAATGACAATTTTTTGGGGGGAGTGGTTGGTAATGCACTGTACTTATGTAAGATACTATATAACATTTTGGAAAGCTGCACAATAGATACATGGGACCTCTCTGTATTATTTTTTTTCAATTTCCTATGAATCTATAATTATTGCAAAATGGAAAGTTACCAAAAAGATAAGTGAATAAAAAGAGCTAGCATAAACACACATTACATAAAAGGGGCACATGATACAAAGATGGCTGCCACAGGTCAGCGGGTGCCAGGGGCAACGGATTTACATCTATTTATTCAAAGAGTAAAACAAAAAAATTATGAACTCAGTAGTCCATGTGCAGCTAAAGGTCCTTCAAGAATGAAAGCAAAATAATGTTTTCAAATAAATAAAAAATAAAATTTATTGCCAACAGACCTGCACCACATGCCAGGTGAAAGAGAAAGAACACATCTTGGAAACTCAGATTTATAGGAAGGAAAGAGCACCAGAAATAGTGACTACATAGGCAGATGTCAAATATTATATATTTCTGTATATTTTGTTGTCTTAATCACTTGAATGACGTACAATTACTTTAAGTGAAAGTATGCCTCTGCACTGTGAGATTTATAATGTAGTGAGGTGTAACAGATATGATAACAGGAGCATAAATGATGGGTGAAAGGAAATGAGTAGAATTACGCACAGAAAAATTATATGACTCTTACATTTTATGTGAAGTAATACAATATAAAATAGTTTTTAATGTGATAAAGGATATGTGTTGCAATTCCCAAAGCAACCACTATAAAAATAATAAGGTAAAGCTAAATAGCCAATAGAGGAATTAAAATGGAAAACCACGCGCACACACACTCACTATGCTAAATATACCATCTCAAAGGCAGAGATAATCAGATTGAAGTTTTAAAAAATCAAGACTCAATTATGTAACAATATGCTGATGACATATTTTATACATATGAATAGAAAGCTTGAAAGTAAACAAATAAGGGAAAGTATATTGTGAAAACTGTAAGCATTAGACCAGGGAAAACTATATTAATTTCAGAGAAAACAAACTTCAAGATAAGGTGTATCCCCAGAGATAATGGAGACTGTTTCTTAATGATAAATGGTCAAGTCACCAGGAAGACCTAACAGGCATAAATGTGTATGTGCAGAATAAAAGGGCTTAACAATACATGACGACAAGCTGATAGAACTGAATAGCCATATAGATAAATCTATAATCAGACTTGGAAATATTAATATCCCTTTATCAGTATCTGGCTGGACTAGACAAAAAAAAATCAGTGAAGGTGAATAATATTAATGATGTTTACATAATTGACATTTCACCCAAGTAATGTAGAATGTAAATTCTTTCCAAATGCAATGAAATGATAACCAAATAGTCCTTATGTCAGGCCATATAATTCTCAGTAAATTTCAAGATATTGTAATCTTACAGAGTATGCTCTGACAAAAATTAATTCACTTAGAAATCTAAACTAATACAATAAATAGAAAGGCCCAAAATATTTGGAAAGTGAAGAATATCCTTCTAAATAATTCATGGTATAAAGAAGAAATGATAAGAAAAATTAGTAATTATTTTGAATAGAATAAAAATAGAAAGTATTTACAATTTGTGGAATGCAGCTAAGTAGTGAGTGCTTAGAGAGAAATTTAGAACTTTAAACATTCACAGTAGAAAGAAGAAATGTTTAAAATCAATGATCTAAGTTTCTACTTTATGAAGCTATAAAAACGAGCAAATTAAATCCAAAGTAGAAAGAAGAAAATTAGTAATAAGAACTGAAATTAACAGACAACAAATTATAAAGAAAATTAACAAAGCCAAAAGTTGGATGTGTTAAATAATAAAATTGATTAAACCCATAGGAATAGTGCTCAATTAAAAATAAAAATTATATACCCAGCATGTAAAGATCTTGAAAGCTGCCACTGCATCCTAACAAGTAAAAACATGAACTAACTGTAAAATACAAACTGTTCCTTGGAGGAGTGCCGTCACAGAGCAAAGCACTGTTCCAAAATTGGAGAGACAGACAGGGGATAAAAAAAATCACTATTTACTAGAATAGAAGCCAACAGGCAGAAACTTACACAGAAACCACTGATGGGTAATAGATGGTCTTAATGTTCAAATTAAAAGACAGAAATGGTCAGATTGTATCAGAAAACATAATCCCACCATATATTGTCAAGAAATCCACTTTAAATATAAAGACACATGTAGATTAAAAAGTAAACTGGTGAAGAAAAATACACCACTCTAACAGTGATCAGAAGAAAGCAAGAGTGACATTGTTTGCCACAGATTTTCATTTGTGTTAACCGCTGTGTATGTAAATAATCCTGCCAAGAAAAGTGCACTGAACCAGCCTATGTCCAGGCATAAAAATTCATCATGGTCTATTGCCATAGGTATACCAATATGATAACAAGACTGCTTCTACAAAGAATTGTGATATTCAGTAAAATAAGACAAACAAACAAACAAAAAATATATATATATACACATTTTAATATATTTATATATATTATATATTTATATATAAATAAAAATATATAAAATATATATGTATTTTTAATTTGTTCCTATGTGTGTGTTCCCACTTGTCTAATATGTGATTTTCTACTATCACTAAGAGATACCTAATAAGAATAAGAACAGCAACAATAACAACAACAGTTTGAAAAATAATCTTGAGCCTTTGAGCTAGATATGGAGAGCGTGAGGTCAGGGAAGTTTTCTCAGTGGGAATGGCATAGCAATAAAAATGACAAACGCAGATGATTATTGAACAACAAGTATGCCTCAACCTATGAGATAAGCCCCCAAAAGTCTGCGAGTGAATGATACCAATATGCTCACCACTCACATGAATCTTCACTGAAGAAGGGAAAGAATTAACCAAATAAAGGAAAGTAAGATATTACGGGCGAAAGGAACATCATTAGTCAGGGTAAGAAAACATGAAATAATGTTTTATATTTGGGACCCACAACTGGTTTAGTACACTTGGAAGAAAAAACAAATCCTGATATATCAACTAGGGGGCACAAGTCTAGATTAGAATGACTCAAACCACTTATAAAGTGAAAATCACATCTGAGGTTTGGGAAATAGCTTTGTAATCACCCACATCATTCTCTGCTTCAGGCACCCTAATCACCCTAATGTATCCTGTCCATGAACACTTTTATAGACTGGCAACACAAGGGCTCTTGGGTGGGCCTAATATATTTTTTAGAGATTCTTCTAAGCAATCAACAACAATAATTCTCATAACATCACAGAATCAGTATCCCTGATTTCCACCCATACTGTTTTACCACTTAGGTTCTCAAAGATCCAACGACTTACCCTTGTGCAATACTTAAGGTATCTGAAAACACTCATTCTCATGCCCCTACCTTGACATTTCTCCAATTAGTAACACAAATGTATAATAATTAGTACAGCCACAGTCAGATACTTAATGTTAGATCTAAGTATTTGTTTTTCCCCCTTTAAGAAAACTCTGCTTCAGGGATCACTGAACTTTCAGCACCATTTATCAGTTTTTCTCCAACCGTTATTAGGGCATTGGATAGTGTCAAACATGTCAAACCAAATATAACTGATTCCTTAAGTAGCACAAAATACAAGAATCATTTACCAACTCAGCTGTGTTGGGTTTGGAAGTGAGACCCCGGGTTGAGCTGCAGGAAGGTCAAAGGTGAATCTGATGAGAACCGTAGTACCCCGTTGGCTTATTTTGGTTCACAAATGGTGTCTAGGGCCACATATAAACTACTTGCCAAGGGTTTCAAACACATGGGAAGTTTGAGGACTGCTCATAGAACTGATGTTCCTAAATAGGTTTGGTCTGAAACAATAGGAGACGTATTTTGGCGAACCCCAGACAATAGCAAGAATTAGATAGTTATCTTGGGAGTGAGACCTTGTGAGAAGTTGGTCCATCGGACTATGTGACAGCTGAGAATATTTGAAAATCTAAACAAAAACAAAAAAAAAAGAAGCCTCAAGGTGACAGATTTAGATGCAGAAAAACTGGAAGCTGAGGAAGAATGAACAATGGGAGAGACAATTGATAGAGCTAGTTGAAATTATGAGGTAGAAAAGGTAACGCCAAGCACAGTGAACACTTTCCTAAGCTTGCCTACAGGGGAGTCTTAAGGGGCAGGACTGGCCACATTGTATAGGATAATACTTGGGTAATTTTATATCCTATATGGCTTATTCAGTACCACTTACTACTAATAAAAGCATAATGAGTTATTCGTGAATGTTCAAGTTCAAGTCATAGAATAAGTAAAGAATGATAGTTTATTCTCGGTATAGCCTAAATGTTTTCTTTAAATTTTATTGGTAAAATATATCATGCATGATAGGGTTTTCAAAAGCACTGTATCATTTAGATTCAGCTTTTAAACAGTGTATACTTTGATGTGTCATAGAATCTAATAAAAATGCTAAACCAGGCCATTAAATATTTATGTGCCATTTATATATTGTGTTGGGAAGGGACTTTAATTAGTTTGCTGCACAAGAGAGAATCTGCATTTCCATAAGGAGAAGAAATGTTAAGATGGGTGTTGTAACCAGGATTTCCTACATAGAATGCTTTTGGGTCCAATCTGGAAACTATTCAAACAGCATTATAAAAATAAGAACAAGATGGACTGAGCATAAAAAAATATAAAATGAAGATTACTCAATCAATGATAATATGTCGTATTGTAATTAAGGCTGATATGATAAAATGTAAATTACAGAGAATGTGGAGAAAATTCTATGCTTTGATAAAGTAAACTTTCTGATTAGCTGAGGGTACATCCCAAAAAAAAAAACCAAACTATTTTATTGCCTTACTATGATAATTCGGGCACATTCTTAAGATGTTAATTAATCCAATATCTTGCACTGCCTCAAGGAGGGATGCCTGGGGAATTGTAAAGAACTTCAGAGTGAGAGAGGGTTGGGCTTAATGAATTCCAACTGTCCCAGGAATGAGCTGCACAAACTTGTACAGATTATTCTCTGAGCCATATTATTTTTTATTTGTTTACTGGCAATTTGAATAGTTTTCATGGATTCCCTGCAATAATAGTGAGTTAGAGAAGTTATGACTTAATTCATAATCACAGTTGTTGGCTCATAATAGATGTTCAGCCAATGCCCCTCTCCCCCACTCTTTTTTCAAACTCATTTTCCTGCATATATTTTTATTCCTGTTTATGTTTTCAACTAGTACATTTCTTCTAGGTCTGTCTGTCATGACTATTTCCTCTCAGTTCTCGCTGTCACAATTTAAAATTAGATACTTATCAGAATCGGCTTTCTAAAGAATCAGTCACCCACTACTCAAACTCTTCCAACTCATGTGACTATATTAATTGTTCTAAGTTATTGATTCCACTCTAAATGTTAAGCCCTTGCCTATTTTTGGAAGTCCTCGGCTGTGCACCTCTCAGTTTAGATTCCACTCCAAACAGGAAGCATTTGCTTAGATAGTGAAGAGTAACTGTGAACACGATGCACAATAAGAACATCACCTGCACACTAGCTTCATTGTTTTGCCCCCAAGTAAAATAACGTTTAACTCATTCTCTGTGAGCCAGTTATTTCACCTCTCTGTGACTCAATATTCTCATCTCTAAAATGGGCATAATAAATATTGTCCAGCATGTAGAGTAATGTGCAAAAAATATCTGTTGTCATTGCTAGAGTTGTTATTAAACTCTGCACATTCTTACAACACCAATACCCTTAGGAATTTTTCTATGATCATGTCACTTCACAATGGTCTTGCTCTTTTAAACTCTGTGACATTTGACGCTGATCATATTATGTTGTAGATCTTTAATTTACTTGGCTTTTGTTCAAGCCTTGACCTCCAGTAGAAAATAATTATTTGAGGGCATGATCTATGAGTTGTAATTATTTTGAATCTTTAGGAGGCTCGTGGATATAGTGAAATGAAATATAAATAAAAACTGTCATAGGGACCTCACAATAAATATGTGTATGTAAAATAATCTTGTGTTTACATTTGCTGTTGTAATTAATTTTATATTACTGTGTTTTTAAATTTTTTTCTACAATAAAATAATATAATTTCTTATATCAATTTCCTAACCCCTTCCCAGGGAATTCTATTTGCCATCCCCTCTGCCAAGCATATGTGCTTATAGAAAGGGAACCACTGATTAATTTGATTAATTATCAACTTATTCATTTAGAATTTGGATTGAATTCTAATACTTTAATCATGTTTTGCAATATCTGTACAATTTACCAATGGCAGTGGAGAAATAAATATTTCTCGAATCATGTCTTCCGTCTTGTTTTGGCTTCTTTACAATCACACTGTTCTACAATGCATTCTATGCTATTCTTCACCCATGCTTCCATGTATATAATATTGTTCCACTGAGTTTAAAAGTCAACAACTCACCACTGTTAGAACTTTAATGACAACAAATCAGAAAAGCATAACTGAAATCACCAAAACGATAAATATCTTATGTGAAACTCAGTGTGAAAAACTTAGGTGATATAAACTATCAACACTGTGGTTAGTTTGGTTTTTTCATTCCTATCATTGGTGGATAAAATCAGGAGCACAGAGTTCAAATTCTAATAAAGAATAAAAATCACCTTAAAAATAAGACAGCAAACCAAAGGGGAAAAAGCTAATCAGTGAAAGTGCAGAGCTTCACATCAAATGGGAATATTTCTAAAAACTATCAGCAATATTTGGTGAAGACCTCACACTGAATATCTAGCATTAAAAAAGAAGGCAGTCAGAATATTATGACCTTGGGGAATTCTCAAGTGTGAAAATAAAAGCAATGCTAGGAGATATGATAAGAAAGTCTACATTAAAACGAGAAGCAGACTCCAAGAAAAAAAAGATTCATGTTTACTCTGAAGTCATCTATTCTTTTCTAAGGACTTATTCATTTGGACAGGTGAAAAGGAAGTCAGATTAATTATTTAGGAAATGCAGAAGGAAATAAATGGTAAAACATTTATTTTATTCTGAATCATTTCCAATCCATAATTTTATGACAATAGTACATCTGGCACATAGTAGGTACTGAATAAAATTTATCTTTTTCAGTGTCTAATATTTTTGCACTGCAATTCTTTCTACAATTACTTACAGTTTGTAAGACTAAAATAAAAGTCAGATATCATTAAAGAATGTTTTTTTTTATCAGAGTCTTACCTATATAATAAGCAGCTCCCTATTGTTATATGTTAAACAGTTTCAAAGACTAAATGACATGAGTATGATGTCATGTTTGGGTAGAGAGACACACCAACAACTGACAATTTTCCATAATATGTAGCTATAAAATATTCATATTTCATGGCAGAAAATTATCCTTAAGAAGAGTTACCTTCACTATTTTGTTTAGTAAGAGTGAAGCGTACTAGATGAAAGATGAAAGTGTGGAGAGCTAAGATAGAAGGATTATCCACATTCATATGGTCATAGTGGATAATATATGATGTGCCAGAAACATAAATAACTTCTAATAGGAGGACTGAGCGTAGGAGAAAGGCAGTGGGCTATGAAACTATCTGAGCAGGATAGAGCATATGCGTGTATATATATATCTTTGGTGAAACCTGAATTAGATCGGACAGCATACTTTTTTTTTTCCAGAAAATGCCAATAAGTGATCACAGGATTAGAACACAAATACATCATGGGGAAAATATTATGACCTGTTTAAAAACCATATCCTTGTCTCTATCCACAACCACAGTTTACCCCAGCTTTCTAGGTATTGCCAAGTTATCTATCATTGGGAGGTATTTTTATAACAGGATTTGTACATAAGCTTTGGAATCAGATATGACTGGGACAATTATTTGCTGTCAGATCTTGGGTAAATTATGTAACAGCTCTAAGTCTCATTTAACTCATTTGTTAATATCAATAAAAATAGTACCTTCAAAGGATTGTGGTCAGGATTACATGAAATAATATTTGCAAAATATTAAGTCTTCCTCTTCTTCCCATAGCTTCATATGTGTGTGTGTGTGTGTGTGTGTGTGTGTGTTTAATACACTTCTCCTGATGTATTTGTAATCACTTATTTACTTGCTCTTTTTACCTGGACTCTGAATGTGTCTTTTTTGTACCTTGCTGGGTATGTACCCATTACCTGACCTCATATTTACTGCTGACCCATCTCTACTTTTCCTAAGATTACACGATTATCCCTTGGTGTCTGGCTGCCAGGTGCTGTCAGCCATTGGAGGTGTCAGCAGGAGATCTTAGTCCAGGGAAGAGAGAGGCTGGGATACTGATTTTCCTGGCTTTTCTCTTTGTGGGTTTCATGATTTGGCAGTGACCCTTCACCAAAGACCACAGCTCCTATCAGTTAGATCTTGCTATCCAGCTACTTCCTCAGGTTCCTCCAACTCTCTCTTCCTCCCCCAACCCTTTAGACAAATGGGTGGCAAAAATTGCACGTGCCCACTCTAGGTAACCCAATGGTACAGCACTGTCCCTTCTTGTTTTCCTAAATTTATCCATACTTTATAGATAGCATACTTTATAGATTCAACTCCTTCAAAACATCCATTCACTGTGCAATCTACATGACCTTAGACAACTAAACCTGGCTAAACCCTGCTGTTTTCATGTGCACAATGAGGCTAATTATTGTACAAGTGTGATAAGTATGTGTGAATTAATAATGTCAAGTACCCATCACAGGAATTTAATTTGGAATGAATTAAGATACAAATCGTTTAAAATACTTACATATAGTACAAGCTCAATAAATGTTAAAATGTACTGCTATGATCACTCTCTTACAAATATTATTTTCTTCTCTGGTATTATACAGTTTTCTTTATCTCTTATCTCAATGTGTTGTAAATTAGCTCTTCAACGTGTACCTACTTAACATCTCTAAGTCTCATTTGATTTATTTTAAAAGGAGGTTAAGTCTTTCTCTTCTTTCTCAATAGTTCGCAAGGTCCCTGCAAGGTCTGTACTCCATTCAACCTTCTGTAACTGCTGCTGATCATAGGGTGGGCCACAGCAGACACTCATAAACTCTGTGAAAAACCTGAAAGCATTCATCACTCACAGTTTCTTTGTTAGGAAAAATCAACATGTAGTTACTATACTTAACGTAACATCAGAGATCAGTTCCTTTACCTTATAGTCTGTATTTCTATAGAAATAAGACACATTTGGGGAGAACATTACTATGGTTACAGCCAAGCCTCTGGAGCTTTCCTGAAACATGAAATGATTAGGATGACTATGTCCCTAACAGGCTTACGCAACATCTGCCAGAGTAAACTAGAGCTGCGGAGGAAGTAAAACCTCACATAATGCTCCATTCTCAGGAACAAGGCATCATTCAAATTCACATATTTATGGATATCTTTTTCTTATTTAAATTTTTTGTTTGTGAAACTGTATTTGAAATTGATTGTTTTAATATTTCTTCACAATTTAATGATCTAAGAAATCTTCAAACTTATTCTGAAGTTGAAATAGAATCAAACCATGTAATTAAGTGCAATTATCAAGGTATCTACAGGGTAAACACATAAAAAGAGATTGTAGAAATGCTAAAAATGTTAAGTAAAAATCGTTTTGCTTTTTTTTTAATAACTTTTCAATCATCTGACTATGTATTCTTTTGCAATTTCAACTACTCTGAATTTGGCCTATATAGGTCATAGCTTCGATAATTATTCTTTTTAATTGGGACTAACACAACTAAATTCGGTGTTGCTGTGAGGAATTAATGGAAAAGATATGCAAAAATAGCCAGCATAATTCCTTTCATATGAAAGGTACTTAATAAGTATTAATTTACTAATCTTACCCTATTCCTTTGTTTGTTTTATAGTTTAATAAAAATGTTATATAGTCATAAACCGGGTTAACGGGAGGAACAAAAAAAATAAACAAATCAAAATAAATAATCACAAACAAGACAAAACAGAGACCAGATTACAGACCCTTAGGGACGTCGTGGATTAAAATCTATTTACTTATATCCATAGTATCATTTGCTTTTCGCATGGAAGGGATACCGTTTAGCTTCCTATGAGGGGTAATATGTCAGAAAGTAGAAGAACATGTTTCTAATTCTGCGTCAGCCATCATCTTCCCGAGTGCCTGTGGCCACATTATCTCTACAGCCTTCAGCTTACTCATTCACACAACATAGACTTGGAACTGATATTCTTATGAAACTAGAAATCGCTGCAATCTGAGTGGCTCCCTTGGCCTAACAACTTATTTAATTATTGTTGCCCCATTAAATAAGCCAGTATTTTGGAAAAAGTGATCAAATGCATACAAGGCCATGTTGGCTAAGTAGCTAACTAGGACTCAGAAACCTCAGTTTTCATAATTGTTCTGTAATCAACTTCCTTTATGGCTTTCAGACTATGCTTGGTTTCAATGAACATAGTTCTCTCATCTCTAACATGAAAGTATATGGAAACTATGACTTCTAATCCCTATCCACTTCTCTTATTTTTGTTTGTTTTTCATTTTATAATGTAGGATTTCCTCAGTTTAAAGTACAATACCTCGGTTTGTGAGCATAATTCGTTCCGGAAACAAACTACTCGTATGTATTGCAAGACATCGCTCGTTTACTACGTTAAAATGTATTAGACATGTTTGCTCGTCTTGTGGAACACTCACAAACCAAGTTACTCACAATCTAAGGTTTTACTGTGTATTATTTCTGGTATTAAAAACCAAAACCGTTTCCTTAGCTTGTCCTCAATAAGCTGCAATGTTAAGAACACATACAGATATTTTAAAATTCATACATCTTGCCAATAATGTCAACGATATAAAGTCTGTGGCTTCTGACACTTGCCCACCTCAACTTTTCTTTCAAAACTCAATTCAATTTTGACTCAGAGAAACAGGGCAAGAAGAAGCCTGAACTTCTAGAAAAGTTTCTAACAGAATCAATAGCTCACAGAAGCCATTTCTGAGTAAATGGGATATTTCTGCTCTTTTGTTCTCCTGCCACATCCCAACCCAAATACTAATGAGCATCCACAGTGACAACATGGAGGCATTTGTATATATGAAGAAATTCAATTTTGAACATTTACTAAAAAGCTATACATGGAGTTTGAGGTAAAGTATTTTTACTTCTCAGATGACCGAAGTAAATTGAGACATCATTTGTTAAATAGGAGAGAAGATTAAGAATATTTCCTTCTTATAAATTGAAACCTAAGAGATAAAATGCCCATTAAAATGTCTAGGGAGTTATAAAAATGAAATATATTTGCTCCACTTAGGCAATAATGGAGTTATGGAAATAACATGTCCTTAATTATCACATATGTCTGTGAAGAGAATTTCCTATTATTTCTGAATAGCCCTCACTTTTTAATATCTTTTTTTATAATCCTAAATACACACAAGTGTCTTCTTTATAGGGTCAATGCAGCACTTGGCTAAACACTAAACAGGTGGGCTGATANGGCTAATATTAAAATTATAATCAATAGCTTCAGAGGCTTGCTACACAAGTGTTGACACAGAATATGGTGGGTAATATGAGATGAACATTAAAGTGCTGTCATAGGTAAATCAAGGGAAAGCATTTTTAGTGCCAGTGTTATCAGGGAGAACGTTATTGTCATGTTACTGAAGATGCATGCCTGTAAGAGTTGAAACATCCCAGTATCCCATACTCAGGAACTGTTAGAAGACAACTGATCAGAGATAATGTAGGCATCTGAATTGACTATGCAAAGGATGAGCCCAAGGAAGGAGGGACCTTTAAATTGATTACAGCAGAAGAGTGCTTTTATTTCCATTCCAGGTTGACCACTTTGACAAGTGTGCAAAGATTAATCCAATTGAAAGTGTCAATATTGAAAGAATGTCCAACAGATAGTTGGAACTGAAGGATGAGATCTCCTATTGTGGAATCTGAGAGTTCAGCTTCAGAGCCAGGAGTTTATAACTATAGAAGAGTTATTTCAGAAAAGTGAGTTACAGGAATGACTGTGAAAATAGGGTCAACTGTTTACCCTGAATAGTGGTGGGAGCATAATTCTCCATTAACCTGGCTTCTTTGAGGTACCAGGGTTGGATGATAGTGGGGGTGGTTTATGTGTAAGTGCTGGGGAGAGGTAGAGTGCTGTGGGTCTCGTTGTGGTATTTTTGGTTATAATAAGTCATTTAATTTTGTTCATAGTGCACAGAACATGTATCTTTCCCCCAAAGTAGGAACATTTTAAAGCATTTGGAATTATTTCTGGTGAATGACTGTCAATTCATCTTTTTATCATCTATAACTAAGGGAGCAAATAGAATGCTTTTGACATTTTTTTTCTCTTGAAAAAAAATGTTCAAAAATTAGAGGACATTTTTTTTTAAAGAAAGAAAAAAAAAGGGGAAAAAACACTTATCTTTAACTTTTTATCTGACTTTTCTACTTTCAACAACTTTAATGACAGTTTCTATCATTTCTGCACAAAGCCCTGATTTTGAGCTCTCATCGGGGCAAATCAGATAGATATACCATTAAAATTTGAACTGTGAAAGCACACAGAATTCTTTCTCCTGAAAATGATGCAGCTGCCCAATTATTTTTGAATTCAGTATTACATGTAAACTAAGTATAATTCAAACCTAATATGGATTTTAAGCAAAGTAAATTTTCATCACTGAATCGTGATTTTGCTTCTCCATTTTGGAAATAATGATTAGATGGAGAGAAGAAAATTGTCCATGAATGATCCTATTTTTGACAAATTTCTAACAAAAGATGTACAATAAGTCTTTCTTTAATACCTGAACTAAATCCTGTGTATGAATGTCAAGCCAATTATTGCTGCTGGAAGATTCTGTCAACAAAATAGTTCAGTAAGAAGTGATGAGACAATTTCAACTATATGCTGGGGGAATGAGGAGTAATTTAAGACACAAAATTGTTTTATTATTTCAGATGTACTAGGACTTTGGTCTCCTTGGATTGAAGCACTGAAAGGAAATACAGAAATGATTAATACCATCAGCTGGAGTTTGATGATAAGAAACCATTTTTGCATAAATAAAAATGCAATTGATTACCTTTTAGTCAGAAAAAGAAAGTGACTATGGTATTTCACATATTTGATTAAGTTTGTTTCTATTCAGAGAAAATGCAAAGCTACTCTAACCATATGTTTCTCAGTAATATGTGGATATAATTGACATTTCCATCATGCCTATCTACTGAAGTGCACGTGAAGAAACCAGTAGGACATTACAGAATTATGAACTAAAGACACGCACACA
>NW_017731599.1:2438443-2440703 GCF_001890085.2 Hipposideros armiger
TTTAATATCATAGGAAAATAACATACGAAAATATTAGAACACATTTATATATATAAATAGGATCCTAATACAGTCGTATGTTAACTCAGTTGTATCCAAACAAACACATTCATCGTATACACATACCCATAGATAGAGCCAAATGGCAGTATGGGATTTTCATAATTCAATATCTCATTCGTTCTAAATAGTGGGATCATGGACATTTTTGCTTTCTTTTTCATGTAATTTTGTATCTGCTTAATTCTTCTCAATCAGCATGTACCACTTTTATAATAAAGTAAATTTAAAGATTATACACAGCATCTTGAGAGATGACAGCCACAGCAGCCTTTGAAGTGAAGCCTAATGCTCAGAAAATAAAGTATGTGATTATAGAATTACAGTACCACAGTGAGTTTATTTTGGGTAAGGATGGTCTCATTTATCTTTTCTGACCCATCAAACAAGCCTGACAAACATGTGATCACTAAACAAATGCTTATGGATTTTCAAAAAAAGTAATATTTAATATCCTGTTTAACTGTATGGTACAATGTGTAACATATTTTCAAAATTTACCTTTCAAAATAAAAAATACCTTCTTTTACAGAAAATTAAAACAGAAGCTAGTTCACTTACTTGCTCGAATTTTTACAAAAATTTAGTGGGAAAGATGGAATAGATATACTCCAACTTCAACTCTAATCGTCTATCCATTTCCCAAAAACATTTTACTTAATTCATAAGCATTTTCTTAAACTCTGCTATGCACGAAGTCCTATATGCGATAGTATTAATAGGCAAGAAAGTGCTGTAACTTTAGAACTCCCCATTATAATACCTCACATGTTAGGATTAGCCAGAGATTCAATGCTATAGGAAAGGAAGAAAAATAAAAGACCTTGGGAAGAAAGTTGGGAAGAGTGTCAACCCCTGTATTTCCCAAGCCCCTTTACAGATTCTCCTAAAACTGCTCTAGCTTCTGGAATAACATCAATGCCATCTATGTTTCTTCCAAGCATAAGGGAGCTGTTGCATCTTGAGAAAATGTTTTGTGCTGCCTGGTTTCTAAACTGAATGCAAGTTATCCTTGAGGATTGTAAAGTAAACTATGTATTTTCATTCACATAGCTCCATCGAGGAAACTCCAAGAGAATAAACAGAATCCCCAGTTCATGAAGCACTCAATATGAAGAGAAAAGCAAATGGCCAAGTGAGTTTATCTGAACCCAAACTTTATAGAAGCAGATACTAATTCATCTTTGCCAAAGGTAAAGCTCTAACAAAAACACAAACTATGTCAATTTCAAAGTGCTTTTCTCAAAGGTCGTGTAAAAACCAGAGGGCTCTCAAAATTGTTTTAATGTACTCTTTGCTGGAGAGAGTTGATTTAATTACCTGTAACCCATCCTCTGGGGACAATTAAAATTTGACAGCACTCTGCAAAAAACATATTTGCAGAAAAGGAACTGCTAAAGATGTATTCTGTAAAAATATTAATGCAAATAAGGCAAACTTTTATGGTCATTCAATTTATTTTCACATAGTATGAACAAAACTATAATAGATTTATTACTTTGTTCATGTTTGTTTCTTTAATAAATATTTCTGTTTTTCTCCAGCAATGCTACCAAGATTCCAAATGGTTCAATGGCAAGAAATAATTCAAAGCTAAGAACAAGGGGAAGCCATAAAGAATTGAGCTTAATTGTCTTCACAAATCTAATCTGACTGTTCTCATAATGCCTTTTTTCCCTGGGTGCCTCTGCTTCAGACATTTTGTGTCAAGTAAGGAACAATTAACCAGACTTAAGACTGCAGGTTATATTTTGGAAATAATACTTTCACATTCTTGCAGGAGTTTAAAAAAGCAAAAAACCACTATATATCAGTAGTGATTTCCACAATAACCAGGTATCATCATATGTGATGAGATCATTTGAAGGCTGACATTTCACTGGAAATTGATGCCAAGATCAGGACACGGAGGGGAAAAAAAAGGAAGTGATCTCTTTACTATTTGACTTTCAGAAATGGCTCTAATGACTGCTTTAATTAGCTTGTAAGGAAGGACATCCGAGTACCAGAAGGAAAGTGGATTGGACAAATTTTCTCCAAGGACATAAAAACTACCATTTATACAAGTTGTGTTCTTAACAACACTGAGTCTCTAAAACGTTGTTAAACTGAAAGCGAAAAGACTCTATGCTCAACTGTATTTGGGGAAACGAGTGTTCAAGTATTATAAAATTAAAATCTCATCTAACTGGGGCCGGCC
>NW_017731599.1:2442156-2449263 GCF_001890085.2 Hipposideros armiger
AAAAAAAAGAAGATAAAAGTCAGAATTTACTAAATTTTCCCATTGTTTTCAAAGGCTGTATGTCAGTTTTGATTTTAAAGCGAGATCAGATTAGGGGAGAAATAATCTGCTACATATTGTTTCTAATTTAATCATTTATTCTTTAAAGACTTTGCACTTATTTTCGAATCCATGTTCAATTCAGAGTTACACATATTTAGGGGCGTAATGAGGAATGGTCCCAATAAGCAGTACAAGAGGAAATCAGGTGCTGCTTCTGCATCCCAACACGTAGGCTGTTATTGGAAGTGAAAGGTTAGGTCATATAAGAAAATAAAGTATAGCGATCTCATTTTCTAGAACAACAGTTACATCGGTCTGATTAGGGTGTGTTTTTTTTAAATTTTTCATTTATTTATTTTTATTGCTCTGCTTTGTGTTTCAATAGGCAGAGGGACCTCTACCCTGGACACAAAAATGTTAAGATTTTGCACATTTAAATAGAAGGGAATATTAGTATTCTAAATTAGTACAGCTCTATACAATCCAGAAATTTTGGATAGTATGACTATTATATCAAGCAGAATTTAAAATAGCAAAATGAAAAAAAATAATGATAAAAGCACTTTCTGAATCCCAGGAGACCAGGTCTAAGCACAAGTGCTAAAACTTAATAAATGTAGCTTTCCAATTGTAAGAATGGCTGTCTCTTATTTATCTAGTGAACTCATCCTTGCGTGTTTTGATTGTTGTCTTATTCTACCTTCCTCTCCGCCCCTCAGCCTTTTTTGCAGCCCTTTCCTGTTTATCTGAACAAGCGAAAGAAATAGTAACAGAAAGTCATTTGCGGGGAAGTAAATATTATTGAATACACCAAGGAGAAGCCAGGTTTACGCATACACTAGTCCTTTTCAGTGCATCACACTGACAGCTCACCTGCAGTGAGAAAGATAATATCAATATTCCGAGGAGACAAAGAACTGAAGGGCCAAAACGGAGCCCTCAAAAAGAGTTATTTTCTTTTTTTTTTTCTTATTTCACATTCCTCCGAAAATGGAGAAGTTGAGTTTCAAAGAAGAATGATGCTTTTGGCTTCATACCTCTTGATTGCTAGACACTAGGTAAGAACAGGGGAATGTGATGTGTTTCAAAGAAAATCTATGCAGATATGCAACCTAGTGGTAGCAGTGGAACTAGCACCCACTTTTTTGACTCCAAGTCCAATATTTCCTTGTTTTTGCTTGCTTTTAAGAATACATTGTTTTAGGTAAAATAATTTGCATAGGTAAAAGAATTCTTCTTTACTCATCACATCTTCCTTTGGAATAATGTCTGAGATCGGCTGTGGGATAGAGCAGTACAGCCAGAATGGAAGCCATTACATCTACTTAAACAGGAAGTGGCCTAGACATCAGAGAGAGTATGGCTAGGATCCTGGTTTACCCTGCAATGTTCTTCCTGTCTTCACAATGATCTCAGAACAAACAACCATTACAGAAATAAATAATTTCCCTATCCATTCAATTCCCTAAGACAAGCTTAAACAGTACAGGTTTCTTATTCATGTCCATATATAGTGACCAGTTCCCACCACGAAACTGGTATTGTTGACAGGAAAATAAAAAATTAAAATAGCATTTCTCAAGTTCTTTAGCTAGAGGTAATCATGACTGGGTATTTTCCGTCTATTTCCTCTAGGATTTATGACTAATACATGGAATAGGTATTAATATCCCTCATATATATATATATATATATATATATATATATATACACACACACACATATTCATATCTATATATAACATATAGCATGCATACACATGTATGTATATGTGTGTGTGTGTGTGTGTGTGTGTGTGTGTGTACAAAGAGAGGCTCAGAGATTACCTTATACAGCTAATCAGGACAGAGCCAGAATTCCAACCCAAATTTGTCTACCTCCAAATCTGTTTTCTCTTCTCCATAACAAGATGTAGTCTCTTCAGAAAGTATTTTGCAGTCTCAAAATGGTGATGCACCTACAATCGGTGCTATATAACATGATATACTATAATAATTACTTCTTTACTTTGCTCATTGTCTGACTACTGCCCAAAGATTCATTTTCACCTTAGAGTTTCAAGTGGAAAAATTATGGCAGAATGAAACAAAAATTAATGGTGATTTAAATATAGACTTGAACCTTAGCTATGCCAGAAAGTGATGATATAAATATAAATTAATTACTTAATCTCTTGGAGTTTCAGTTCTCTTACCTTGAAAATGAGAGTGCAATTGATCTCTTATACAACTGTATGATTAATATTAATGGGAACTGAAATTACTCAGTGTATATCAGGAATTGGAATCCATTCTTCTACTCGTTGTATCCTTCAATCTATTTTTCTTCCTCTGCACTTTCCACTTCCACTACCCTAGACTCACTTCCTGCTGTCAGTTTTGTATCAGTCTGGGTTGTATACAATTTCTCATATGCAGAAAGGAAAATAAACAGTAAATCAATCTTGGTTTCACCATGCAAGCCCTCTTCTGAGCCCTCTTCTCTCATATTGGATAGGATGGAGTTGACTGTATTTTACTTGTAGTTCTGTTGCAATTTTTGTTTTGTTTCTGGGGTGAGCATGTTTACTTAAATTTATTAAACTGAATGTATATAGTACAAGTATGTGAATGACAGATCTCAGATGCCAGAATTAGTAATTCTCTGCTCTTATGTAATTTTCTTTCTGTCTCCTTCAGTGGGAAGCAGAGACCTGCTAATAATGGTTACATCAAATTCTTTCACATAGGACATGATAGGAAAAGAAACTGTAAAACCAGATGAGGAGAAAGAGATGATTCTTCCCATAAGGGGGCACGTGCATGTTGACTGAAGGTTTGGGAAGGAACTTGCTAATTGAATGAAAGGATGGGTGTTATTTCAGACAAGTTTATTTCTCTACGTATGACAGAATCATTAGAGAAGATGGTTGTTCAATGACATTGGAACGTATGTTAGAAAGTAAAGGGTGGAGCTTGTGGAGCGTTTGGGGTAGATATGCAAACAGAAGCTTAGACAATCTGGAAATCACAGCTCACCAATGGTGGCTGATTGTCAGTCACCTGCAACATTTTGAAAAATACATATTTCTAGTCTTCACACTTTGAGTTTANATGTTTAAAGATTCACTACAATGCCTGACATACCATTGTCATCAATGCATACTAATTGCTTTTGCTGCCACTACTGTGTTGTCTTGATTGTTATCCAAACAAAACAAGCATTATTGTTTGTACTCTGTTGTGTAATGCTGTGAGAATTTAAAAGGTATGAAAATATAGACCCCACTTGGTTGAACCCAGTGAAAGGCATGTGTTTGATACCCAGGCTGGTGTAGTGACATATACAGACTTACACTGTAACCTGGTGGTGGTGGGAGCAGATCATGGGACGGTTAGGAGGTTGTTGTTGAATGTTTTCATCTGGGACAGGAATAGGTGGGACATGTGGGTGCTGTGTCTCCCCTAAGCTACCTCTCCCCTACCTTCCTAGCAAAATTAAAAGTATGCATTACAATGGGAAGCCTTATGGATGGCTGTGCCAATGGCTGACATGTTTAAAACATCCTTCTAGATGTTAGCTTGATAGAGATTTATAAGCTGTGTTGGGGGAGAAGGAGAGGGTTTACAGAAGCCTTACTCATCTATAGTCCTGTGGGCATGCCATTTTGCTCACGGGCTGAAGTAGGGATATTGGTGAATAATTCATCTGCCCCATGAGAATCTCGGGGTAACTTCCCATTGACTAAATAGTGAAATGGATCAGAGCTACACTATTGCATTATGCAGGAAAAAAAGGAAAAAACAGAATTGATAGGAATTTCAAGGATATACATTACTGTCCCCATGTCTGACACTTTCACAGATATGGACTATTTGTTGACTGGGTAAGATGTAGGTATAAAAATAAATAAATAAATAAATAAAGGAGGTGTCATATCACTACTTTGAGTCAGCTGTTTCTGAGGTCACCTTCGGCATTTAATGAGATACTGTTTGTGCCACACCTCCAATTAAACACTCATTCCTCTTTGTACATCCAATTAGAGATGAAATTTTACTACATTACAGTGTCAATGAGGGAGGTGAAAGTGAACAGGTAGCCAAACGTTCATTGCTTTTGATGATGACAAAGTGATTGTAGGAAGGGAAGAGATAGCCCAAGTCACGAAAGCACAGCACACCAGAAATTCTATGTTATACCATGATTATATTCCATTCTATTTTATCATGTGGTGCTTCTATCAAGGGACAAATTTTAGACCACTTCTAAATTATCCAGCATTATATTTGCTTCCACATCCTCAAGGAGTCATCCTACAATCATACACGATTGTGAGACAATTTTGAATATACTGATGTCTGAGCCTATGGAAAAAAGGCCCTGTGTAACCTAATGCCTGATATTAACATTCCAATAATATCTTGGTGAATAGTAATGGGATGAAAAAGGGGAATCCAAACCCTATCTATTGACAATACTGTTTGAATAAAATTTTCCTTTTCCAAATGTTTCAAGAGAAAAAATAAGCTGAAAGAAGTTTATGAGACAAAAGAGAGAGAGAAGCAGAAACTAATGCTTCAAAAAAAATTAATTGTAGAAAAAACACAAAGAATATTTTAGAACTTGCCTTCTGTTTATATATATATATATATATATATATATATAATATATATACACATATACATATACACATATATATACACTTTTAATATTACTTTATGAACATTTTATAAAAAATATGATTTAGTACATATCATACTAAAGTTAANTTTGTCCAGTTGATACAAATTCATAATGAAATGAATATCCCTCTGATATCAAAAAAGCTTAGCAACATCATTTTAACTCTCGATTTGGTCGTGGAGAATTGGATGACTTCCATTGTGCACTTTGACGCTTCGTTTCAGGGTTGTATTGGTACACCCATGTTTCATCACCAGTGATAACACAACCCAAAACATCGTCTTGCCTCTCCCAAAGGTCTTGGCAAACTTCGACTCTCTTTGCTTTTATTCATTGGTGAGCTCCTTTGGGACCATTTCTGCACACACCTTTCTCATGCCAAGGTGTTCAGTTAATATTTTCCTAACTGTTTCTCTAGCATGTTTACTTGGTCTGCTATGCTTCTCACAGTCAGCTGATGATTTTATGCACAATTTGATGAATTTTTGCAATGTTTTCATTGGTGTGCTTGTTACTGGCTGACCTGACCTCTCTCTTCATCAGTGATGTGTTCTCTCCCCTCAGAAAACAGTTTAATCCATTTGTACACTGCCGTTTTCTTCATGGCATTATCCCCATAAACTTGGACTAAGATATCCCAATTTCACTTCCACTTTTGCCAAGTTTAACAAGAAATTTAATGTTTGTTGCTCTAATTCAAGCTCAGACATTCTCGCAATGGCGCACAAAAACACGCAACAACAATAATGAATGCCACTCAGCAAAACACCACCACATGTCGACACAAACACAGCTGTGAGACACTGATATACCAAGGTTATCAAACCTTACCGAGCTGTTTGTACAGTGCTGCCAATGTAAACTCATGGTGGCAAGTTTGCGAACTTAATTGTCACACCTTGTATACAGAGGGTGCCAAAAAATGTATACACATTCTAAGAAAGGAACAAACTATTAATATATACCAATAACAAAAGATGAATACAAGTCACATTTGACTTCTGCAATTACAAAAGGTGCTCAAAATGGTTACCATCAGCATCCAGACACTTCTGATTATGGTGAACTACTGCTTGAGAAACATTGACCAAAGTGTCCACTTGTATATATATTTTTGGCACCCCTGGTATATATATAATTTTTAGAATTGTAGTAAAGCAGGTATTGATAAAAAAANAAAAAAAAGACACAGAACACAAAATAGTAAATTAAAATTGGGTCTTTCCTAGCATGACTATTTATGATGTTTGTAAAAGAAATTTATGAGACAGACTCTCTTCCCAGTAAAATTTACAGATTGGTTTATTCTTTGACAAAAGATGTGAACAGAACAATTTTGCAATTGCCTGAAAATAATGCTGGATTTATGGCCTGGTCAGAATACAAGAGAAATTTAATCATCCGGACGTGATGCAGTCAGCAAAACCTCCTTCCCGAGTACAAATGAACCAGGAAAAGCTATCTCACTACAGAGACACAGTGGTAAGAGATGGTAGAGACTCAGAGGGGAGGAGGGGGGATAAAGACAGCTAGAAGATGGGGTATTGATAGAGAATGGGATGGAGGCACATGATGAGATTTATCTTCTTCATAGTCAGTATCTGTAAGCCAAAGAGCAACTTCAAATATGAAATCAAGTTACAAGTACAGTTGAGGTTAGAGGCTATTCACGTACAAACACTCTGTTATAGGTTGAATTGTGTCCTCCCAGATATTCATGTTGAAATCCTAACCCCCTAATACCTCTGAATATGAACTTATTTAAAAATAGGGTCATTGCAAATGTAATTAGATACATTCAGCTGAGGTCATTAGAATGGGCCCTGATCCAACATGACTGGTTTCCTTACAAAGGGGGTAAAGATGTGCATAAAGACAGATGCACAGGGAAAAGCGCCACAGAGAATGGAGTGACGCTTTCAGGCCAAAAACCGCCAGCAAACCACTAAGCCAGGCAAAAGGCACAGCCCTCAGAAGGTCGAACCCTGTCAGTACTTGGATCTTAGATGTCTGGCTTCTGGAACGGTGAGAAAATAAATTTCTGGGGTTGAAGCCATCCAGTTTTTGATATTTTGTTAAAGAACCCTAAGAAATTAATACCTGCCCAGTACCTCCACTCTTGAATAACTGTAAAAGGAAGCTACCAATAAAAAAATCCCTAAAATCTCCCCCCTAGTCCATTTTAAGGTCAACGAGAGAAGTCTCCTCAAAAAGCCTAACCTTACTAAGAACTATTTTATTGCACTGCATTCTGGTATATATTCCACAGTGAACACTATAGCTCCTGATTTTACAGTGTAATTGCATTGTAGTTGGTCCTCCAGTATCTAGTCTCCCTGAATACATGTTAAGCTTCTTGAAAATAGAAAGTTTTCTCCTTTTAGCAACTAAGAAAAAACC
>NW_017731599.1:2451851-2453154 GCF_001890085.2 Hipposideros armiger
AGCATAATGACATCTGGAAAACACGAGCCTGAATGAAATTTTCCTGATCTGGGAACAAATGTACAAATTAAAGTATTGGCCCAAGAAGTATGTGGGAATTTTACGGTATAATACATATTATTCTAACGATAGAATTTTAGCACTCAAACGGACCTAATTTACCCTTTTACTCCAGTAAGAAGGGCAGGCAAACAGAGGAGTGAAGCCTACAGTTTCAAACCACAAAGGCAAGACAGGACCTATTCAAAACAAAACCCTGAGTATTATGACTTTTTATTAGAATATTCATGAATTTTCACCATGCTCCTTAAGAAAAATCATTCAAAATGCCTTGCACACTGCCTAACATGCAAAGTAATGCTTGATAAATATTTGTGGAAAGGTTTTTCTGAATGACTGAATATTTATTATCTTCAACAAAATAGTCAAGGTTTAGAGAGGTGAAGACAGGCTCCCCCATCCCTAGTCGGTTTATAATTCAGTAGGGAAATAGAAACCGCTATATTTGGAGCTCTTACTTTAAGCCAATTATTCCAGGCACAGTGTCATTTTTGACATAAACTTTTCCCTGGAAAAGACTTTATTACTGCCACTTGAATGCATACCCACTATAATTTGGGAAGGTGCGGCTCTGAATGCATGGGTCTTTCTCAGCCTAAACGGTGGCCTGACACATGATCAACCTTGGGAATTTGACCTTTTCAGCCTACTTAGTTGAGTTGCATCACTGGCTTTGCATGTGTTTGTCTTCCGGACCGTGAAGTTAGGTTGAAAATAAGCATAGATTTTCCTCTTGACAAATATATTAAGTCAAGGGGACTGTCTCTGATTTCTCGGAAATATACTATTCCTTCTATTCTTGGAGCCAGCTATATACCACTGTGATTGTACCCATCACTTTTGTATCAGTAAGAATATGTTATAAATATATCATATTATAATATTAGTACACATTTTTATTAAGTAGGCACAAGATGTGTGCACATGTGTGTCTCTGTGAGTGTATGAATAGAAGATAAAATAAAAATTCATAAATGAATATTTTCCCACTGCATTTTTAGAAAGTTCCCTTTCCCCCCACAAAATAATCAGTGGTCACTGGATACCATCAGTTTCAAACCATGATATTTCAAGTGTCAAAATATATGATAATTATCCAGGTAATTAGCCAAGAAGAGCATTCCTACTGCCTCCAAAAAAAAAAAGACAGATATTTGAAAAGGAAATCATGGACAACAAGTGTGACAGAGAATATCAATCATCAAAACATTTCACCTTCCTTTTTCCATTGTAATACAACCAC
>NW_017731599.1:2455807-2459386 GCF_001890085.2 Hipposideros armiger
TGTTCACACTTCAGCATTCATTGCTAGACTAAGAAGCCAATAAATTTCAGACTTCAGAGAAATTTTAAAAAACAACAACAACAACAACAAACCAGCTCCCCATGAGAAGAGTATACTGATGCCTCCATTGTTATACAACTGATTTCCTATTGTGTATGGAAGATAGTATCATTATCCATCATTTATTCTTCAATCGTTCACTCCATGTATATTTAGAATACACTGTGTGTGAAGACATTTTGTAAGCCATTTACAGATGACAACTTAAAGAACAACTTTCAGCAAAGTAAAATACAAACTGAAGCCAGAGAAATTAAGTAAATGGTTACATTGTGTAATTTTTACTTTTAGACATGTAATTTTCAAGTACAGTAATACCTTGGTTTGCAAGCATAATTCGTTCCAGAAGCAAACTACTTGTATTACAAGACATTGCTAGTTTACCATGTTAAAGTGTATTAGAAATGTTGGCTCATCTTGCGGAACACTTGCAAACCACATTACTTGCAATCCAAGGTTTTACTGTATAATGTGTTTCTTTACTAATGTATTTAGATAAGAAAGATATATCTGCTCACACCCAAGAAAAAAATTCCTGCTACAGGTTCACCCTCCTGCCATGAACAGCTATTGGGTTTTTGGAAAAGTCAGGATGCATTTTTGCAATGAAAAACATAGAAAAAATATGTCATGGCTTTTCCAACAACCCAACAGATGACTAAATAAAGTACATTAAATACAAATATTTAGACACTCAACAGAAGTCACAGAAAGACTGCCAGCCTAAATAAAGGCATAACATTTAGGTAAGCCTATCATTGCCTCAGTTTATGGCCTGAAAGCAATTATCAGGCGACAGAGAGAAGGAGGAAGCCAACAGCATCTGATGAGCTCAGAGTAGAGGATTTAGAAATTATAGCTTGGGATGTTGAATCAACTAGTAGTTTCAGGTAACAGTCATGGAAAAGAAGGAATTACGTAGGGAGAGACTCCTAAGATTTGAAACTGTGGTGAAATTCTGATTTCCATAAACACATAAGCAACTGCTCCCGGAGAGAGACGGAACCACTGGAAATCAAGACCATAAATCACCAAGACTCATGTAAGCTTGGCAAGAGTTGGTGATCCTAGCATCCCTACTGGAAAGAGCCCTTAAAAAACGAGGGATTCATTATGTTCTTGAGAATGGTATTGTCTCAGTAGTGAGGCCGAAGAAGTCCTAGAATAAAGGCTCTCAGGAACTGCCAAAAGAAAGCCTAA
Organism: Hipposideros armiger; assembly: GCF_001890085.2. Taxonomy (NCBI): domain Eukaryota; kingdom Metazoa; phylum Chordata; class Mammalia; order Chiroptera; family Hipposideridae; genus Hipposideros; species Hipposideros armiger. The sequence continues at coordinate 2,457,068 of NW_017731599.1, forward strand.
AGCAAGACTTGAAAGCCTCACACTGATAGAAAGTTAGAGACTATGGGCCAGAACAGAAGCCAATGTTCTTTAAGGGAGTATGACAAACTCCTGTAGTTAATGACATAATATTCACAATATTTGATACCACACAAAAATTCATCAGGCATAGAAATTAGGAGGAAAATGTGGCCCATTACCAGGTATATTAGTCAATAAAAACACTCATTTATAATTAAACTTCTCTGCAAACAAGGAATTACAACAGAACTTTAAATGTTTGCATAGTTGCAATTAAAATGTTTGCATACTTGCTAAAATTAAAAGTATACACACACACACACACACACACACACACACACACACACACANTTACAGCATATGTATACACCCATTTTTTTCAAGAATGCAGGTAACCACTATTATCAGCCAGGTTTCTGCACTGCTAATGTACAATATGTGATAGAGAATCCTGAAGAGTGTTGTGCTGGAGGGAGAACTGGCAACCTAACATTGCTGTGCATGATAGTCAACATTTCAGAAAAGTCAGTTCAGAAAAGGTATTTTAAAGAATAGTGATTAAAAATCAAGCTCTGCAGTCCAAAAGCCAAGGGTTTGAGAGTAGCATACTCAGGGTGAGGGCTATATATATATATATATATATGTGTAACTTACAAAATGTATGGCATAGAATTTGATATCCACTAAGCACTCCAAAGTGGAGCTGGAGAAAGTGATCATGCTTAAGAGATATTTTGGTGGTAAGTCAGTAGAACTAAAAAATTAAAGTTGGAATACGGCAAAGCTTAGAAAATGTAGGCATTAAATGATGGATTTGATGGTTCACATGATGCATCTGAAGTGTTTGTAGTGTATCCAGATGGAGATGTACAGGAGGCAGAAGTGTGTGCTGAAAAAATGGAGAGAAGCTGCATCACTGGAGACATACAGTCTTTAGAGATTTGTGCATGATCCGTAGATGATTATTCCCTTAACTCACTAGCTCTATCCTTCAGCCCACATACATCACTTTGTATGACCCTGATAATTCTCCTCAAAATTCACATCGGTGTCAATTTTGTACTTTTATTTATATGTTATTTGTCTACTGACTATCTCCACCAGGAGAAAGCCAGTTCTGTAAAGGCTGATGCTGTGTCTAACATGTTTGCTATTATATTTCCAGCACCTTGGATAGTGCCTGATGCTTATTTATTTATTTATGATAAATAAATGAATGGTTAGGTTGAAAACTTTGTAAACAACAGCACAATGTTTAACTAGATCATTGCCTGTTTTATAACCACAATGATTAAAAAGAGAAAAAAAATCAGCATATTCTTCCCCACCAATATCTCAATAGTTTTAGAAATGGTAGTACTTTTATTCTACACTATGAAATGGAGACATATTAATAGTTCCATCATAATTTTGCCTTGTCTTATAATAAACTATAATGTGTGAATCATCAGAGTTCTAATTATAAAACAAATAGATTATAGGAATATGGCTTGTCTCATTGCTATTACATATGAGTATTACAAACTTACTTATGGTGCTACTAGGAGTCAATTCTCCTCAATAGAAAGGCAATCCTGGAGACAACTTAAGGGATACATTTTTAAAGTAATATATTATAGAATGAGACAAATAGAGTATTAAATGTATTTTTTATATCTTTAATTTTGCAAGTCTTCAAAGTATATGTAAAATTTCTATGGAGTAATATATGCCAGTAAGTTCATTTTCAGTTCTCTCAAATCAAATGACACAGCCCAGTTTTATAGCTGTAAAGCACTTTTTGCTATGGAACACTGAACTAATGACCAGATAAAGAATTTTCTGCTAGCTTTAACTTTGCTCTGAAAAGTCATATCAAATGCAATAAAATTATATTGCATCCTGTATTATTGATATTTGTGTTACTTCTTCTCTTTAAATCATTTCTCTTTTTATGTTTTCACTAAGGCAGGATATGAAAAAAACAAAACAAAAACAACAAAAAAACAATATCAGGCAACCCTCACTGGCAACTGCATCTAATGAGAATGAATAAGTGAGAAAAGAAATATTGTCTTTAATAGCTTTGCCCAAGGTCTCCAGAATGAGCAGATACTATAGTTAGTCCAACTATTTCATTGTATAGAATGTAAACTTTGACCCAAAGAGTTGAAGTGCCTTCTCCAAAATCACGTTTAGTTGGTCAAGGGTGACACTAAGATTGAAACTCAAGTCATCAGATGAACTTATCCTACTGTGCTATGACAGTAGTTCCCGAGAAATGGCCAAACAAGGAAAGATTGTTCTAATAATTTTCCTGTGTTGAAAGGACATTTTTTT
>NW_017731599.1:2461383-2472009 GCF_001890085.2 Hipposideros armiger
ACACACACACACACACAGAGAGTAATACCTTGGTTTGTGAGCATAATTTGTTCCGGAAACAAACTATGTACTCGTATTGCAAGACATCGCTCGTTTACCACATTAAAATGTATTAGAATGTTTGCTTGTCTTGTGGAACACTTGCAAACCAAATTACTCATAATCCAAGGTTTTACTGTATATGAAATGTTGGCAGCAATGGGGAACAACCAAAACATTCATTCCAGGTACAAATTCAAAAATAATGCAGCCATTCTGAAAAAAAACAAAAAAACAAAAAAAACAAATAAAAAAAACAAACAAAAACAATTTGAGAGTCATGCAAAAACATATGGTTTTGTGCAAGTGACATGTACATGAATGCTTATAGAAGCTTTATTTATAATAACCCCAAATCACACAGAACCCACATGCCCATCAACTGGTAAGTGTACAAAAGACTTATGTTCTATATTCATATACTAGAATGTTACTCAGCAGTAAAATAAAGAATGAACTAATAATACATATAACTGCATGAACGGCTTTTTAAATGTAGTAAGCTAAATAAAATTAGTCTGATACAAAAGACTACATGCCACATGGTTCAATTTATATGAAATTGTAGAAATGATAAAAAACACTCAGTGTTTCCCAAGGGCAGAGTGCTAGGATGAGAATGACTGCAAATTGGTATATAAGGGATATTCTGGCATGCTGGAAATGTTTAATACCATGATCATGGTGGTGATTACACAGGTTCATTTGCTAAACTTATTCAACTTTATAATTACATACGGTGAATTTTATTCTGTGTAAATTATATCTCAAAGCTAATTAAAATACACAGGAGAGAGAGAAAAGATAGGTATACCTTAACACAGCCCTCTAATCTGAGTCTGTTTCCTTTTCTTTTCCCTTCCTTTTCTGCGTCCATAGGAGAATAAGCCTTCCTCCTTCGCAGTCGTTGCCTAGTCACTATGGAATAGACAGACTACTTGGTAAATCTCAGAGCAGGTTTCTGCATTTCATATGCTATCACAGTCTACTGGCTGGGATATTTCATACAACTGCTTTCATACACAAACTAAGCTTCATTTTTCAAAGCATGTAAAGAATCACATCATTTTAAAACATGATTATGTGGTGATTAACAGTAGTAGAAACGTAACTCCATGGTATATGCCCATAAGTTAACTGTGGAGTTGCCCATCATTTTGGTCAGAAGAAAACAGTGAGAAGAGTTTTAGTCAATATACGATTGCCAACCAGATACTTGGTTTATATCAAGAGTAAGTCATTAATTTATTCATACATTTACCTTAAAAACCATACCATTCAAAATTATTGAAATATACCCCCACTGAATATATCTTTTTTCATAAGAGTGTAAAGTTGAACATCAAAGATATAAAAGATCATATGACTTGAGATAGTTATTAAAAAAGTTGGAGTTGTTATATGAACACATTTGAGAGGATCACTAAGTACAAGTTAAGAGTGCATATAAATTATTGTGTAAAATCCAATAGCAAAATCCAAATATGAATTATAAACTGTATACTAGCTTCTGGCAATAAATATCTATTACTGAAAACCAAATGTACTCTGTTGCTAATAAAAAAAATAAAATATTACGTCTTATTTTTAAATAACAAAAATTTTTAAATCATTTGATAATATTGAACATGTCCAAACAAATCTTGGCTGTTACACTCTTATAAGATATTAAAAATCGCCGTGGCAAATCTTGGATACAAGTTGTAATTGATGCTAACATCCACTTTTAGAGTCTACTTCTATAAAAGCTAAGGAGTTGATAATCTGACACTGCATGTGCTCTCTTACTGTGTGAATATGGGAGGTCTAAATTGGCTCCAGGAGACCTTTCAATAGAGCCAACTTATCCACGAAGCACAGAAGGCACAGTACCAAGAACCCAGGTTTCCTTTAGGAAGCCATGGGTGTATTGTAATTTATTTTAAAATCAAACTTTTTAAAAATGGATAAATCTAGCTGGATTACAGTTGTCTATACAACACACTCAGAGAATTTATTTATCATCTGATTCTATCCCGATGGTCAACATTTGAGCAAAGTTCACAGATCAGTGGATATGTGTACAGATAATGAATGGGTGCTGTGTGAGAATACTGAATCTTTTTAAAGGTCAAGCTGAGAGGATGCCAAATTCACATGGATACCAGCCACTGAATGGCCAGCAGACGTGAGGGCACCGGCAGGAACCAGAGCTCAGGATACCTAACGCTAAGTTGTATGACCTCCTGGTTTTACAGGCCAGAAGTTGACAATTCCTGCCTTTCTCCTTGAACTACGCTGCATTTTTTTGAATACACAAATTGAAAGTAAATGGCCGTTACTGGACCACTCTTCTTGCTAATGGAAAATGATCATACTCAGGTTGTTAATTGTGATTATTTATCCCACCATGATTTGTTTTGCTCTGTTCTGTCTGAGAAATGCGTCATACACTGATCTTTACGTTCAGACACTCTTACAGGGCTCCCCACTGTGCAGCTCTTAGCACCTCATCCCACAATGTAACCCAGACTGTGTGAAGCTAAGATATTATTTCTTCAGCTATTATGCATAACAAGAATTACAATTTGTTTGTCAATGATTAATTACCCCTCTTCCCAAGAGACAGAATGCTGAGTGTTTTCATATGCTAATATATGCCAAGCTGCCAGTGCTAACTCAGCTCTCAAATCCTAAAACTCACCTTAAGTGAAAGAATATCACTGTTTATTGCCAAAGGTGTCATTCGTTTGGGAATGAAATAAATACCTAAGAAGTGTTTCAATGATAGGCCTGCTTTTCAGCTGACAGAGCACTCCTTGTTATCAAAAGGCAAATATATGTCACTGTGTGCATTACTTAAGACTCATGAGATAATTGCTTCAATTTGCCTGACAATCTGATAATGTCATTTGCACAATTGTGAATGGTGTCAACAGGGAACAAAGTTCTTGAACAATATTAGAAGGTGTAAGTACAGTTGGGGAAAAACAAAAGACTCCTACTGAAGAGACTTCTGCCAGATGAAATCCCAGATATTAGAGTTAGTTGCCTCTTTAGAAGTCTGTGACCTTGACTTCAATTTGATACTGGATTTATTGCTAAGTGAGAGAAAAAATAGATACAAGGCTCTAAGTGGTCTAAGACAATGTGTAGGTTTTCAATTCCTGCTTTAAATTCAAAATCATATTAATTGATATTTTCAAAAGTATCCATATAGTTGACAGGCACGTGCATATAACAGGCTATGTGATGACCGTGGGAGAAGCACATGTTTTAGAATCAGACTCTTCTCATTTCAAATCCCAGATATACCACTAATTTTATTATGGTTGATACGTTGTGCTTTGCTTTTTAAACTTTTCTAATTATAGTTTTCTCATTTGCTTAAATGGATATAATACTACCAATTGCTACAGAATTTTATGGCGATTAAATGTGCTAATAAATGAAAAGCAATTATTACTATGAGTGGCTCAGGTTAAACATTTAGAATGTTTTAACTGTTATTAACTGTATTACATGTGTATTTAATCAAGTTCTTAACTTTTCTAAGCCTCCATTACTCCATCTAGCCAATAGCTCCAGTAATAAATCAGATGTAACGCTAATTTCCTTGAAGTTGTGATGCTCTCATTAGAAATGCATAAATAACTTAGCATAGTGTACAGTATAAAGGTGATTTTGGGGAAAAATGTTTTCTTTATATTCTGTAATCAACAATTAAAATAGAAAAATATTATATTTTTCATATGAAGGCACTGACAGGCTTAAAAATTAACAGCAATGTATTTCTGTTTTATTATTTACCTGAGCGGGTGCTAGCAGTGGATTCTGCCTGTAGTAATTGTTCAGATCAGTGGTCTATGGCCAAGGACAGAAGAAATGAGACTTTTAATTAATACAGAGGAGAAACCAGAGAGATATAATAGTTTGGGCATCTGCTAAACTATAAATCTCTGAAAAGAAATGACCCTTTATTTGACTGAAATTCAATATTGGGAAATTAGAGATGCAACATGAAGTTTATCTCAAATAAAACATTCTTATTTAACTTAGAATGTAAGTCTACAGTGCATTAATGCATGTACAATTAAATTTTATCATTATAGAACACATAGAGGCTTAACATATTTTATTGAATTTACACATTCATCACCCAGACATATACTAAAATATTTGATAGATGATTCATTTCTTTTTTTTTTAATTAAAACACCTAAGCACTAAAAGAATGAGAAAGAAGACACTTGCTCATGAAAATAGTTAACACATATTTTGAAGATTTATGGCAGCTATATCAATGTTAATTTTCTTAACGGGGGTAACAGATCAGAAGTCAAAAGAGTAGTGTTGCAATGGAATACTACTCAGTCATAAAAAAAGATGAAATTCTGCCATTTGTGACACGGATGGACCTTAAGGGTATTATACTAAGTGAAATAAGTCAGATGGAAAAAAGACAAATACCATATGATTTCACTCATATACGGACTATAAAAACAAAAACAAATAAACAATACCAAACTTATAGAGACAGATGACAGATTGGTGGTTACCAGAGTGGAAGGGGGTGGAGGGAGGGTGAAATGGATAAAGGGGCTCAATTGTATGGTGGTGAAAAATCACAAAGATTTTTGGTGGTGAACACGATGCAGTACATACATTTGTCAATTTATAATGTTTCACACCCAAAACCAATATGTAGTGTTATAAAGTAGATGCACCCCGAATGAGCCCATCTCAGGATTAGAGGCAGGACTATGTGGTGGTTGAAGGATAAATGAGCAACAGTTAGACTCACTTCCATCATTCCTCTATCCTGCCCCATGTTGGTCTTAATGCAGGAACATTAGACATAGAGGAAGACTGGGAGAGACATAATTGTAAATAGAACGAGTACTTAAGTGCATTTCCACTCACTGAAATGTGCAATCCATCTCACCCAGAATCATCCCCTGCTACTTAGCTCCCAAGTTTTTGGCAGCCAGATATATTGATCCCATTTTGGAGATTTAGAGTGTGTTTTGTTTTGTTTTGAAAAATTGAATACTTCCAAGGAAAAAGATATTAGTTTTCTCCTTTCATCCTATAATGTGCTATACCAGCTGACAAATACGAACCACCAAGGAACCAGAACTAAATAGGAACATTTAGTGATTTTTCAATAGGGGCTCTAATCCAGATGTCACCAGATATTTAGCCATTTGAAGAGGGCCTCTACTCTAAAGATGGAGCTCAGGACAAAGACAAAGGAAAGAAGATAAAGGAAATAAACACAGTGTTGGGGAAGATAATCAAAACCTGACATCAATAGCAACACATAACATTTTTAGAAGAAGCAAAGAACCACATTTCAACCAAGAAACACAAAGAAGATGCTATATAAAAGGAATCAAAAATAAGAAAGAGTTGTTGGAAATTAGAAACAAAATAAAAATTATACGTGTTAGATGATAATGTCAAGAAAATCATTCAAAAAGGGACACAAAAATAATCAGAGGACATCATGAATCATACACAAAGATCTTCGTTATAGTGAATTTTGCAATAGAAGCTATAAGAAACAACTCAAACAGTTAAATATAATTTTATGTCTCTCACTCACACACACTCACACACACACACACACACACACACATTATATACAGATAACAACATACTTTTTTAATACCATATGGCAATTATCAAACAGAGGAATAAAAATCTAAAAACTACATCTAATGGTTTCACTGATGTTTGAGGTTATACAGTAAAAAACAATTTTTTAACCTTTCTTCATTTTCTAAACCATAGATCTTAATATATAGTTCATTCACTTTGAACAATCTTATCTATAAAAAAAAATTAACAATGGACTCTATTTTTTTTCAGCCCCAGGCCCTTCAGGCCTTTAAAGATCCTGTGAAATGAATTTCTTTTTTGTCTAAAAAGGCAATGCAACTCTTCCGTCTATTCAGTCGGAACCATTTATTGAGCACTTATTATGTCAGATGTTATGCTAAGAGAACACAGAGTTCACCAGATAAGCTCATTTCTGCTATCACAAAACTTATATTCTGAAAAAGAAGACAACTAAGAAACCAACAAAAAAGCATAAACATAAAAAGGAAGCCATGGCCGGTAAAAGGCGCTTCAAGAGCAAACTTATGGTGATAATAAGGAATATCAGCTGAATGGTCAGAGAAACCCTCTCAGAAACAGTTGCCTTGTGACCTGAGAGATTGGATTATGTAGCCATATAAAAGAAATGCCAAAAAAGGAAAAGGAGCTGTAGACATTAACCACCAAAGTTAGGAAAATCTCAATATAATCCAGAAACAGAAAGAAGGTAAATAATAATAATAATAATAATAATAATAATAATAATAATAATAATTAGCGAAGGGAAGAGAGGCATGGGGTAATTTTGGACGAATCGGGAGAAGCTGTAGGAAGGGTTTTGAACTGTGATCCTAAACATTGCGGCTCCTTCAAGTTTAAGATGGCACTGATATGATACCGTTCACGTGTTTTGAAAATCATTATGGCTGTCTAGTGATTGAGAACAAGTGAGAGTGAAAGCAGGGAACGCTGGAAAAACAATTGCATGGCCCATGTAAATAAGACGGCATGATAAACTCAGCCATCTCTTACAGGTTATGGTTTTATTCTATTCCTGGAAGAACTGTTTCATCATGAAGGGTCCAGATGCAATGCCACAAACCATCTCCTGCCTCAAGGTCTGTGTGCCAAACCCAGAGAGCACAGATCACGCCCAGGGAGACTCTAGGTGACAGGGCCCAGGGCCAACACACACTTCACTTCCTGCTCACTGATATTGCATTAATTCTGTTAAAGATCTTCAGCAGCACAGAGATAGGGGCTTCGCAAAAACACTGTGAACAGAGAACTTCTACTTCCTCATCCAAGCCAATCTTTTACTCGTATAATAATACTTTTATAAGTATAATACTTACTACCATAGACTACAGAAAAGTAATCCTACTTATGCAACAACATCTTTCAGGACGCTGTTATAATAGTGGTTTGAAGGCCACGTGCTCAGGCCTATTGAATCAGGTTTGCTACGCTCTAGGTCTGGATGCTGCATTCCACATACCACACACACTCTCCAGGTGGGCAGGAAACTGCCAGGAACCGGCACCATTTTTCCAGGCCACATAGTCCCAAGCTGTCTTGACATGAACCACTCAGGCACCTTCAATCTTTTTTTTTTTTAAGTTCCAACATAGGGAGTTACCGCCAACCAATGCCAAAGTACAAAGTAAAACAGGATTCTAAGCACTTGAAAGCACTGTTCCTTCCTCATGCTTTTGAATTGCATTTTATTTGGATTTAATTTAGATAACGATCTATAGTATAATATAGGTAAGTTTCCTCATCCAGATGCTAATTTAAACCTTAAGAACAAATGCAGTTTCTTTTGAAATGTGCCTATTTGATCCTTAAGGAAAATTCAGAAACTTCAAGTAAATGTTTTATTAAAAAGGACACTCTGTGAAGAGGAACAAATATAGCACCCTTGAAGTCAACATAATCTAGGTTGTGACACTCTAGAAATCAAATTATTTATTTTCTGTTTGATATGCTGTGCCTTTTTTCTTTTAGACTAAGTAGTAAGGATTTGAATAGACATTCAGCTGTTCAAGTAGATAAACCATTACTTTAATGCAACGTATTAAAAGCTACAGAGATTGGCAGTTCCTGGTCCCAGCCATCAAGAAGACAGTACTGCAGGGCTGGCCGAGTGGCTCAGTTGGTTAAGAGCTCACTCGAGAGTGCGAGCTCTGAGCAACAGGGTCGCTGGTTCAATTCCCGGCCCGAGCTGAGCTGCCGCTGAGCTGTCAACAGGTGGCAGGATGGTTCAGCTAAAAAGAAGACAGTGCCTCATGATCAAAAGACCATTCCTACCTTCACATTCTCTGATCATAACGTTCTAATATTGCTGCATGTCCTGGGAAAATCCCATGCTCTGTTTCAGTCATTTCAACATATAAAATAAAAGCAGAAAAGAACAAATGTTCATTTAGTGCATTCTATATACGAACACTATGCTTGGAGCTTGATATGCAATATATCACTTAACCTCCGCAAAAGGCAATAGGATAGTATTATTCTAATAATCTTTCATATGAGGAAATTGAGTCTTAGTGTGGTTAAATTATTTGGCCAAGATCATGCAGAATGTAGGCGAAAACAATCTATTTTGGTCTAATTGCATGGCTTATCCTTTGCTATGTCACATTATCTGCCAAAATGAGTTCTTCTTAATTTTCTTTTCTATAGAATTAACTAAAAGCCTTCGTATTAAATTCTAATGCTTCTCAGGGGCACAGAAAGGACAAAGTCTCATGTGTTGTTTATTATGATTTCTGCTTCAGTGCTGACCCACAATATAGCTACACAGTGGTCAGAGGGGGAAAAAATAAAAGATGGCAACTTCTGTAAGGATAATCCTAATTCAATTTGCATGATAAGGGAGCAGGCAGGGTATGCTGAATGTTAGGATTAATCTACTCACAGGATAGTGAATAATTTTTATCCCTGTGGCAACTCTAATCTGTAAGTAGAGATTTTCAGGAGCAATGTGTTAAGAAATAATTTAAAATGTTTTCTTCGATTTAGCAGAAAAGAATACCACAATTAACAAATTCTAATATGGATGAAGTAGGTGGTAAGAAATGATGCCTATTCTGGTAATTTCCAGTTCTTTCCTTTACCAGTGTTAAAAATTAAGACAACAGGTCCAAATAAGGGCTGCTTATAATAACCCCCACTTCACCAAACCAAGATTGAACTTAATTATCGATTTAGCCCTCCCAGAAATGGAATCTTAAACCAGTCAATCAGGGCTCACTTGGTCAGCACTAGTTAGGTCATCTGCCTGACAGGCCCCTGTCATCCCCGAAAGGAAAGTAACTTTGCAATAACCAGCCAGCTTTTTTGCCCGGTATAACTTTCCTTGTTCCCTCTGTCTTTTGCCTATAAAAGTCTTTCATTTTATACAGCTCCTCAGTGCCCCTCTCTATCTGCTAGATGAGACACTGCCGCATTCATGAGTAGTTGAATAAAGCCAATGTGAATTTACTCAATTGAATTTGGGTTTTTTACACCAGTGATATAACTTTGGCCAAGTCAATTTCTCCTTTCAGCCCTCATTTTTAGCATCATTAGCATGGTGCTAATGTCTGTCTCGCAGGGTTTTGAGAAGCATTAAATGAGTTATGTAGCTAACATACTCCAGTGCTCAGTCACTTTGCTGCCGTATTACCTAGGCGCAGGGTTTAGCGTGGCTTGGATGAGATGGAGATGGCCTACCATCTACCTTCACTAATACAGATGCCTCTTTTTGGATTGTCCTCTCTCCATCTCTTCTGGGAAGTGCTGCTTCTCTACATGCCTTAAAGCCTAATGATACTGGGTTTAATTCTGTCTCTGCCAAGTATTCTGTGTTGGGGCAACTTATTTTACCTCTGCGAGCTTCCCTTTCCTCATCTGTCAAATGCAGTTTCTAGTAAAATAGCACACACTTCTCAGGGCAATTGTGAAGGTCAATTCAGATGAAGGATTTTTCTATCTACAATGTGCCAAATGCCTAATAAAAACGTGGCTATATAACAAATTGACTATAATGACTGTTTATAACAATTCCTATGTTATCATCTCCAGGCACTAATCTTCAAAGTACAACCTGTAAAACTATCTCTTGTCAAGCCCACACACTTTTCTCCCCCCCCCCAAAATGAAGACAGCTTAAGCTTACAGAAAGGTATTTTCAGTGGATCTTACTTTGTTATTCATTATATCCTAAATGCCAGCCTAGTTTTCTTATTGTATTCCCAGACATAATTTATAAAAATGCTACATTAGTATTATATCAATAAATGAACTGGACACATTTTCTCCTTCCCCACATCCAAATAATTTAACTCTCAAATGTCACCTTGCAGAGAGCTGCTGCTATCCCTGAGCCCATCCATAAAACTCTATCTCTTTACCTTGTTTTTGTTTCATAAAATCAATCATTGCTCAACTTGATAGTACATTTATGTGTTTATTGGTTTATTGTTTAAATCTGCCTGAATATAAGCTCCATAACAACAAGAAATCCATCTAAGTTATTGCTTGAATCTCTAGCAATTATGATAGTGCCTGGCCCATGTGATAATGTTTTTTCACTATTTATTTTGGAATTATAGACTCGCAAGAAGTTGAAATGAACACTACAAAGATGGTCTGTGTACCTTTAACTCAGCTCTCCCTAACACTAACATCTCACATAACTGCAGTGCGTTATCAAAACAGGACAAGGTTGACAGTGAACAACTACACTGCAGATCTTACTCAGGTTTCACCAGTTCATAAATAATCTAACGCTTACATGCCATTCTGTATAGTTCTATGATGTCTATTCACATTTGTAGATTTTTATAACCAACATCTCAATCAAGGTAGAGAACTATTCTCTCATCTCGAAGCACCCTTATGCTACCCCTTTACATTCACACCCTCTCCCCTCACCTTACCCATGGCCACCTCTGATCCTCTGATTGTTCCCATTTATATTAGGGTTCTGCACAGGGACAAGCCAATAGAACATATAGC
>NW_017731599.1:2472424-2480971 GCF_001890085.2 Hipposideros armiger
CTAATTTCATTGGGAAACATCATCACAGACACACCCAGAAATAATGTTTAATCTGGGTACCATTGGCCCTGTCAAGCTGACATAAAATTAACCATCAGATGGTCTCTATAATTTTGTCATTTGAGAATGTTATATAAGTTTTATCATTATACATATGTACTCTTTTGAGGCTGGCTATTTTCACTTCACACATCCTTGATTTTCATCTGTTATTATTTGTACCAATAGCCTACTCCTCTTAATTGCTCATTACTCTTTTATGTTTGTATTAATTGTATCAGTAAATAAATTTCACTATGATCTATGTTATTTCTTTTAAAAATATGTAAAATATTTGCATCGTTATCAGTTTATAGTAACGCATTAAGCTGTCACTTCTCTTGACAAGGACATTGTATACGAGTGCTTTAGCAAATGGTGAAAATTCCTAAAATAATTTTTTGGATTGACTTTGATCTCAGCTGCCAGCCAAAGGAGGGTCTTCATCCTTATGCCTGTGATGCTTCAATGTATATGGCTTTTCAGCACTTCCCGGGGTTGACACATATCAGTGTCAAACACACTGGAATGTCTTCTCTATTTATAGCCTCCTGCTTTTTTTCCCTGCATGTTTTCCAGAGTAGGCTGCTTTCTAAGAAGATTGAAGAGGAAAGGAAATCCTTACTAAACTGCTAATGTGCTATTTTATTTTCTCTCTTTAAAACGCTATTCAAAATTTTTCTTGTTAAAAATACACGATAAGATGGACGGTCCCTAACAGTTCAAATTGAGTAGATATGAAGAAGTAAGGCCTCGGAATACGAATCTTAGTATGCTTTCCCAAAACACTGGCATACTTGGAGAAGTACTGAAATTATCAAGGAAAACAAGCAAACAAAGAAACAGTTAACAACAAAAGCCTCAGTCCTGGATGATTTAGACAAAAAGTATGCAGGTTAATTACGCTTAAGCTAATGACTTTCCAACTCCAATCAGTGAGTTCTTTTATGGGATATAAAATAATTGTTTCCACGTTTCCCCATTCCAGTACTATGAATGCTTTGCGTACCACATTAGTAGGCTGGTACTACTAAGCCTACTTAGTGACTAAGATGAATAATGGCAACTACTTACAAGAAAAATCAAGAACAGATGAGATGAAGCCATCCCAGAAAAGCAGAAAGAAAACTGAAAGGCATTCTTGTCCCCACAGTAAGCTACTCCAAAGGAGGTTTGGAGATATATAATTTGCCTTCGAGTCCAAAGTTGGTGGAGACAAAGCGGGGGTTGCAAATTGAACTACCTGGCCACAAGCCTTACATTCTTCCTTCCCCACCAACTACTTCTTATGCATAGTTCTGTTAGCTAGAAAAGAAAATTCAGATATTTCTGGGTAAAAGTCTTGGTAAAAAAATTCCAAAGTTAAAAAAAATAGGAGAAAACAACCTCAGGTCATAAACAACAAAAACAATGAACTATATAAAATTATTTTCAAATGGCAGAAAGAACTTATAAAAAAGCCAAAATCGGGGCACAGATATTTGATTTCGTGGCTTACATTAAAAAAAAAAATATATATATATATATATATATATATATTCATGACACTTATTAAAGACAGTAAGGGATATTTTATTCAAGGTGGGGGCTACGATAATGGCGTTTGTAATCGGGGAGAGAGAGTTCAACTGTGAAGACAATAAGGAAAATGGCAATGCACAGCCAAAGAGCTGGGTGGTGGGTGGGTGGATGGCAAATTACTAAGAGGAAGGGTAATTCTTTGCTAAACTGATCTAACAAGAGTTTTGCCAAGGGCAGGAGTCCAAGGTGGGTGATAAGGTAGTCAGAGGAAGGACAGTGAATTTTTGCTTAACTGACTCAGCAGGATTACTTCTAAACCGATTAGTGGGCCAAAGACAGGTCCCAAAGTTATGGCCGAGAAAGAGAGGACTCAGTCTCACCATTTGAATAATGGAGTTGGTCTAACTAACTGCTAACCTTTTCTAGGTTGCACTCATTTTTTTTTTTGGTATTGGGAATCTACTCACTTAAGACATAGTTAATACCAAATTAATATCCTTCTAGGAAAAAAAATGTTGGAGAAGGATTCAATGTGACATATATTTTCCAGTGAGAGCTATGCAGTCAATTTGAGGAACCTGAGTAAGATTCAGGATCAGGCAAGAATTCAGTATGTTGGTGCCAAGGGGGAAACGGGCTGCTTTAAAGAAAAGAAAATCGAAGACCTCTTATCTCTGCCACTCAAGTTCCCAGAATGCCACATGCCTTATTCATCAGATCAGAGGGCAGAGGTCAACTTCTTTGTCTCTGTCCCATTTATACATAGAATCCAAATAGCCTCACCTAAGAATCTCACAAGATATTGAGAAGAATTGGTAAGAGAACTTCTCTTCACATACTGACTTTTCCCAATTATGCAATTATTTACCTTGTTGTCCAAATATGCCTGAGAAGCAAGAGAAGGTGAAAATACTGCAAGAATATAAAAATACAACCACAGAAGGCAAAAAGACTATATAATACATAACCACTGGAGGGGTTAGACACTGAAAATATAAAGAATTGAAAGCAGTTTGGATTTTAATGTAAAACATTATTAAATATGTTTTTTTCCTTCTAGAAAATAAATATGCCATTTGCCTTACAAAAAATATTTATTGCTTTACATTAAATTCAGCATTCAAAATAATTTCTTATTGTTACAGGTCTTTCTAATCAGACTCTATCTATTGAAAATGAAGTCTCCAAATAAAACACATTGAAAAAAATGGCATAACAATTACGTGTACAACCCTTACCTAAAGTAGCCAGTATTCAAATACACGCCTACAAAATGTGTGACTTTGGGTATGGATTGTAACTCTCTGTATCCCATCTGCACGAATGCACAGATTCCCCATCTAAAAAATGGGAACATGAAGAGTGTTTAACTGTGTAGAAGGGAAGTAGAGAGGCAGCCATGATCTCATCATGGGTGACACACGTCAGTACTGATATCTGGGTTGTATTGTGCTAATCCAAGACTGCTGGAGCAATGAACACTTCCTTTCTCTTGCCTTTCTGCAGTACAAGACAGATATCTTGGGACACTGATTTTCTTGATAACCCCAAATTTCTCTCCAGTAGAATGTTTCAAGGAGTGAACTTGAGAAAGTGACAAGTTTTATAGAGTTAGTAAAGCCTTGTCTACATTTTGCGATTAACTTACCGTTTGCTAAACTGACATTTTGATGTCTATCTCCAGCCCTCCTGTATCTTGCTTGTTCCAATACTAGTTCTAAATGCTAAGATAGAGAGGAGCTTCCTATAACGCACCAGAAACACAAACAACTAAAAATAACTGTGATTATTAATTGTATGAGAATATAAAAATATACTCAGAACAGCCCTGGCACATAGTAAGACTACAACAAAAGTTATGGTTTAATGAACCCTTAAGCCAAACCAAATGGTGTCCAGTTTCCTAAGAGATCACATT
The DNA here is from genome assembly GCF_001890085.2 of Hipposideros armiger. Lineage (NCBI taxonomy): Eukaryota > Metazoa > Chordata > Mammalia > Chiroptera > Hipposideridae > Hipposideros > Hipposideros armiger. Next base: position 2,475,903 of record NW_017731599.1, read on the forward strand.
CTCACATGCATATGCATATTTGTACATATGATTTTTGTCACAATTTTAAAATTCAGTGTTCGAAATCTCCTTCTCCATCTCATTATATTTTAATCAAGTCTATTTATTTGTAAGGAAGAAAATCCATACAAGTTCACTCAAATAGAGAATGTTTGATTGAAGAGTCGCTAGTATAAAATCATATACTGTGGAATCCTTCTCTTACACACACACACATGCGCGCGCGCACACACATGCACACAGTTCTCCTTTTACTGATTGGGCATCTGCTCAATTCTTCTCTCTATTGATGACATTTTTCTGTTTATATTTGTTTGTTTACCCCTATAACTTAACTTGCATATGGATCTGGATTCCTCAGGATCTTACATTAGTCAATAACTTACCAGTCTTATCAGCTTAGCTTCTCCCAGCTACCTGTATCTGTGGGCATGTGTATAGTATGTATTTAGTAGATTCTTTGGAAAATGAATTATATTTCCCAATAAAAATTGTAGAGGAAAACTGAGGAGGTTATGAGCAATAAACATTTTTAAGCACCTTTTTTAAATCATAATTTCCATACAGCAAAATCCCCCAATTTAGGTGGGGGGAATCTGACAAATACGTGTAGTCCTGAAATAAGAACTGCAATCAAGGCCGAGAACATTTCATCATTCCAGAAAGTTCCTTACTGTTTATTTGCACTCAATCCTAACTACCACTCTTCCTTCCAGGTCATTACTGCTCTGCAATACTTGGTAACCCTGGCCTTTGGATTTAGCTGTATTAGTAAATATGCAGTGCTTTTAATTTGCAATTCCCTAATTATTATTGATTTTGAGCATCTTCTCATGTGCTCATTGGCTCACTGTTTGGCTAAATGTGTATGCAACTTCTCTGTCCATTATTAAAAGGTGGTTTTTCTTCTAGAAATAAATTTTTTAATGATACCTATTTGGCTGTAGTAATGGATCAACATATTTGAACAAAATCAGAAAGACGCATCAGCAATATCACCTTCCTTGAAATTCAGATACTTGGCTTCCAATTTTAATTGAAGCTTCTTTAGAGTTCATGTTTCACTGAACACAGTTCCAGATGTTCAGAGGAGTGCTTTCGTGCAGGGAGTGGGAGTGGAAGGTAGACATGATTTGGCAAATAAATATGAAAAAGCTAGCACCAGGTATTTTACATAGAAAGCCACAAGGGACTGCCTTTCTGTGACTTGGTTTTTTTAGAAGGATTTAATTAAAGGCAGCTTTTTTATTTACTGAGCATTGTTATATGTCAAAAACACAGAATTAGTAAACCAAAAAAATGGATTTAAACTAATAAATCTTAGAAAATAGGGTGTAAGGCAGATATTAACATTAATCAAATAATAGGCTAACTTCCTGTTTGCTCCCTACTGACCAGGTTTAAATTGAAAGTCCATATTTCAGGAACTCCCTCTGTTCCAGGTAAACTGGGGCATGTGGTCACTCTATCGAATAATTATATGACAAATATAGAATGACAGTTGTGACAATTGATAAAAAAATAGAAAAGCATAGAGTTTTGGATACATCTCTTTGATATGGAGAGGACCTGGTCAGAGATTCAAAGTATATTGTCTATTATATATATATATATGTATTTCATATATAACTGAGGTCCCAAATCAGTTGACTTTAAGATAAAGAGATTACCTTCAACTTCTTGGGCCAATATAAACCTTTAAATCTGGGTCAAGAGGTAAAAAAGAGGATTTCAGAAATTCCCAGCACAAAGGGACTCAACTCACAAGCAATTTTCCATTGCTGACTTGAAGATGGAGGCGGCTGTGGTAAGAAATGTGGGCAGCCTAGAGGAGCCCAGGCAAGCCACTGGTTGATCGCCAATAAGAAAACAGGGGCCTTAGAATTGCAAAGGCAAACACAAGGGAACTGGAAGAAGATCCGCCCTGTGTGACATCTTGATTTCAGTAATATGAGACCCTAAACAGAGAATACTGTGACCTGTGCCAGACTCCTGACTCCAAGAAACTGGGAGATAATACACTTTTGTTATTTTAAGCTCATCAGTGTGTGGTAGTTGGTTATACAGTGATAGAAAACAAATACAGGCAAGACAGTCATTTTTTTTTCCTTCAAATTTGCAGGCCTCAGAGTCCTGTTGCAATTACTTAACTGTCATCATAGTGGCAACTCAGTCACAGACAATACACAGATGAATGTGTATGGCTGTATTACAATAAAACTTTATTTACAAATAACCTTGTACATTTATTTAGTTCATGGGCCATAGTTTTCAGACTTCTAATCTAGAAATTCTAGGGGTTTTGGGTATTGTTAAGGGGTCTTTGCTTTAACACTGGATGACATTATCACAGAGATAAATGATTGGATTTACATTTTGAAGATCACTCTAAGATTTGGATAATAGGTAACAAGGTGGAGTAAAACTGAGTGAAAACTATAATTTATTCATTATTGCAGTTGAAAGTTCCTGCTAGGAGAATGATGGTCAGAAGGATGGCAGAGATGGAAAGAAGTCAATCTTTGCACATGTAAAAGCGCGCGCGCGCGCGTGTGTGTGTGCGCGCGCGCGCGCGTGTGCATGCACATGCATAAACCCTCCATTAGGATCGATGTGCACTTTTGGACATTTTTGCTTTGCGTGAATAAATAGATTCTGCAATATTTGTAATATAACTCTAAAGAAAGTGGCTGAGCCTTATCTATGAGAATGGCATTGGAGTGATTAAATGATTATTTCCTGTACATAGTGAATTTATATGACTTACAGAGAAGAGAATAGCTTTACTGACCGGGTGATTTAATGTCTCCTTCCTAACAACTTGCAAAACATTATGAGATGGTGAGAATGATATCACCAGAGGCATTTTAAAACTGTCTGAAATTGATCACTGCTAGATAGTAGCTTCCTTTTTTTGCCTTGGCTGTCCTCAGACAGTGCTATTTGAAATACTATTTCTGAAAGCCTTTTTATTGGAATGCTTTCTTATACTCTGAATGATCTCATATGTAACAAAGCACCCAGTTCAGTATCAAGCACATAGTAGGCATTAAATAAACGTTAGTGGACTCAATCTAACTTGGTGGACACAAAGACATTTGTATGTAAGTTTCTGTTTAAAATACTATACCGAGTCCAGATTTATGATGAATACCATGCTATTTGAGGCCCAACATTATTTTTCTTAAAAAGGAAATTCAAATGATATAAGAAAAACTGCTGGAAGACATGTCTCCGTGTGTCTCTCAGGTTCCTATGTGTGGCTGGGTGCACAATTCAATGCCATGATCCTTCGTTACCTGGGCCATTACATAGGATTGTGTATACAGCAAGCAATTGAAGGGTAAGGTAACATCTCCCTCAGGGACCAAGGTTTGCTTGCTTTCTGCTTGCTATGAAAGGCTAGGTTTCTGAAGCTCAGTGTTCCTCTTCTGCAGAGCAACCCTCTGTGAGTGCCGGCATTTGCTAAGGACCTCTGCGTGGGATTTGGTGAACAAGCAGAAATGATACATGTATGCTGATGTGCCAGCCACTTACTGTGCCACGGGTGATGGAGCTCTCTGTCTCTGACCAAGGAGTTCCATGTCTTCTGCCAGCATCTATGAAAAAGTATCAGACTAAACTTACTAGGTTATAAGTAGGAAATGATGAAATCCCAGGCCTGAGCCTTTTTTTTTTTTAATTGGGGAACAGTGTGTTTTTCCAGGACCCATCAACTCCACGTCGAGTAGTTGTTTCAATATAGTTGTGCAGGGCAAAGCTCAGCAGCCCATGTGGGGACTGAACTGGCAACCTTGGTGTTGTGAGCATTGTGCGCTAACCAAATGAGCCAACCGGCCACCCCCTGAGCCAAATTGTTTAACTTTTATATTTTACCTAAATATTGTAGATTGACTACTTCTCATTACACACAGGTGCGCGCGCACACACACACACACGCGCACACACACACACCTGTATACATATGTAAATACATATTTCTGGGTAGCTTTATTTGTTTTATTACATTTTATTATGTTGAAATTTTAAAATCTCATGCTAATATTTTCTCAAATATGTATAAAATAACACCAATGTTAAATATTTAATTGATGATAAAACTTTATGGTTTACAAGCACTTTTTAAAAGTTTGCCTTTGCTCATCAAATTTTAAGGCAAATATGGAGGCTGTTATTATTCAAACATAAATGAAAACCCATCATTCAGGTTTCTATAAGTTTCTCAAGATTAGTGTTTGAAACCAGATCTAATACTTATGATTTGAAATTGTCTATTCTGTTGTTCAAAATGACATTAAAAATATAGCTTACTGAGAAAATGCATATATTTCAAAATGATTTATTTATTTAATGGTTCATTCACAATATTTCTCAAAACTTAAAGTACAACTGGCATATAATTATATACAGTATTTAGTGTGTGTGTGTCTATGTGAGAGAGAAAAATGACAGTTTCACACAGTGCATATCAAATATGATAAGGACAACCGGTTAGGTGCCGGGTTTGCAGTGCTATCATGTCGTATTTGGTTATTGGACTGAAAGTGATTATTGAAATAAATTTGGAAATACACTGTCGGTGTTTGAGTTGAGGCTAGAAAGGAGGAAAGGGTAGGGTCAGGAATGAAGGTGGCTGAGAATCATGGACTCATAAAGAGAGCCAGGTAGTAGAATCTCAGGCTGAGCTATCAAATCCTTTTGTTTCCTCGGGAGAGGAAAAACATAAAATGTATTTAAAGTGCCTATGCGTATGCTCATATCTAACATGTAAAGTTCTGAATACCATGTTCAAAGTTTATGAGTAAACTCTCTATGGTTTTTATTGTGAAGGCCTGGACTTCTTTCTGGATAAATTGGAATTCTTCATTGTCCAGGCTAAGGAACAACTGAGGTGGATAAGCTGTTGAACTACTCTACGTCAGAGATGAACATCTGCTCATCTCTCAGTTCTTGTTGTCTAGCACAGAACCTTCACACAGAGATGGAAAACACACACACACACACACACACACACACACACACTCTCCCTCTCTCCCTCTCTCTCTCTCTCTCTCTCTCTCTCTCTCTCT
>NW_017731599.1:2481331-2513148 GCF_001890085.2 Hipposideros armiger
GGGGGAGAGAGAGAGACAGAGAGAGAGAGAGAGAAAGAGAGAGGGGAAGAGAGAAGTAAAATCTATTTATTCTAGCCTCACTTTGTTTCTATATGATTAGTAAATCAGCTAGAAATTCTGTTTGAACCTTACAACAGGAGAGGAGAGGAGAAAATGGCTGTTTTTTATACACTTGACTTAACCATGCCTGCCCTTTCACTGGCAGCCTCTGTATACTCCCCTGACAGCACCTGGAGAGGGTGCCTGTAGAACACCAAAACGGTGTTGGGAGAATATGACATGTGACACCAGGGCAAGATCTGATCCTCGACAAATGAAATCTGTCAGCCATCTCCTCAAAGGCTGCCACCTTTCATATCCTTGCTTGGCTGAGCTAGCTTTATACAGAGACTTATTGTATTATTCAGCTGCTTTGATTTTCCTTTTTATGACAACCCTCCCCTGGAGACCATCCATCTCTTTACAATCTTGGGGAATGACTAACTGAATGATATTTCAATGTAATTTATAACTCTCTACTGTAAACACAAATATGGGTTGTTTCTGAGCACTGGAAAGAATGCTAATGGCCAATCTTGAAATTAGGACCAAAACACTTAAGGGATTTAGATAAGTTGAATAGAGATGAAAGAAGGAAGAAAACAAACAAATATAAACACACAAAATGAAACAATGGAAAGAGAAAGCTTCAGTAGTTATGAACTTCATAGGCAGCTAGGAGGAATGTGTCAATAATCTATGATTCAGAATTATTAACAAAGTCATAGAAATCAGCATCCAGAACTGTGTCATTTTAAAGATCTAAGAAACTTTAAACCGTACCCAATTCCATTGAAAGACCCAAACAGTTGATTTCAATTCTCCCCAAATTTATCTATAGATTCACAACAGTGCCAATCAAAAGAATAGCAGGCTTTTTGCTTGTAAAAGTTGACAAGATAATTCTCAACTTCACATGGAAATACAAACACTCTAAGAATAACCAAGACAATCTTGCAGGACAAATGCAAGGGCTTGCAGTACAGGTATGCATGGCTCACCGACAGGGATATACGTATTCTGAAAAATGCATCATTATGCGATTTTGTCATTGGGCAGACATCACCAAATGTAGTTACCAAACCTAGATGGCATAGCCTATTACTTCTAGGCTATGAACCCGTACAGCATGTTACTGTACCAAACAATGTGGGAAACCGTAACACAGTGGTGAGGATTTGGGTATGTAAACATAGAAAAGGTACAGTAAAAACACGGTAGAAAAGATTTTAAAAAATGAACACCTGGGTAGGGCACTTACTATGAATGGAGCTTGCAGGACTGGGAGTTGCCCTGCGTTGGTTGGTGAGCAAGTGGCGAATGGATATGAAGGTCTAGAACATTCTTGTACACTACTGGAGAGTCTACAAACACTACACCATCATCGCCAGGAACACCTGAGCAAAGCGCAGCGCTACTACCTCAAGACCGCCTCGATGTCAGTAGGCGATAGGAATTTTTCAGCTCCGTTTTAATCTTATGGAACCGCCTTTATATATGTGGTCTCCCTTTGAAAAGTTCTTAGGCGGTGCGTGACTGTCCCTGATTTCAAAACGCTCTGTAAAGATACACTAACCCAGAAAGTATGGGCAGTGGAAGTGACTCCAGCCTGCTTTTCCCTCCTTGGTTTCCCTCCACTCCCCTGAACACCTTGGTTCCCGGGCTTGCTCCCCTGTCCTCAGCCCCCTATCTGGGGTTGCACCAGCGGTGCTCTGCCCCAGCACAGCCCTTCCGGCAACGCTGAGTGCTCCCGGTGCAGGCCTGGAACCGCCCCCCACCCCCACCCCTCATCCCTCTCCACCTAGGCAAAAAAAGTATGGTAGTGGCTTAGAAACACACAAATGGGGTCACTTGATTTGCAACCAAGCCACCAAAGCAATACAAAGTGAAAGAAAAGTATTTTCAATAAATGATACGGGAATGCTGTTGAATATACAACTAAGCATGGAATTTCTTGATCATAAAATATGTTTAACTTTATAAGAAACTGCCAAAGAGTTTTACAAAGTAATAACGGACTTCCTAATGTTTCCCCCACCCCATCCCTTATCACCAACATTTGGTATTGTCTGCCTACTTCCTTCCAGCCTTTTTGGTAGGTAGGAGCTGCTATGACACTGTGCTTTCTGCTGCATTTCTCTGATGACTAATGGGTTTGATCACCTTTCTTGGGCTCATTAGCCCTTTGAATCGCCACTGGTGTGAAATGCCTTCAAGTATTATGCCTACTTTTATACTGTGTCATCCATCTTTTCCTTATTGATTGGTAAGATTTATTTTATATATTCAAAATATAACATATGTACTGTGGTATTGTAACAGCTATCTATGATGTTAGACTGGGAGGGGATTGTCACTTTGAGAGGGGTGTAAATGTCTAACATTATGTTGTTTTGTACACCTGAAACTAATATAAAATTTTTTTTTAAAAAAAGATATATACTGGGACTGTCTTTCCTCATGCTATTGGGTTGTTTGGTCACTCTCTTACTGGAGCTTTTGAGTAAATTGAAGTTCTCAATTTTAATAGATAGATAAACACATTTTTATTTCTTTAATGTTTAGCACTTGCTGACCTGCTTAGAAATCTTTATCTTCTCCACAGAAATAATGATGTTATCTTATGTTTCTTCTAAAATCTATATCACCCTCCCTTTTACATTTAGTTCTATAATATATCTAGAATTACTATTTGTTTATAGTAAGCCAGGGAACTTACCTGTGAGGCTTGACTTGGGCAGCCCCAAGATGAGTCGATCTCCACGCTCACCTGACAGGATCTTACAAGCTTACATTGGGGCCTTAACAGGGCTCAGCCACATTTTCAGTCCAGGTGGTCTCAACAACACATCACTCTCACAAGGCTCAACGTTTAAATGGGCTCCAGCTGTGGGAACAATGGGCCGAATGCACATTCCAAGCACAGGGGAAAAGGAGAGCCTCTGATTGGAGGGTCCAGGTCTCAGGTCAACAGAAGGTCATGTCCTCCTGATGACCTCTTCCAACAGTGGCTTCAAGAAGCAAGACACACTTTTTTTCTTTCTCACATGATTGTGCAATTGACATCATGTATTGAAAAGGCCTTCATCCATTGCACTTCAGTGTCATATTTAGAGAACAGTAATGGAGGTTAGAATAGGAGGGTATTGACTTCATCTAGATAGCGCATATATAGATACATGACTTTCTCTAGATAATATAAAACTTCATTGAGTCCTAAACTAAATGTTAATGCACCGCACTGCATGTAAGTTATACTTCAACACAAAAATAATTGCATATGTATGTTGATATTCATATTCATGGAATATTGGCAAAGATGCTATAACTTAATGATATTACATGTTTTCTCAACTCTTTCATGCTATTTAAGGATAAACAAGGTGCTTCTAAGTGGGTGAAAAACCAGACAAGTTAATAACAATTTATTAAGGCTTAGTAAAACTTTTTTGATGCACTTCTCAGACATAAAGGAAAGTTATGACTCCATAGAATAGAAAAAAAAATGTTTGCAGCTCATGTGGTTTTCAGTACTTTACTTTCAGCAAAATTATAATCAGATGTAAATAATGGAGGTGTCTATTGATAGATCATTGAAAACATTTGATGATTAAAGATTATGAAATGCCGGAACTGCGACTTGGAAGGGGCTTACAGCATTGAGTGATTTTTACATGGCAATCTCTTTATTTCCTTCTACTTATCTGTATACATGAGTACTCAGCACTTATCTGTAAAGGAAGGAAAGGGGGAGAGGGGGAGAGGGGGAGAGGGAGAGAGGGAGAGAGGGAGAGAGAACGAGAACGAACTGGTGTTGGTCTCTGTCCCATTCTACAAATAAGAAACATTCTTCTGTGAAGAAATGATCTTATTGATAAAAACCCCATTTACATTATTAAGAATCCAATTTAGCAAAAAAAATTTGATAGTGTTAATAAATTGATTAAAACTATATGAGTATTAATTGCTATATAATATTAATCCAATTACATTTAAATATTTAAGTACTTAAGAGTCTCTTGGCTACAGAATGCTATAATATATATTTTATATGTATAATTTATAAATTTTTCAAATGTATTTTATATAATTGAATGATATTGTAAAAATAAAATACTTTCAAGGATAAACAATTAAGTTACAATAAACTTGAAGATAGTGAAAGTAAATAAAAATTCAACTAGAAAAAAAATTTGTAATATAAAATTTTTGTTATAGAAAAGCTTTCCTGTGAATTTATAAAATGACTGATGGTGTGTGATACAGTGCTTTATAATAAGGAAAATATATTTTGTCTCTGCCCCCATTTCTGGCACAGAGCTCTTAAAACCCTTTTGGGAAGTCTTAAGTGATGAAAGCAATAAAAAGGTGTCTTTTGTTATGTTAATAAGGTGACTTTTGTATGTCACTTAAGGAAGGGGAGTGGTGGCCAGGGGAACCAACCCTGTTATTAGAGGGTTGGAGTTTTCAGTCCAACCCTGACCTCCAGGGAGGGGAGAGAGGCTGAAGGTTGAATCAGTTGCCAGTGGCCAATGATTTAATCAATTATACATGTAATAAAGCTTCCCTAAAAACAAACAAACAAAACAAAAGGATGGGGTTCAGAGAGCTTCCAGGTTGATGAACATGTGGAGATTCAGGGGAAAGTGGCACTCACAGAGGATGTGAAGGCTCTGCATTCTTTCCCCACACCTTGCCCTATGCATTCCTTCCATCTGGCTGTTGCTGAGTTATATTGTTGATCTTGTAAGTAAAGTAATTATCTGAGTTATGTAAGCTGCTCTAGCAAACGGATTGAACCCAAGGCTGGAGTCATTGGAACCTTTGATTTATAGCAGGTTGGTCAGAAGCACAGGTGACAACCTGAGCTTGCAGCTGACATCTGAAGATGAGGGGCGGTGTTGTGGGACCGAGCCCTTTACCTGTGGGATCTGATGCTACCTTCCTAATGGTCTTTGTATAAGAATACTGGAAGAATTGAGTTGAATTATAAGACATCCAGCTCTTGTCCAAGAATTGCTTATTGGCGGTGCAGTAACCCCCTCCCCACCCCAAACACACACACACACACACACACACACACACACAAACACACACACATTGGAATGGGGTCCAGGAAACCAAAAGAGTGGTTATCAACTTGCTATAGATTTCCATTTCATTGGATATATTTACAAGAATGATCTACATGTCTTGTTTTCAAAATGCCAGCATTTAAACTGTGCCAGGAATCTCAACATTTAACATCTATCTACACTTAAAATTGAATGTTATGTGTCAATTTAAATATTTGAAAGAGGCTGAGGTTTTTAAAATTCATTTGGAAATGAATGGACAAAAAAATGCATGGACAAAAAAGTTTGAAGAACACTGTCCAAGAACATAAGAGCAGCCGTGCAGAAACTGTCATGTGGGTGAGCACAGGATCCCTGCTCTCGGTCACAGTCCCTTCAGGGTTCCTCTGCATCCTTCAGGATCAAGTTCACACAAGAACATGATACGAATGATACGAGCTCACTGGCTTCAGCAGGCTCATTTCCTGAGGGATAACTCTTCACACTCATGTAAATTGATCCATGAAAACAGAATGTTGGGTGCTTCTCTGAAAGAACCCTGCACACGTCCTAGAGGGCTTGTTATTTCTGCCTCCACTCCAAATGGACAGGCAGATGACTCTTACTCCTTAAAACTCAATTCAGCATTATCCCCTTCTCTGGAAACACCCCTGGGTGATCACATAAAGACTTGTCAACTTTTTGTTAGGATCAGAAACCTTAACAAGTTAAATGTTTGTTTTCACATATATCAAAGTCCCTGAAGTCTTCAAAGCAGGTTTTTTTTTTTCTTTTTTTCCTTTAAGAATTGAGTTTTTAAACATTATCATATAGTACACAAATGTTTGTAGAATGAATGAATTTAAGAATAAACAAACATTAAATCTACAATACTTTTCTTTTTCAAAAGAACAAATCCAAGTCACTTGAAACAGCTGAAGAAGATATATCTGCATTACCTGAAATTCTCAACTTTATCATATCTGAAGGGGAAATCTTTGTCTTATTGTTAAAATATTGAAGGTATTTAAGAAATGCTACATAAATGGAATACCTGAGAGGCATGTTGTTAATTACTTAATTAAAAACCTGATAATTCTGTAATTATCACTTCCTTATTTTCTCAGTAAATATACCTTCCTGAAGTGAGCATTCTTCTAAGGATGTTAAGCTGGCTTCTGCAAACCTATTGGCTCTATTAACATTTCTCAGCATAGTGTCTGTTGTGATCATCGGAAATGACAACATTGTGCTGTTTTAAATATCCTGTCCAGTTGGAAAACCTATACTGGAATGATTCAGTTTGCTCATGATGATTAAAAATATTGAAATAGTAACCAGTAAGCCATAGCAATCCTAAAAACAAAACAAAACAAAAAAACTGGGCCCTCCCCCTCTTAAAGGCTGATTGGATGACAGAATGGCTGATTGATTAGCAAAAGGTTTGAATGCCTGGCTGTCAATGAAGGAAGAAATCAGTGGCTTGCTCAATCACTCAGGTTCACTGGCTGGGCAACTCACTCCCTGGCAGCCTGGCTAGTTAACTTGCTAGCTGACTGGGTGATTAGCTGCATGGATGGCCAACAGACTAGCTAAGTGTCTGATTAAAGGGACCACCAGTTGCATGAAGCTGCCTGAGGCAAGGGCTCAGATGCAAGGGTTGGCTGGTGGTCTGACTGACAGGTTTGCCTGACTAAATTAATAACTGCTGCACATATTCCGGAGGTGTTTTCAGTGGCATACTGGCACTCACTTGGGCTGCAGGATAACGCAGAAATCCTGATGATGTTCGAGTTGTCTGGGACTGCATAAAATTCTGAGCTCCACTTCAGAAGACTGATTACACCTGAGCAGCTCAAACTTCTGAAGATTAATACTCCACAGCCAGAGACCACTAGAGAAGAACTGGGGGCTCTGTCTATGGATAGTTTGCAGTGCTAAGGCAAAAATAAAAACAACCCCTAGGTCATTTGCCGCAATCTGGAGGAGCTCAGCTTTAGATGATGATGGTGCAGATGGTCATTAGTGAGCTGTCTCCCAGGAGTCCGTAGTTTATTTTTTTGTCCCATGTTTGCAAGATGGGTAATTATGTTTCCTATGATGACACAGGCTCATATCATGAGACCTCACTTCATCGCTCAGATGGTAAGCAATGTAAAAAATAAATAAGTAAGTGATTAAAGACAATCCAGCTGGCATTCACCTTTCCATTAGGGAACCGCTTTTCCCCAGCCTGTGTTCTGAGACTATAGAGCACTGTGCCTTGCCCACCCACCACCGCATGTTTCTGGTCCAAACTCTCTAAAGAGTTACAAGACGGGCTTAACAAGATAGATTTTGCTGTGTTCTTACTGAAGGATCCCTAGCTCTAAGTGTCAGTTTGGCAACACGTTTCTGCAGGCTCTCTTCCTTGCCCTGGGAGCTTGCACAAAAGAAAATAAAGTCAATAAAAAGAAAGAGGTGAGAGGTAGAGAGAGGAGAGGAGGGAAGGATTAATCAACATAACAAAAAATCACTGGTTTCGCATGTCTACTTCTACTCTCTGCTATTTATTCTCAAAATATCTCGCCAAATGTATTCCAGGGAATCCTGTGCTCCTTCATCAGTGTTTCTAAATCACTTAGTAATCTGTTTCAGAGCTTATCGCTATTCTCCATAAGAAATGACGTGCATATGTTTTTGTGTGTGCCAGAATGGGAAGGATTTATTTTGCACCCCATATTTCTCAAAAATGTGTCCAGTATCCAATTTATATTAGGTAGTTAATAAATGATAATTACATAATTTAATAAATAAAATATATTAGTTCAAATGCCAGACATTGAGTCCCACTCCTTCTATAATTCCTTTCTTTCATGATTATGGAAAAAAAGCAAATTTAGCTAATGATAAATATCTATGTAATTTATAACAGGCATAGTCTTTTTGCTTTCACAATCTCTTATTTTCCTTGGAAGGACTTCCCTAGACTCAAGTTTTAATACTTTTATCTTTCTATCAGTGTGGACAACTAGCATTCAATAATATTTAATTATCAAATTATCTTTTAGAGACCTTAAATTATTTGAACTCATGGAAGATGTAAAAAATGATGGAGTCTCATATTTTCGTGATAAATCCAGAAGCAATCAGCAGCATTAATTGTCACAGATTTATCTAAGTCATCATTTTACAACATGACAATCGAACTGGGCTAAATCTTGCACAATCTGTATCTCAGTTTTCCTGCATATTGAATGAGAGTGGACTAAATGCAGTTTAAGGTATCACATCTATGACCTTAATGATGCCTAAAACCGCTATTATGGTGCATACATTCTGTTAGTCATGACAAGATATTTCTCTCATGTGAAATATTAGTTTGTAAATCATTTCTGGAATCTAATATGTAGAAAATTTCTAGGCTGCCTATCTACCCATCTTAGCAGTAAACCTAGTTCTTCCGTTTGGTTTTCTTTTTGTTTTCTCTCTCTTATCATCCCTTAATAGAGCTGACTAGTTCTCCTAACCTAAGCCAGCATGATGTTGTAGTTGAGAGTATGGATTCTGGTCTTGATGCCTAGACATAAATCTTAGATCTATGAGTTGTGAGACACATGGACTAAAACATATTACATAGCCTCCCTGAGATTCAGTTTTTAAATTTGTAAAGTGGTTATAATAAATAGAATTCTATAGGGTTGGATGGGGGGATAAAATAGGTGTGTATGCTGATATGTATATATAAAGCACTCAGAACCATCGCTGGTACCTAGCAACTAATGTATAATTGGTTGTTGTATAATCATAAATTATAATAACTCCTATTTTAGATTTAGTAACCACAAGCTGGAGCTTGTGGGAAGAGTTTACTACAATTAAGGGAAGCAGAAATAAAGGAGAAGAATAGTAAAGCAGAGGAGAGGGGAGATCCAAGATACCAAGAAAAGGCCTTCTGAGAGGCTGCAGTTAAGCACTGCATTTTAAAACAATAACTCCAAGCTAAAGAAGAGAAAGACTATTTGAGCTGGGATCATCTCTTCTTTGTCAAAAGTTAACTCCATGTGACATTAACTCCTTTGCACTTCTGAGTTCTGTTTATTTGGACACCAAGGGAATCTCATGCTCGGCATCTTGAACGCAGTCCTGGGACAAGAAGAAAAGAGCATGTTTCCCATACAAAAAAGTAAGAGTATGTTACTATAGAAAAGATGTAACAAATGCATAATTAGAATACCAGAAGAAGAACAGAGAGAACACAGAAGGGAAATATTTGCAATAATACTGAGAGCTTAAAAAAGTTAATCACAGTCACCAAACTATAGATCTAGGAAGTCCAGAGATCACAAATCAGAATAAGTAGAAAAAAAAAAATCTCCCCCAAACCCTGCACTTAGGCATATTATATTCCATCTACAGGAAAACAAAGACAAGTAGAAAATCCCAAATGAAGCTAGAACAGGAGTAGAAAGACCCCTCCACACGTAGAGGAGTAAAGAGAAGAATGACAGTGGGCTTCTCATTGAAAACCATGTAAGCAAGAAGAGAGTTCAGTGAACTATTATCAGTATTGACAAAACAAAAACAGAAACGATAACCTAAAGCTTTATTTTGAGGAAAATTATCCTTCAAAAGTAACAGAGAAATAAAGGCTATCTCAGATCAAACAGGCAGAACATCAACAAGAATATAGTTGACCCGAAATGTACTACTAACCAACTTCATCTAATTGGCATTTGAAGAGTAATCCATTAACAATGAAGAAAAATGTTTGTCAAATTCATATGAAAAGTTCACCAAGATGGACCACATTCTGGGCCATAAAATTTAAAATAATAGAAGTCATACAAAGCATTTACTTAGGCTGCAATTAAACTAGCAATCAATAATAGAAAAAAAGTAGAAACCCTCAAAATATTGATAAGTTAACACACCTATGATAACACATAATAATACTGATAAATAATGCATGGATTAAAGAAGGCGTCTCATTAGAAATATAAAAATATTTTGAATTAGATAATAATACATGCATCAACATTTGTGAGATACAGAAAAAGCAATGATGGGGGAAATTTATAACACTAAAAACATAATCAGAGTTTTTAAATTTAAAAAACAGTAATTTATGTTTCCACCTCATGAAAGTAGAGAGAAATGAAATAGCCAAGTCTAAAACAAGCAGAAAAAAAAAATTTCAGCAGAAATCCATTAAATTTAAAACAAGCAGACTGTAGAGAAAATCAATAAAACAGTAAGTTAATTATTTGAAAATATCAATGAAATTCATAAACCTTTAGCCAGGCTAATCAAGGAAAAAGTCAGGAGACACAAATGATCAATACCAGAATTTAAAGTGAGATCGTCATCACCAGTACCATGGAAATTAAAAAGTTAATAAGGGGGTACAATGAACAATCCTTTGTCCACAAATTTCATAATTAAAAATAGAACAAATTATTGGGGGGACACAAACTCTCAAAACTCCCATGAAGTGAAATAGATAACTTGTAAATCCCTATATCTATTAAAGAAAATTATTCAATAATTAATAACCTTCTAAAAGGGAAATCATTATATCCAGATGGCATCACGGGTGAATTTTATCATGCATTCAAATAAGATAATAATTTTCTGTGCTCTCTTCTAGAAATAGACGCAGAAGTAACACTTCACAACTCAATGTTATGGTTTGGCTAATACCAAACCAGACAAAGACATTATAAGAAAATAAAACAAAAACAAAAACAAAAACAAAAAAACTTCAGGTCAAAATCTCTTAAGAACAAAGAAAAATCCTCCTCAAAATATTAGCAAATTGAATCTATAATGTATAAAAATATTTTTATACCATGACCAAGTAGGTATATTCCAGGTACACAAGGATTACTACACATTTATACATCAGCCAACAAAAGAAGAAAAAAAAATTGTGTGAACAGATCAATGGATGCAGAAAGAACACATGACAAAATCCAGAAAACGTGTGTGATTAAAAGAGCTATCAGCAAATGCAGCATAGAAGGGAACTTCCTCAACTTGATAAAGAACATCTACAAATAATTTACAAATAACATCATACTTAATGTCGAGAAATGAAATGCTATCCATATAAATTAAAAACAAATCAAAAATGTCTTTTCTCACTACTATTAAATACCTCACTGAAAGTCCTAAGTATTAAAGAAATCTAAGTGTATACAAATTAGAAATAAATAAATACAATTTATATTGCAGATGCCGTGCTTGTCAAAGGGATACAGGAGTCAGCTGAAGGGTTCCCGATTGACCAGAGCTGGAAAAACTTGGGCAACAAAATAAATAACTCATACTGAATTATAACACAAAATACAAAATATGTATCCATGAAGCCATAGTAATATAGAAATCATTAAATACATAAAAGGAGGTAATAGACACTTTTTCTGTGTAGAAAAAACCCCCAAATAATTTAAATAGCTATTCTGTTCATAAGAGGTAGAATATAATTCTCGATTCCTTAAGTGTGGGGTATATATGGTGACTTTTCCCACAGAATATAATACAAAAGGGAGAACAAAAGACAATGGCTCTACAGTGAAACAGCTTCCTAAAGACTTCCTTGAGCCTTGCAATGCAGCCTAACGTGAACAATAAGTCATATTGATTGTATGTACTCTTTACATGAGGTGATGAAAGCAACCCTTTCCCACCTCTTACCCCAGGCTAGTGAGAAAATCATCAGACAAACGTATCAATTTAAAGACATACTACAAATACCCATTCAATGATCTTCAAAACTGCTGTGGTCTTCAAAGCAAGGAAACCGTAAAACAAAACAGTCAAAACAAAGAGGGATGTAAGGAGATATGACAATGAAATATAATGTGGTAGCCTGGATGAGATTTTGAAATATAAAAAGAACATTATGGAAAACTGTGGAAATATAAATAAAGGATGGACTTAAAGCTAATAATGTCTCTATATCAGTTCGTTAATTGTGACCAATATACCACACTCAGGTAATATTTTAAAAATAGGAGAAGCTCGGTGTGGGTTATATAGGAACTCTCAGTACAATCTTCCCAATAATTTTGTAAATTTAAAACCATTGTTAATATTCTCTCTCTCTCTCTCTCTCTCTCTCTCTCTCTCTCTCTCTCTCTCTCTCTCTCTCTCTCTCTCTCTGGAATGAAAGAATGACTACAGTGAATGTGTGAGGTGAGATTGGGGGAATGGGACTGGATGTTACAAGGGAAGTGGAAGCATTTTGAAGCAAATGGTTTAGGAACTGAAAAAATATTTGGTAAGGCTAGAAAGAAAGGCCTGAGAAAGAATGTGGCAAGCGATGAATTTGGAGATACAGGAAAAGGTCTTTTAGTTAAGGGTTTTATAAACTATTTCAGGGTCTTAGACTTTACCCTTGGAGTAATGGAAGACACCTGATGAGTAGGAAGGAGATAAGCCACCTGATCAGGTTTTGACTTGAAGTAAGTAAGACCAGAGTATAAAATATTGGGCCTTTGGAAAAGTCATGACATATTTTGTCTATGTTTTTCAAAGATCATTTATTCATATAAAGAACAAAGATCAATCAGTGATATATTGCCCATTTTGTTTGATAACCTTTTGCCATCTTTCAGTGAGCTTCATAATTCCTCGTTCATAGAAAGACCTGTCATTATTTGCGAAAAACTGAACAAGATGCTGATTTACAGTCTCATCTGAATTGAACGTTATACCATGCAAGGAGTTTTGAAGACAGCGAGACAAGTGGAAGTCTGACGGAACAAGGTCAGGCAAGTATAGTGAGTGTGGCAACACATCCCATCCAAGCTCCAATAATTTTTGATGGGTGATCAAACTTGTGTGTGGTCTCGCGTTGTCACGATGGAACACAACTCCTTTACAATTAACAAGCTCTGGACATTTCTGGATGATGGATTCATTCAAACTGTCCATTGCTGACAGTACACATTCGAATTGATTGTTTGGTTCCTTAGTAGGAGCTCCAAAAACATGATACCTTTAAAATCCCGCCATACTGAGAGCATAACCTTCCTCCGATAAATGTCTGCTTTTGATGTTGTTTGAGGCAAATCACCACATCAGGACCAAGACAGTTTGCGCACCACATTGTTTTAAACAATCCACTTCTAATCACCAGTTATCAGTCACTCAAAAAAGGATAATTTTCCTCACACTTAATGAGCATATTGCAGATGTTTATACGCGCCATCAAATGAACTTTGAGTTCATGCAGAACCCAAATATCGAGCTTGCTTACGTATCCCAGCTTCTTCAGGTGGTCGTGAACACTTGAATGATGGATGTTCAATGTTTCTGCAATCTCTTGTGTCATGTAACAAGGGTTTGACTCGATCAATGCCTTTCTTTTGTCATCAACCTTGGCGGGCCTCCCTGACCAAGGAGCGTCCTTGAGATCAAAATCACCAGCACGGAATTTCATGAACCATTGTTGCCACGGACGTTCTTGTAGAGCATTGTCACTGTAAACTTTATGCAACTTTTCACAAGCTTGACGTGTGTTCTTCCCTTTATAGAAGTGAAACAGTAAAACATGGCAAAAATGCACAGTTTGGTATTCCATCTTCAAGTTGTTGTAAAATCAAAACTCAACCACATTGCTCATTTTTTTTTCTTTTACAATGAAGCTAGAACTGTCAGCTGTCAAATGACATAGCAATAATATAGATGCAAATGACTAGTACTACCAAAAATGAACTAGTGCCATCTGTTGCAAACATGTGTCATGACTTTTCGGAAGACCCAATAGTTCAGGCTAATTATGGTGGAGTCCAAGATACATATGTATGACAGTGGGGATGCAAACGAATGAATGTATAATAGAAGGGTAATTAGGTGATATTGGTGAAATACTGAATATGAAAAATGAGAGATTTTGGAATATCAAGGATGATGTTCTCCCCTGGTAAGCAACTAGATTCAAACCTAGGCTTTTATAATCCAAACCCATTGTTCCATTGGTCTTCCTGCTATGCCATTTATGATGAATATATTTAATCCATGTTGCATGTTATAACCATTCTAACACAAGGTCAATGTGTGGAGTGAAGTGGATGATGGGAAGTAAGAGGCTGACTATGTCTATTTCTAGATTCCCAGAGCGCATCCTTTTACTGTTCCATAGTACCAGGGAGAATTGAGAGCTAACTGGCTCGTACACAAAAGCTTCCCAGCAGGAATTCAACCACCATTTGTGGAAAGTGTTCTAAGTGCCTGGCAAGCCATTTTCAAACATGTTCCCATTTACTATTCCCAGTAACCTCATAAAATACATATTAGAATTCCCATTTAAGATACAGAAAACAAGTGCATGATAGGATAAGTAAGTTTTCAAGGAACTTCAGTTATGAATTGTGATAGAATTCTGACGCAAGGCTAGGTTTGTCTAATTCTGAATTTTGTTCTTTTACAAAGCATCACATTGCCTGCAGGTAATGAAAACGCATCACCGCTATTTGAAGGAAAGTAAATTAAAGAGAATGAAGGTGACCCATATGAAAAACATTGTTGCAATTTTCAATTAGATATATATTTATGAGAAACTTCAATAACTAGTGAATAAAGTGTGTGTGTGTGTGTGTGTGTGTGTGTGTGCGCGCGCGCGCGTGTGTATCTTAAATAACTCTTTGCCAACACTTTTTCCTTCAAATGGCTTTAGTCATTTCTATCTGAGTGGTTCCTGGCAGAAGGAATAAAGGAGCCTCACCACGCCACAGTTCAAGAGTTCCTGCATAAATCAGGCAGCATGAATGATCCCATTATGTGGTCATGGATCCCTGGCTGCAAGGAGATTTTGCTAAAGGTAAATCCAGAAATGAATCAACATAGGGGAGGATCTTCTAAAAGTCAAGGCCCGATTCCAATACAAGATGATGGGGTGTGTGCAGTGACACAGGACAGATTGGAGTCCTTTGTAGTAGAAATTTATCACTTCAGATACAGCTTCTCTGCTCTGATATTAAGGTGACAAGAGAATGCCACGCGTAAATAGAAGTGAATGGCCCAAGTGATATTAGGAAGAATATGCAGTTACTCCAGGGGCAAGAAACATCTCAGCTCAGGTCTCCGGGTCAATGAAATCAAGCAGAACACCTCATGGGTAGCTTAAGCACGGGAATTCAGTTCTTGAAAATTTATTACTCCAGGCATAGATCAAAGCTCTAATAATTTTCATAATGCAAATTGTTATTCCCATTTAGCTGATGAATCATGAATGCCTGATACATAAATATACCCAGGAAATCCACATCAGAGCTCAATCATTCTCATTCTAGAGCCAGTAATTCAACAAACCAACCAACAAACAAAACCAATATTCACTGATACCCTTGTATATGCCAAGTTATGTATTATGTCTTCCACTTAGGATGCTTCTGGTACTGTCCTAATTTTTGTACATTTGGCTCATAGTCCTCTGTTTACAAGGGTAACAAAGTTATATGCATGAAGAATGATTTCAAATTTTGGTATCATACAGGCAGTAAGTGGTAAAAACTAATTTTCAAAAATTATTTCAAAGTCTTCTTTTCACTATGTCACCGGAAATAAGAAAGTGATTGGCACCTGCTGGATACTTGGTAAAACATGTTTATGCTACTTTCTTCTATCTCATTGACTTGTATTTCCAAATGGAAAAAAAAAAGTTTTTTGGTTTTTTTTAAACTATTTGTATTTGTATCAATATATGTGTGTACACCATGCCTTCCATGTTGCAGACACTCAACATTAATTAAATGAGTGAGAATGTAATAGAATGGGGGTGGCGTTAATGAATGATTCAGGTTTGTTTACTATGGTGATTCATGAACAATGTGGATAGTGAGGTTCAGCCCCCCCCCCCCGTTTCTGTATTGCAGTTTTAGAAGGTGAAAGTCCCAGGCTCTATGGCAAACATCTGGGAAAATTTCTAGCTGTGTGTTGCTCAGTTCAAGTGAGAGTTCTATTTCACTTATAGCATTTGGTGTTTCTTTTACTATATGTATTGCTTTGTGATGATTAAAAAGGCTGCCCAGTTTTTATGAAATGATCTAGGGGTTTTAAAGTCATGAGAAGACTCCCTAAGTTCAATTTGTGGTTTAGTTTATTAGCTGTCTGTGATAACGTTTAAGAACCTACTGTCTGTTCTTGTTTGTTTGCTTATTTATTTGTTATTAGCATATTCTGAAATTGAATTTATGTTATTTCCCAATGTTTTTTAATCAAGGTTTTAACTTAAAATACAGATGTCTAAGTTCTTTTCAGAAAATTTAAAATGGCACACAAGTTTCATTTTCTTTCTTAGGGAACCTTAGAGCTGGTAGAGACTCAGACAGCACTGGCAGAGAGCCAAGGTGAAAAGGAGGTGTCTTATCTGGGATTGATTTTGTCCGGGTTCAGAGTTGTCCTTGTATATTGTAATCATGGGTGAGTTATTTGTACCCTTTGTATCTCTGCTTCTTCTCTGTGACATAGATTTAATTGTAGCATCTAACTCAAAGAGTAAATTCCCTACTATACATACAGTACTTCAAAGAGTTCAGAGTAAGGCTTAGTTCAGAGTAAGAGCTTAATAAACATTAGCTCTTTAATCACCCGTTAGAAATAGCCAACATTCTCAGCTACACAACTAATCCATTAAACATAGGATGCCAAAAAAATGTATATACATTTTAAGAAAGGAAAAAGCTATTAAAATTGTAGTACTCAATATATACTGATAACAAAAGATGAATACAAGTCACGTCTGACTTCTGCAATTATAAGAGGTGCTCAGAGTGGTTACCATCAGCGTCCGGACACTTCTGATTATGGCAAACTAGTGCTTGAGCAACGTTGACCAAAGTGTCTACTTGCATACATTTTTGGGGCACCGCCAGTACATGTTGTTCACACTTGCTCAGGTCCAGCAGGCATTTAAATGTGTAAGCTCTGCCCTAGGCTTGACTGCTTTGTTTTATTTTATTGGATTTCAGCTGCACAAGGCTGGATCAATCATGTTCTCACTACAATGTACTGTGATCATCACCCTGATATCAAGGCACATCTTATTTATTGTTCATCTTCAAATCCAATCACTCTTTCCTTACATACCTCTAACAGAGAGCTACTCCATAAAATTTAAAACTTTTATTTTGGAGTATTTTAAAACTTACAGAAAAGTTACAAAAATACTTCAGAAAGTTCCCATATACCCTTCACCAAGTTTCTCCTATTGAGAAAACTCTTAAATCACCATGTGATAAGTATCAAACTAAGAAAATAACATTGGAACAATACTGTTAAGGAACTACAGACTTTGCTCTTATTTTACCAGTTTTTCCATTGATATCCTTTTTGTTGTTTTGGAATTCAATCCAGGGGTCTTGGTACCTTTTATTTGAGAATGGTATTTAAAAATAAATATCTAAGCATTAGGTATGCTTATTGCTATCAGTGTCATTGATTCTAGATCTTCTCAGCCAACTGACATGGATCATATACGCATATATAATAACACATGCATTTATAGTCTCTGTAATCCATTTAGATATATGTGAAATTTGCAAAAGAGTGTTTCTTTGTATATACATGATATACACGTATATGGATGTGTGTGTGTGTGTGTGTATAACTGACCCGAAGTCCATGTGCTAGGCCCTTGGAAGGGCCAAAACTCAAAACATCAGAGTTTGGAGTAAGGAAAGGTTTATTGATGAGGAGGCATCAACCAGGAAGATGAGAGACCTAATCCTCAAATCCATCTTAAGAAAGCACAGAATCCAGGCTTCTTTTATGTCAAGGGAAGGGGAAATGGGAATGGGCTAGTTTTGTAAAAACTCAAGCCCCAAGCAGACTTCCTCTAGTGATTAGCGTGTCTAAAGCAGGAGCTATTCGTTTGAAGGCCGTGGGGACAATGCTTACTTGAACAAGGTGGAATCAGAGATGGAGCATTTCATTCTGTTACAATAGCTTTATTGAACATTTTAAAGCTGATAGAGCAAACCTTCTATATTTGCTCGAAATTTTTATGATTGTCTTGAGTGTCCTTGAGCCTCTTTCCCTACCTAAATTTTCCCCAAAATTAAGTTGAAATTTCATTAGCCTTCGAAATACTTATCAATTTATCTGGGGGAGACTTGGCAACTTTTTCATATATGAAGTAATCCTGTTCATCAACATGTTATATCTCTTTTTTCATTAAGGAAGGTTTTTGCTTGGTTTGTTATTCAAACTTTCCAGTTCTCATAAACTTCTCAACGTCTCATTATATTCTATAGATAGTATGTAGCACATGGCTAAATTCATGAATTATCGACCATGACAATCATAATCAGCTCAGAGAATACTATTATGTTCATTCAGAAGAGTAGACTTCAAGTTATAATTCTTTCATCAACTAATTGTGACTGTGTACAAGGCATTGTGCATATCTATATTTCAATTTTATTTATGTAATAGATTAGAAAGACATTTGATGCTTTACTGTAAGATTCTGATTAAAATATTTATATATCTAGCATGTAGCACTCTCACCAATGCCTAGTAAAAAATAATTATATTACTAATATCATTCTTTATATTCTACCATATACTATGAGGCTATATTCTTCATTTGCATGAACAATGAAATGGATGATATCATACACATTAATTCATTTTATGTTCACTGTGATACCAGTGGTAGCTCCGACTATTTTAAATGAGTACCTGCTAGTTCTAGAAGATGACATATTTAGTACATGTGCTGCCAAAGCACTAGAAGATGATATATTTATAATAGTGTTTTTAGAGAGTTTTTATATGCCAGATCTGTGGGAAATGCATTACACAGAAAATACCCATCAAAATAAACAAAAACCCTATGCGTCTGATACAATATTAGTACTATTTTATAAAGGTTAAACTTTGCTCCAGCAATTTTAATTAAGGAGCTCATTTCACATAGCTCGATCTGAGATTTAAACTTAGGTCTGTCTAAATCCAGAGCTTTTGTGCTTAAATACGAGGAAGAACTATTAAGCAAGATTAAACCAGAGCATTTTCCTTTTGCTATAATTATTGTGGAATGAAAGGACATTTAGACAAAGTTTTCAACAATTAGCGGAAAAGAAGGGACATTTGTACAATAGTTTAATCTCAGGCAGCAAAACATTACAAAGAACAATTTCCTGTTGTCTGAGGGTTCTATTTAATTGAAGAATGTTCTCTCCTTTGTTCTGTTTAAACGTCTTAGCTCCCCATTGCAATTCTCTTCTGAAACGGGGGAGGAGGGGGAGGGAAACCGGCTAGAGCATGGAATGAATTTGTTTATGGAAAAGCCTTCTCCAATGCTGTCAGCTCAGCCACAGGAATTGAAGAATTTACTGTGTGAGTGGGAATTGAATGCTAACACCCTGGGACCCATTGCCCAACCATGGGTTTTGTCAGGCAAACATATGCAGCCGCTGGGAAAACGCGTGTACTTCAGCAAGAACTTTTTAGAGTCATAGTTGGAAACTTTCACGGGTTTCAAAGTGTCTTATTGCCTTCTCCTCTATTACACAGACGGCAGACATAATTCATTCATACTCGCTGCAGCACTCATTCTTGATTTGTGTTACATTTGGTCATAAACTTTCTGACATACTTTTTATTAGATTTAATATAGATTACTCACTAAAGACTACACTCAGGTTGCAAAATGTTAAGCATATTTTGGTCAAGGTGCCCACTTAATCTTTTTGCTTCCAGTTCCAGCGTTTAGTATAATATTTTCTCCTGCCTGCTCTGAATAATTTTGTCAGTGAATTCTGTATCATGCCACACGACTACGCATGCCTAGAAGACAGAAACCAGGTAAGGGGCATATATGCCCAGTGACCAGGGGGAGTTCACTAATAAAAGTTCAACTGAGAAATTGAAAGCAAATCAGTCTTGTATGCAGGGGACCTACGTTTTAGTTTTGGCTCAGCCAATGAATAGACATGCTAGAGATGGAAGTCAGTTGTTGTGGGGTTTTTTTTCTGTACTTTAGTCACCACCACCACCCCCTTTCTATGGGAAAGGAAATAGAGACACTTAATGGAGATCATACTTCCTTAAAAAATGTCAATAAAAAGTACTTCCAGATCCTGTCCTAGTACCTCTGACACTTTCCCCAAGATGTCTGTGTGGTCCTAGCAATCTTCCATGCTCTGTTCTCCTGGTTAGGAAGGTCTCTTATTTCTTTACTTGACCAAATCCTTTTTATAGGCTTTGTGTCTTGAGGCTCTCTTTTCTCAAGTAATTTGTCTGCTTCATTGTCTTTTGTCCTCCAATTTCTCTCCCTCAATTATTTCCCTACTCTTCCTCCTCCATCTCTCACCTGCAGACCTCTTTTCTGGCGCTCCGTTCCTCTCCACCTTTCCCCCAGAGTATTAATCACTATTAAGAGAGATCAGGGTGCATTCATTTATATATTATGTATATTGTTTTTCTGTCTTCACCCAGAATCCTAGAATTTAACCTACAAGAGGACAATGATTTCTGTCTTTATTTATCACTAATGGATCCAAGCACCTACAATACTTCTTTACTTGGAGTAGTCACTCAACAGACATTTGTTTGACGGATAAAGAAACAGATTGCTGCTGGGAAACTCTAAATTCTTCTCCTATGCAGAGCAAATCATGACACATCACCATACTCCATTAAAACTGAAAGTTATTTTTTGTCTTTTCTCGCCCCCTTTTTTTTTTCTTTGTTCTGACTCTCTTTTTTCCTAAAGAAAAGTCACCCTTCTTAAAATGTGGCTTTGTCTTGAATAATTTTATTGATCTGATTTTGTATTGATTACCTTGGTCTATGATGTTCTCTTCAGGAGGCAGACACTGATCTTATGTGTGACTGGTTTTTATTTACACAGGAGTACAGCTTCTGCCAGACCTCTTTGCTTAGATGAGTGACCACTTCCTAACCTACAAACTTGTAAGCATTGGTTTCATTCCTCTTGCTTTGTTTTGTTTCTTCAGTCACACATGAGGTGATGAAACTCTTAAAAGCTAGGAGCAGATGTTTCAGAGCCACTACATGAAGGAAACTCCAAATTTATTGATCACCTGCGCTGGTGAATTGACTTCTGACAAGAACTTCACGCCACACCAGATGCTCGTCATGTCTCTATTATACCACCAGCACATTTAAAAAAACCACCCTCCCCCGCCTTTCCACATCTGTGGGCGTTAATAGAATCGCTTGTCTTGCATTCTTATAATATCTAGTTCCGAGGACTCTGTAGTATAAGTGTTTAAGAACATGGGTTTTTAAATAATAGAAAACTAAGTTCAAATTCTGTTTCTGAAACCTTGTTTTCAATTGTGTATCAAAACCAGTGTGAATTGGGGATGTAACCTATTAGCTTAGCAGTTCCCTTACACATAACTTAGGGCTAATGATGTTTATATCACGGGGGTTTTATGGGGAGATTGGTTGAGATAATACATGTAAAGTTTTTAGCAAATCACCTGATTTAGCAAAATCTCATTGGCTATCTTTTTTTTTTTTTATAAATATGAAGCACTCCATTTGCACACTCATTGGCATACCAAAAAAGTATGAATTGCCATCTGAATTGTACCAGTCATTTCAAATAAGAAGTTTACCTCTTTGTAGCATATTTGTGTCCCATACATATACACATGACGTAAACATTACAAATCATCTTATACCTATTCTTAAAACCCCGATATGCAGAAATCAAATGGCCACAGTCTTGGTCATTTTTGACAAAATTTCAAATCCTAGACACCTATTTGAAGGAAACAAAAAGGATAAAAGTGATTTTGCCAATTTTTATGGTCAAATCAGTGATGCTTAGTGTGAGAAAGCACTAAAAGCTAAGCACAGGATGCAGAGAATTATAATGAGTGGTTCTAGGTCCCCGGCAACTTGGAGATCTGAAATTCCACTTTAGTGATGTCATTCGCTGATGGGTATCTCATTTTTAATGTAGTCTCGTCTCCCTGATTTAACTCCTACCCTTTTGTCTATTTCTTGTCCATTTATGGGTGTACCTCGCTACCTCAGTTTATTTCCAGCTCTTTGTTTACCACAGTGGTTAGTCGCACACACTCTTCCGTCAGATGATCTAGATTCTACTCCTTGGCAAGCCATCTACTTGTGTTAACCGGGCACGTTACTTATTTCTCTCTTTGCTCTAGTTTCTTCATGTACAAACTGGACATGCCTTTTAGGGTTTGTGCTAAAGAATACATGAGTTATCACACATAGAGCTTTTAGAAGATGACCAGCCATATAGAGGATGATGGATAATATAAACTATCGATATCGTATATTTTAACATCTGGCATGGCAAGCTACACTTCAGCAACCTCACACCATTTTGAAAAATATTGAGTATTCTGTTTTGTTTCTTATTCTGCATGAAATATAGACTATTTATTAAAGTGGTTTCAAAATCCCATTAACCCCACTGTGATTTTAATTAGTATTATATTAAATCCATTTATCAAATTGTGAAGACTCAACATTTTATTGGTATTAATTACCCCTGAATTTAGCAAGGACTACAGTATGCCTCTCAATTTATTACAATCTTTTTTAAGGTCCCTAAACAAATGTTATATGTATTAATACTTTATATATATTCTACATACTTCTTCTAATTTTTGTTCTACAGTCTACTTTGCAGAAGAAGTTTTTGTTATGATTTCTAAGTGGTTCTTATGGATGTATAAAAAAGCTATTGCTTTATCATTATGCATATCGTGTCTCCCAAGCTCCATGAATTTCATTTTGTACTATAAACTGGTTTCCAGTTGTTTCAGCTATGTCTTCTGAAAAGACTATCGAACGAACTACAAGTATTGACCATTGGCCTCTTACTCTATCTTTGTACTTCACAACTTTTTTCTTTCCTCAGAGCAATTTACAGGGTTAGAATAATGTAAGTTAACATATACATTAGCCATCATTCATTGTATCCTATTCCAATATGACTATCCCAAGTTTTTTACCCTTCCGTTGAGTGAAATATAGAATTTCATCACTCTATGTAGATTAGAAATAACCCATTCCTGTCTTATTCTTTAGGGGAGAAAAGGAAGGATCACAAGTGCAGTACATAGTCCAAAGCTACCCAGCAAAGTAGAGGTATATGGTTATTTACGACCCCGTTTTCTTTCGTTGAGGCAGCCTATGTTTCGTACCTATTCTGCATCAGTGCAGTGAATAAGGGTCCTGTGCACCTTTCCCAGCCGGCTTTAGTAAACCAGGGATGGCTGCTAACCCCATGGAAACAGCGGTTTTCACAGGGGAGCTTGTTCCACGTGGTGTCTGGGAGGAGGCATTCTTGGGTTTTCCCAAGTTGTAGAAATAATGACTTTTGTGACTTTATTGTCATAGAATATCCAACAAATAGTGAGAGCTTAGGAATCCTTATAGTCTCAGTTGGCAAACCACCAAAATTCAAAATGTAAGCATTTGAAATTATCTTTCTCCCTGAGAGACAGAATATGTTAACATGTGATATGGTTAGCTATAAAATCCATGTGTATAGATACGGTTCATAGATATAGAATTGTTTTGTATTGCAAACAAGAATTTGGTATGCCACTGACTTCCATAAGGTAAATTGGCTATGTCATCTACCAGGAGAGTATGGGGTAAAGGTTGTTGTATGGTATGAGAGGTGGCAGTTAAGAGGTCGTCCCATATCTAAAGAGTAGAGGAAAACAGCATCAACTATTTCCTCTTAGAGAACTGTCAACATGGGTTTCAGTCCCAAAATAATGGTTAGAAAGATAAAGTAATAGTTTTTATTCATGTTGACTATTGAGAAGAAGAGGTTTTACTCCAAAGATATTTTTGTTCATGAAATCAAAGTGCGTCTTTAGGAGAAAATGAATTGGATCAGAGGTGTGTAAAGAAAACTGAGTACACTCAGCGCAATGCATCTCTACAAGGAAGAGAGGGTTTCTTGAGGTTTCCTTAGGCAAGCACATAAAGTAAAAGAGTTAAAAGTTATAATATTTTTATTCCTCTCAAATTAAATTATTGACTTAGCATGGGAATAAAATTTTTCATAAAAAGGTTTTGAGAGCCTACTATGTGACATGAACTGTTTTTTTTTCCTTACATAGTAAAATTGACTTTTTTGCTTGATGAACAATTATATAAGTTTTGACACATGTACATGTTCTTGTAACCAACACCAAAAACAAGACACAGAACAGGTTCATCATCCCCCTATAATTGATGGTCATATTTCCCTACCACCCCTATCTCCTGGCAATTACTAATTTGTATTCTGTCCTAATAGTCTTTTCCATAATGTCTGGGTGCAGTAATACATATTAAGATTACAGAAGTTATTGAAAAGCATTGAGTTATAGTGATTTTCAAAATGTGGTCTCAGCACAACAGCAAGAGCACCACCTGGGAACCTGTTAGAAATGCAACTTCTTGGGTTCTGCCCCAGGTCTACTGTATTAGAAACTTTGGGGTTGGAGGTCAGCAACCTGTTTTAACAAGTTTTCCAGGTGATTATCAGGCACCCTCAAATTTGAGAACCACTGGATTAAAAATTGACCAGTTTTTTTCCAATTAGCATTAACTTTCTATGAGGAAGACTAGACAACCATAGACTCTACTCATTCCTGTTAGAATATGTGTGTCCTTGTCAGGGTTCTAATCCTGGTTATGTTAGAATCACTTGCTATTCAAAAATAACAATGGTCTATTAAATTGAATGTAATTAGGGAGGGGATCAATATTCCTAGATAGATTTTTTTTTAGAGGTTATTTCATTATGACACCAGGGTTGATACATATTGTGATATGTTAGAGGAACAAGAAATGCTGATTTCCATGGACCTCAGAGTACTAGAATGGGGCTCTTTTAGCTATTCATTCATTCATTCATTCAATCAGTAGCCTCTTAGCACCTACGACCTACTAGGCACTCTTGTAAGTATTGGCGATATATAACACAAGACAGGTACAATCTCTTTTCACAATGAGCATTGGGCCATCTTTCCAGACTGGCCCCACTCTCTTCTCTATTATGTTCTAGTTGGATGGTTTGTGTCTGATTCTGCATACAGAATCTAGAGGACCCACGCTGAAATTTCACTCCTGGGTGCATGGTCCTTCCAATGTTCCTCCTGACGAACTTGGTATACACCAACCTTTGATTCCAGAGCCCCAGTGAGTAAACAGCAATAGGCACTTGTGGATGATGCTGCACGCGTGAGAATGGGTAAGGCTAATGGCAAACAACTTAATGCTGTGGAGTATTTTGATTTTAGGGGCATCTATGTAGGTAATAGCTTTTCTGAGTGAAGAGTAGCGTTTCTGCTTACTCTGTGTGGACCAGGAATTCAATGAGCTGACAGAGAGCAAAGAGCTTATTCTGTCTCCATATGCTTAACTGAAGGCAGATTCAGGAACACAAGTAGTAGCTTGAAATGTGTATCTCCCATTAGAAAAGGAAAAGTGAGTTTGTAGATCTGTTGATCCCAGAGAGTACTAGCATTTACTCTGAGCATTCTTGGGCCTTTTTCCAATGGAGGGACTGTGGTAATTGCAGACACTACTTAGAAGCCCTGGGTAGACAGAAGGCATGGCCATTTTTGAGGTGGGATCCTTGCTATGTTGGGGATGCTTCTTATAAATGGTTTGCTGTCCAAGCAAGTGGTTCCTGTTAACTACGCTGAAGCCTGGGCAGACAAATGTGATATCCTTCAACACTTATGTAGTTTCTGCCACATGAATCATATTCTTAAACTCAACTTATTCATTCTTTGAAAATAAAATCAGGAAGACTCATATAGTTATTGGTAATGAGCATATTCTGTGAAATAGTCCTTTTATAATAAGGCCCTTGTCTTCAACAAAAAAACAAAAAGAAAGAAAGAAAAAAAAAGACTATATTAGTAGATAAAGCCAGAGCTATGGATGAGAGGCATCAGGAGTTAAGGTAGCAATTGACATGGCATCTATTAGCCCTGCGGGACTCAAGAAGATCATAAATCCAAAACTGTGCCCCATAAATGTAGATATCCCATATAAGAGACAAGAGAAGGGGGTAAAAGAGAGTTGATCACTTTAGGCAGTCTCTTGTTTTCTCTTTAATTAAAAATAGCTCTTGCTAAATAAGAACATACTATCCTTCTACTCACTAATTTTTCACACAACTTTGTGATGTGGTATTCACATCCCTGAACTTGGAGAAAGGTGCTGTGTGAGATTCATAAACTTACTCCAGTAATGAACTTGAAAGTTATCCCAAGTGTCTACATGAAATAGAAGGGTTCCAGAGAGAATGATGCTCAAGTCATTTTGGTAAATGTGCTTTCTGTCCTTATCTAGTTAAAAATGCTTGCACTTAACAGTCATTTGCATATTATATAGACATTTCCCCTGATAGTTTTAATCTTTGACACCTTGTATCATTATTAAACCAATCACCATAACACCTACTTCAAAAATGATACATTATATCCCTTGAGTTTATCAATCACAGAACAATCTCAGTCCATCATCACATGAATTATTACAAAACTCTTTGATATGTGTACCAAAAAGGGAAAAGTAGTCTCTTGTCTTTGAACTTTTTAAGACAATCACATTAGGGCTGAACTATACAGCACTCTCATGTCAATTATAAAGACATTATTCAGTGGCTCTACTCAATCCATTTGACTTACAGTTAACCCCACAACTTTCACTATTAACTTTACTTTCTACTTATTTTAATGTCTGACACTTACCCATACTAAAAGATTGGTAAAATCTTTGAGATAGAATTAGAAATCAACTAGTGCAGGGTTTGCCAGAGTGGGGGATGTGAAATGGGGGTATAGATCAGGATGATTTTTAGTGCAACAAAGATGGTTTTAGATGGCATGCTGGCAAGGCAATAATTAACCTTGAATCTTATAGTGACAAAGTCATTCTCATCTCAGCTTTCTTTCATTCCCTCTGGATACATCAGGAGAATGAATCAGTATGTTACTATAGTGTCTTCAACACACGTTCAACACTTGCTATTATAACCAAGATAAAGTAGATCTCAATCTCAAAGCCTTATTGCTGGAGCATGAAAAAGGTGTATATTTTGTCTTTAAAAAATTTTAGTGCTCTTACATTAAAGGTAAATAAATATGACTGATTTCCATTTATTGTAATGATAAAATTTTCCTTTTTAATATGTTTACAATTTCATTTGAAAATTTTAGCAAAAAACTAGTAAAGATATTATATGGAAATAGTCCAAATCATTCATAATGACAGCATACCAAAGATTAAAGTTTGGATAATATTGACCTAGTGTAACACATTCATTTCACAGCTGGAGAACTGAATTTTTGAGTGAACTAGGTTGTTATGGACTCAGTTTTGTCCTCTTTAAATTCATATGTTGAAGTCCTAACTCCCAGTTCCTAAAGATATGACTGTATTTTGAGATAGTATCTTTAAAGAAGCCATATAAGTTAAATGGGTTCCTAATTCAATCTTACCAGGGTTCCTATAGGAAGAGGAAATTTATACACACAGAAGAGACACTGGGGATGTGGGTGCACAGACGAAAGACCATGTGAGGACAGAGTGAGGAGGAGGCCATTTGCAAGCCAAGGAGAGAGTCCTCAGGAGAAACCAAACCTGCCAACACATTTGTAAAGAATTTCTAGCATCTGGAATGGTGAAAAAATAAATATCTGTTTTTAAGCCACCTAGTCTGTGGTATTTTGTTATGGTAGCCTGAGCTGACTAGTAATGGTGTTCAAAAATTTACTCACAGTGGGAGAGTCACAATTTGAAAATACGTTTCCTTACTCCCTTCTCATCCCTCACTGAGAAGTTATTTGTGTGTTTTTCATTTATAGAGTGTCTTGGGCATTCCAGAAGCAATGAATAAGGTAGTCTCTGGTCTTGACTGCCTTTGACTATACTAGTAATGATACATAATAATTATGTATAGACCTGATAAAGAGATCTAATGGGAATGCAACTGCTTTGATCAAAGCCTTCTTGATAATGGATGGGGATTATAGTATCTCAGTAATGAAAACCAGGGGTTCTCAGTTGGAAGTGATTTTCATCCCCAGGGAACATTTGGCAACATCTGGAGACATTTTTGGTTGTCAACACTGTGGGGGACAGTGGTGCTCATGGCATCTTGTGGGTTGAGGCCATAGAGGCTGCTACATAACCTGCCATGCACAGAACCACTCCCCACAACAAAGAATTATCTGGCCCAGAATTTCAATAGCGCTAAGATTGAGAAACTCTGATGTAAAGACAACAGAATGGTGGAAATTAATTAGACTCAAGACTGTATGAATTTCAGACCCATCCTCTATGCCATGTAACTGAATTCCAATACTGAATCAAAGACATTAAAAACATGGTCACTTGATTAAAGTGTGCTCTAGTTGCTCCTTTTATAAAATAATAAACACACCTATATCTTGTGTATCAGAAAATTTGGGATGAGGTGATGCATGTAGAGGACATATATAGCTTGATGTACATTATCTATCATTTTAATTATGTTAGCATAGACTGTCAATTTCTAGAGAACTAGGACTTATTTATCTGTTCATCCCAAGTCCTGGGTATCAAGCTGGAATAAATCACACGATTAGTGAGTAAGTGGATACATAAGAAATACTTGGGTGATGCTAACTTATTTCTTTATTTGTAACATATCTAGTTTTAATATCTACCTGATGCAGGTGATAAAAGAGTAGCTTGGCATCTGACATAGGGTGAGACAAATGATATAGTACAAGCTGTCATGCTTTCTACTGATTTTAGTAATGTTTACTTACATTGAAAAGGTGCCTTGAAACACTTGTCTTTGTCAATAAATATACATGCAAATTTGGGGTGTGTTTTGTATATTAATTTATGAATTAACTCAGGTAGTTGCAGAAAATATTGTAGAATTGGTGGTGAGAACCTTTTTTACTTGATCTCTTCTTTCTCTCTTGACTGGATGGTTGGTTTGTGATCCCTTTGGGTGCTTCTGTGCTGCTCATTAAAATTCTCTTGTTTTATGGCCTGTGGGCCTTCATGCCTCCCATATGCCTCTTGAGGAAAGAAAAGATATCCTTTAATACTTGGTGACACCTCTTAGGACCTACGATCCAATAATGTCACCACATGACTCGCATATATTGGTAATTCTAACACAAATAAGAAATAAGTGTATCTAATACTATTTTCAAATGGCTAATGTAAAAGCATCTGGAAGTCAACAGACTAGTATATGTTATTTTAATTCTTAACACGTCATTTAAATGTACTTACTAGCAATATGAAATTATGTCTCTACATATAAGGATGTGTGATTGATATATATATATATATATATATATATATATATATATATATATATATATGTATGGGGTTGTCAGAAAAGCCATGACATATTTTTTCTATGTTTTTTGTTGCAAAAATGCATCATGGCTTTTCCGACAACCATATATATACACATATACATACATATACAGTAATACCTTGGTTTGCAAGCATAATTCATTCCAGAAACAAACTACTTGTATTACAAGACATCACTCGTTTACCATGTTAAAATGTATTAGAAATATTTGCTTGTCTTGCAGAATACCCACAAACCAAATTACTTGCAATCCAAGGTTTTACTGTATATGATATATGTATATTACTGTATACTGTATATACATATATATAATTTTGAAAAAATTTCTAGCTAACTTTCACTGAACACACATTATTTGCCTGATGCTATTAAGCATGTTATATGGAACATTTCCACAACTGTCTCTGAAATTATATGACTACTAGTTCCATTTTACAAATGAGAAAACTAAGCTCAGAATTAATATCTTACATACAGTTACACAGATACTAAGTAATAAAACTTGGATTCAAATTCAGATAAAAAATAGGTTTTCTCTAAACACAGGAAAAACAACCAATATATATTAACATTCCTAGGTTAGTATCATTTGGACAGTAAAAAGAAAACAAACAGAAAATTTAAAGTATACAGGCACTAATGTTAAAACATTGTGTCAAAATTCTAAAGTGATCCCATATCCTGAGATACCAGACCTGTATTTTCAGAGACAATCAGTTCTCTCAGTGTGTATGTTGTTGTGCTAGTTTTCTCTATATGACTGATTAAAACAAAAAAGCAGATAAATGGATCCATAAATCTTCCATTAGAAGCTTATTAAAAGGTAAATGATAGAGAATTGAGTGTGCCTGGTGGAATTATGGAAACCTGAGTTCAAGTCCTGAAAAACATCATTTATTATTTTTGTTTCTTTGGAGAGTGAACCTTCAGTTTTCTCATGTTTATAGCTAGTAATAATTGTTAATAAAATAAGTGTGTGAAGAATGAATCTCTATTTGCTACATGTGAAACCAAAAGAAAACACAGTTTCTGACATATACAGCAAGCACTCTGTAAAATTTGTTGGCCCTTACATAGTCCTATACATCTAACTTTCCATTACTTCCCAATCACCTCATTTAAATCCCACATATATGCTTTGTAAGATGAATTGTCTTTTAATGCAGAAGCACTGCCAACATGGAGGTAACAAATCTAAAGATACAATAAACCTTAAACCAATAATCACCTCTACCCCTGCAGGAGTTGCTCCGCTGCCACTTTTGTATGGATCTTGGACAGATTTCTGTCGTCCCAAGGGAGACACATAGCATTTAAAACTTTCACCAGCATTTGTTGGCTATGTATTTTCCTTTGCTTTTTAAAATTTATATATAACTGAACCCATAAAGTAGGTTAATGTTTTTCAAATTCACCATAACAGTCGAACAGTGTATATTTCTTAAAGCAGGTACCTTGGGACATCAATAAATTAAGAGACGGATTTAAATAAATTGGTTAACTGTTGCTGCCAGAGGTAGTAGAATTTATTCTTTCACTTGAGGAAGTGAGAAGTTCAGTGGCATAAAACATGGTGATAACCTTGATGATGTTTCCACTTGAGGAAACATAATAGACCAGAAAGAAAATAGTTCCTGGAGTCAAAAGCCCTGGGTTCTTATCCTAACAGAGTTCGGAGTGATGAGGAAAATAGAATTGCTCGTGTTGGGCGAGAGCATAGGCTCTGAAATCAGACTGCTTGGGTAACATGCTGCTTCACTCTTCTATCATTTCTATGAC
This sequence comes from Hipposideros armiger, assembly GCF_001890085.2. Lineage (NCBI taxonomy): Eukaryota > Metazoa > Chordata > Mammalia > Chiroptera > Hipposideridae > Hipposideros > Hipposideros armiger. Next base: position 2,512,553 of record NW_017731599.1, read on the forward strand.
CTTGAGCAAATTTCTTAATATATCTGAGTTCAGTTTCCCCATCTACAAAACGAGGACAGTGATAGTATCCTCCTGTTTGGTTTCTTTTTTTCTGATGGTAGAAGGCAATAATGGATATAAAAACCTTAGGACAGTGCATGGATGGACCAATGGGATCACTCCGTAAATAATAGATGCTGTTGCTGCTGTTATTATTATTATATTTCAAATCGACTTGCTTTATATGAGAGAACTGGGCTAATGATCTCTAGTAGCATTTTCCAGTGTGACACACTATGGTTTCTTTGTTTTCTTTGTCTTTTTTATTTGCTTTAGATAGATTTTCTTAAATATTTACTTTTAGTTGAAAGAACCATTGAGAAAATAAATAAGAACTTGTCCTGTTTACTGTTTATTTTCAGCACTAAAAAGAGTATCTGGTATGATATGTTCAATAAACATTAGTTGAATAAGAACAAATTCATGGGCACCGAGTAGACCTAATCAAATCAACATCTCTGAGGGCCGGCCGAGTGGCGCGATGGTTAAGAACTGGCTTGGGACACCAGAGGGCCCCGGTTCGGATCCCACATATGAGGGCCAGTGACACTGCCCTC
>NW_017731599.1:2514418-2540531 GCF_001890085.2 Hipposideros armiger
ACACACACACACACACACACACATATAGTCACAGGATGTGGAGTACAACATACAGAATATAGTCATTGAAATTGTAACAGCTATATAAGATGTCAGAGGGGTAGTAGATTGGGGGATTAACACTTTGTGAGGGGCATAAATGTCTATTACATTGTTTTGCACACCTGAAACTAAAAAAAAAAAAAACTAAAAATAAATATAAAAAAGAATATATATACATATATATTCAAAGTATTATTAAAGAAAAATATTTGCATAACCTAGAACTATTCATATAGATCAATATTGTCGAAATCCTCCTGAGTATTTCTGTGAATTCTGTCTCCTCATTGTCACTTGGGCTGAGTAGGTAAATGCCCTCCCCCCATCAGAGCTCTTTGCTGCCTTTTGAAACTGTTTCTGTCTTGCTTTTGCACTCCTCCCAACATACCAAAGTATCAGCAGTCTCATTGCAACTCCTCTCTATCATCATTCTTCATGATCCAGTCTTAATAAAAAAGATTATCGGATGATGACATCAGGTGTAATGCTGTATTAGTTATCTGCACTGATGGGAGAAAGATACAGCTGCGGGACAAATTTTATTTATGGAAAGCACCAGAAAGAAAGCCAATCTTGGTGTCAGATTCTAAATCAAGTATTATTTATTTGGAATGCCCAAACAAAGGCAAAGGAAGTAGGGAAATGCAAGCATAAACATGCAAAATCAAGTCAGCATTCATGAGACATGTCAGACTGTTTAAGGTGTGTGCCACCAGCCGACCAGAGTCCCTAGCTGCTGGATACCATTTACATAAGTAGGTGTGTGTGTGTGTGTGTGTGTGTGTGTGTGTGTGTGTGTGATTACTTTGGTTTCCTATAATCTTTGTTAGCAGGATTTGTTTCTCTTTTCCTGCTCTGAAGACTATTTCAGGGTGAGCCAAATGAGCATGTAGAGAAGACTTTTCCTGATCATGAGGCTGAAAAGGAAAAAAAAGAAAAGTCCACTGCATAAGACAAGGTACTAGATGATCCCCAGATGAGACATGGGTGCTTGTTGGCCACCTCAGGCATCTGGATGTTCAGTGTTTTCAAACAGAATCAATCATTCTTCTGCAGAGTGGCTCACTATCTCTGTCTAGCAGCTACAGATAGATCCAAGAGTTGCCATTTTCTGTCTTCTGATCTCATTATACAAACCAGCAAAATGAGCAAAGGAATAACTCCCAAAAGCTTTTATGTAGTTAATGGCAGCAGGGAAAGTCAGCCTTTGATATCCACCTGTTCAGCAACCTAATTCACTTGGTGCCTTTCTTTCAAAAGCAATTTAATGGGGCTGTCTTTCTTTCAAAGTCAACATCACAGGGGTTGGCAGGTCTCTCTCTCTCCCTCTCCTCCCCCACTCACCATGTGTGTGTTCGTGTGTGTGTGTGTGTGTGTGTCTGTGTGTGGGGGAGATAAGAAAGAGACAGAGAAAGAACTGAAAACACCTCCAATTTTTAGATAAATTGTTGTATTTGCAAAAGCAAGCTTGTAGTTAAACATGATAATATTGCCTAAGCACATAGGGATATACATCAGTGTATTTTCTATATGTAATAAAGTGTTAAAGTCTACCATTGGACATTATGCTATTTCATAGCCACCATTTATTTATTTAACAAATATTTCTTGCGCACTTAGAACTTGTAATTCCTTGCTGAAGAGTAGGGAGAAAGTGAATCAAGAACTATACAAGGTGTAAGACAAGAAGCAGTTTCTGCTCTTGAGGAATTTGTGACCGATTAGGCAAACCCAACCTTCATGCAGCTATGCTAAAAATCAGGATGAATAATTGCTAAATCCAGCCAGTCACCAAGGACTGTGGGCTAATTCTGACTGCGAGTGCAGGCTTAAAAGCAAAGGACGCCAGAGGAAGTTTCACATCAAAGCTGTCAATTTCACCAAGTGGAACGAGTTAAGATTGGTAAGAAAGTGATATGGAAGAAAAACCTTACAGGAAGAGGGTCAAAGCATATGGACGTAAAGGCAAAGGGTTGAAATATTAAGTTGAAAATATAACAGAAAGAAAGAAATAACAAGAAAATTAGTGTGTCCTAAGCTGTTGGCTTTGTGAAGGGCCTTACTAGAGGAGAAGATACTAAAACTATTTAGAACTAGATTCTAGAAATCTGCATTGGAAAATACTATGAAATTTCAATTCGTCTCTGTATTCAGAATCGATACAATTAAATTACTTTGCAAATACACAGGCTGTGTTAGTGTCCACCTATTCTTTTTGAGGTTCAGGACAGTGTGCCTTGGGATTTTATTTTTATTAATTTACTGTTATTGTGCTTGTAGTCATGAGTCATTTGATTGAACTTTCATGGCAGTAGAGTGTTTGTGCTGTGGTATGTATGACATGGAGTCCTTGAGTCACTACGTGGGGCTTTGATTAATCAACTGAAAGCCAGAAGACTCAAAAACAGCTTCTGCCTCTCTCAGTACTTCTGAGTACTTGCTAGGAGTCAAATACCATTAATGAATTGAGTGGGTGCTTCTCGGTACTTTATTTTTCAACAGTCATCTTAATTGTTAAAAATTCCTGAGAGTACTGGAGGGAAACGTGAAAGGGGTGGATTTTTTTTTTTTAAACCAAGATTTCACCAGGAAGCCAAGTCCCAGAAATATTTAGTGGAAGTCCAGTGTAATGAAGGGTAAAATTATAATTTAAAATGTAGATAAAATTTATTGGGAACTCATGCCAAGTAGGAAACTTTGCAAAAGCTACCATTAGCAATGTCCCATCCAGTGAGAAAACATGTAGGCTATTTAGAGATGGAGGAAGTTTGCAATGGCCTCAAATATTAACATAGCCTACAAAGAAAGATGATGATGATGATGATAACTATAAGAGTGTTTTCTCTGTTGTGAGAACTCTTCTAAATATTATCTATATAACATTTAACACTATCAATAACCTTATCAGGTAGATCCTATTATTAACCCTCCGTGGGGCACAAATGATCTCACAGATTTGTTGCACACAAAGATGCCTGTATGATATATGTCTTTACTGTACTAAGTCACAAACACGACTGGCGATAGGTTACGGTAGAGGGGGAAGATACAGAAGCGATGAGTCACAATACTTAAGTTAACTGTTAGATATTTGAAAATTTGTGTGCAATGAATCTGTGAGATCAGTTGCGCCCAATGGAGGGTTACTAATATCTCGATTCCACTCATGAGGAAACTAAGGCACAACGAGGTTTAGTAATTTGCCAAAGGTTTCACAGCTTTTAAATGCAGACGTGGCCGAGCTAGTATTCAAACTCATATAGCCTGCTTCCAGAGCATGACTGTAAATCACATGTTCTGATGCTCTCAATAAATGTGACATCGGAATAAGTAGGTGAAAAATAGCAAACGCTATAATAGTAGCTAACATATATTTAGTTGGTATACATGCCTGCACGGTGCTCAAGATTCCACAGACACTAGCATAGTCAATCCAAAAACGAACCTATGAGGAAATTCTATATCCCCCCATCCATTATCCCTATGCAGTAACTGAGGCTCAGAGGTTCAATAACTTGTCCACAGCTGGTAAATGTGAGAGACACTTTTGAATCCCTTGGAGTCATTGTTTGAAGTCTACACTTTCCTGGATGAATCTTGGCCATGTGTCCCAGAGACCGTGCATGACATCGTACACTAAGAGACCACACTGTACCGCTTCTCTTCTAAGCTGGCAACCCTTTCCGGAGTGAAAGGAGCAGACTTCAGGACAACAGGCATGAACTAGAGTCTTCCTAGGTAAAGCAGAGTGTGTAAACTTTCTTCGTACAGACTAGTGACAGAGCACTCGGCCCTAGATATAGAGATCTGTGTTAAAATGACTCAGTTAAAATCGGTAAGATATCATTCACATTTGTATTAATTCATTCTTCTATTTGGACCTAAGTATCCTCATCTGACAAAGAGATGGGTGTCATCTTAGTTCAGGCTGTCATGATGAAATACAGTAAACTGGATGGCTTATGAAAAACAGAAAGATGTTTCTCACAGTTCTTAAGGCTGGAAGTCCAAGATCAGGGTGCTGGCATGATTTGGTACTGCTCGGCCATCTTTATCCTTGTAGACTATTGACCTCCTGTGTCCTCACATGTCAGAAAGAGGGCGCGAGAGCTTTCAGGGGTCTCTTTTACAAGGTCACTAATCCCATTCATGAGGGCTCCACACTCACATGACCCAATTACCACCCAAAGGCCCTACCTCCTAATCCCATCACATCTGAACTGCATGGGGACACAAACATTCTGTCCATGAAAGGTGATATGATTACTTCTATGTGTTTCTCCAGATCCACAATTCTTCTCTAGGAACTCTTCCTTAAACCCTCCCTCCATCTTCCTTCTCCCGATTAGTCTCATACATCCTTTGCTTCTCTCTGTTATAGCTCTAATTAGAAAGTATTCTCATTATTTGGCTACTTGTTTACCTTCTCTGTTAGACTATAAGGTTTGAGAGGATATGAAATGTCTGCGCTTGTATTATCTCTGCCTAGCACAATGCATGGCACATACTAGCAGGCACTGAATGCATTTTTAAATGTGGGAAGAAAGAAATACGGTTTCTTGGTGACAAAAAACAAACAAACAAACAAAACCCCCATATATTAGCCAATTTAAAGTATTTTCAAGACTACATCAAAATTTAGGGTTAGTGTTGCTGAGTAGAGATTTTCTGATTATGTAGTAAAATCACCATCTATTCATTCATTCAAATGTTCATTCATTTAGTCACTTATAGTAACTTTTCACAGTTTTTCAGGTGGTAAATGATAGAATCAGGGACTGAACCCATGTTTGATTGAAACTGTAGTCCAATTTCAGAACATGGTAGTGAATCCATCCCAAACTCTCTCTGCTTGGGAAAAAGTTTCCAATCTCTTGGGGGAAACATAATGATCTGATTGGCTGGGTCACTGAAAGGACATAAAGGGGGAGCTGCAGAGCTCTGAGATGAGGTACAATATGAGAAAAAGTCTGCAGCCTTCCCAGGGATCTGCTTCAAAAATCAATATTTGTTTGGCTGTATACGTTCTGGTCTATGTGTTGAACAATGAGTGATATTGCATTTGTTCATAACCTGTATTAGACCCTATTCAAGTGCTTTATCAATGTGGCTTAGAGACGATCACCAGGAGGTTGCATGCTGCTCTATTGCTGCTTTGGGGGAGGTGGATAGCACACAACTTTCTCCTAAGTACTCAGTATTGTGAGGTCTTTCTTGATAAATAATTAGTCCTGATACGACGTTTCAATTTTTGTGGTATGTGTAAAGAAGAAACCATTTGTATCTGGTTAAAGTCTGTTAAAAAGTTGTCTTTCCTGAGGGATGTAGGTCCTAGGAGACTATAAAGTAGTAATTTCACTTGAATTATTCACAGATACTAACAGTTAAGCAAATTAAGCTATTACCTAAACTTGCAAATTAGAGACAAACAGTCCTTTCAAGTCAAAAGGAAGTTCTATGTGTTCCAGATAATATGGCTAACTTAATATTATTGGTTGTTCATTTTGGTTGTGTTCTATACATGAACCCAATCATTCCAACACTATTTTAATGCTAAATGTCCATTGCATAACCAATCGGTTTGGGCATTCAGATTAATTTTCTATCTTATTTCTTTATTTATGTTGGCACTTTTATTTTTATGTTTTAAGAATGCATTCTTCTAGGGAGCTTTCCTGCTCTCTCCCACCAAATCCACTGTATGCTTAAAAATCCTAGCAAGTTAAATTTGTGCTAGTAAGTAGGTAAAACAAATAAATGTCTTAAAAACATCACAATCAGGTATGATAATGGCAAAGTGTTATACTTTTAATAAATGATTAGGAATGGTTGTAATGCAAAGATTTATTTCACAGAACAAAAGCACTTAAGCAGCAGTTTATATAACTGCTATGCTTCAATGATGATAACATTGGGACTTCAACCTGCACAGCTACAATGATTAATTAACGGCCTTGTTCAGGATGAGTGAGCACCATTATTGTTCTTAAATAGGAAAACTCAGATAACCATTACTGATTATTCCTCAATTCCCACTCTTACTTGTTAAAGACCAAAGAATGCTAAAGTAGGTTGTACAATTTCCAAGTTACTATGAGAAGCAGGAAATAATAGAATTTCTATACCATGTATTATTAATACACAGGTGAGAGTTGGATTAGTTAAAGGATTCAAGTTAGCAGTAAGATTTGTCTTAGAACGTCTGAATATAATTCATTCATTTCAATAAGATTTTAAGATTTTTAAAGAGAGGTAATTTAGAATTCCAATATGTTTCAAGCTGCATTTCTCTGTCCAATAAAATCACCTCCCATTAAAATAAAAATAAGAAAAAAACTTACTAATCATAAACTCGGTCAATCTAATGAAAGTATTTTCCATAAGCATGAGCTTTGTTCACTTATGATTTTTATTTTGTTTTGTCATTTTCTGGTATATTAATGAATTATACCAGGTCTCATGTTCTTTCTTTAAAAAAAAAAAATCACACCACTACCCTAATTTTTCTGATTCAAACTTATGTGGTCAAGTTCTACAGAGTTTATAGACAGTTTCTTTCGGAATCTTGGAAATGTTTCTACCAAACCTCCTCTGGAAAATGTCCTACCGATTTGAAGATGGAGAAGTAAATGCTTCGGAGAATGTTTCTGAAGAACCATCCTTGTTGGGTTTCTGTTGCTGGCAGGACATACCTGTTACACCCATGGGATGCTGTTGATGGGCCCTGGACCACCTCTGAGCTGAGATGCCCTGGGTCTGGAAGAGCACAGGAGTGCATCTTTTGCTTTTGATCACCAGACAGGATGAGGAGAATTACACTCTCTAAGTCTGTCTGAATTCCAGCAAGAGCACTGGCTTGGCAGTTGCCAAAATAATCACTGAAAAGGCTCCAAAGAACAGAGTTTAGTTGCTTTTATGTATTGAACTTTAAATATTTAATTTTTTTCAACATTTAAAGTATTTCATTATACTAGTGCTATTCTAGAGCGCATATTCACTACTTCCTTTTTTTTTTCAATGCCTACAAAACTATGAAACAATTTTGCAGAGGAATGACTAGACCTTGGAATGAATGAATTCTCTAATGTAGCACAGCCAATAGTGAAAAAGACGAGACTCAGAGGTAGGTCACCTTTGTAAAGTCTAAGATGAAGAATGTGATTTTCTTCTATAACATAGACTACATCCAGGGAAGGGATGCTATTATTCACTTATACAGAAAGTGTACCTGATCTAGTTCTAAAAAGTGTCGGAAGCTGTTTGTCAACTATGAATATTAAATAGGAACATGGGTTATAAAAACAGCAAAGACTTCAGGCTAACTCAAGGAAGTTTTAGAGGAACAGTTAATTGAAGTGCATCCATACCATGGAATGCTATGCCAGCCTTCCAAGTACAGAGGCAGATTTGTACACATCACAGCATAAAGATCTCAAAGCTGTGTTCACTAAGAAAAGCACATCACCTGATGAGATTGAGTGTATGATCCTTTTTATGTATTATATCAGTGTACCTATGTTAGTGTTTCAACATATATTCATGCATAGAAGTGTTTTTGTTTCTTTTATGTTTGATACCAAACTATAGCTACCTGTCTAACATGGTCAGTCAAGTGGGCCAGGGCTGTGTGTGTGGTCCAAAAGGCTGAGTGAGAGTGGCTAGTTAGGTTTTAGTCTGTCTTCTATACTATTTGACTCTTAAAATAACGTACTCATTCTTTTCTTGAAATTAAAAACAAAAACAAAACTAACAAACAAGCAAAAACAGTTGCCACCTCTGTAAAAAACATTTGCCATACAGAAAAATGATGAGGTTACTTATTTATTCATGAGAAGCCCTAGTGCAATAACCTCCCTTCTCTTACCCATTCCTGCAACCCTAGCTTCCCCTGATTAAGTATGTAATTTTTAGTGCATTTTCCACACTGTCAAAGTCCAAAACTTTCTGTAAACCTAGAACCCTGCAATTGAACTGCACAGGGCACTGAAAGAAATATTTGAGAGTTTGGTCTTTCTCTGTCTGGTCTGATTCCTAGTTAGTGGTTTCCAAATGATATTGTGGATATTACCAATGACACCCAAATCTGGCTATGTTTCAGAGTCATCTGTACAGGCTTTTGGGATCCACTGATGGATCTGAGAAGTATTTTAGTAATTTAATTTTCTGGTTGGAAGCATATTTTGAATTGAAAGTTTTTTTGTTTTGCTTTGTTTTTATATATACATCTTAAAAGTCCTTGACTTTTAGTTATCTGGGGGGCTTTAGATTATCCCTTTCAATTACTTATATTGACAAATGTTAAAACTGAGGTTCAGAGCAGTTAAGTGAATTTTCCAAGGTCACAGAGCATGTTATTGGACATCATTGTTACATATATCAGGACATTCTCTTGCTTGTTAGTTACAATCTAATGAGTAGAATTTAATCTTCCTGTGATCCTTAGGGCTTTTGCTAGGCCTGCAATCATGAACATCGGTGATGAACATACAGGAAAGTGAGTGGAATGATGGGTTAATGCTTGACAATTTTCTCTTTGTTGTAATAGTTAAGATAATTATTAATTACTTTCTCCACAACCACTCCTCTTGCTATTTTACCATTTTCTCCTAAAAATAAATTTAAAAAATAAAACTATTTTTATTCCTAAGAAAGTTTGCAGTGGGCTATGTTCTGCAAATTTGAACTTCTGTTTTTTAATTCAACTTCACAGAATTTAGAGTCATTGAAAACAGGAATTTATAGGAATCTGTCCAGCCCTTTTCTCCTTTAGATCCCCTTTCATAATCTTTTTCCAAATAATTAGACTTTTGTTTGAAGAGGATCCCTATTTCAGGAAGCAGTAGTTATCTAGTTTCTAAACCAGTTTATTGGACCTGAAAAGTAACTCTAAAGGGGGTCTCTGCCAGTCTGAGAACTCCCATGATCCTGAAGAATGCATATCAATGGGAAGGTATATATCTTACTCCCCAATGTACTTTTTCTAGAATATACAGAAGAAGAAAGTGTGTATATATATATATAGACCTGACAAGAAGATGTGCAGATTTACAAAGGTGGGGTGAGTACAGTACACCACTTCATAGCGTGGGGGTACACTCAGACTGTGGGTGTGAACCCCACCTTCACCCCTTGCTGGCTGTTGGGATTATTGCAGGCCATGTGTGAAGATGGCTTTAGCTCTAAAAACTAGTGCAGAGGTCTACAATAGAATTCAACAGAACTGGCGCTGTCTAAATTTTTGTCCATGAGCAATTAATGCACATGAGCCAGCCTGAGTGTTTTAGCGGAGACAAACTTGATACATGAGTTCCCACACTTTCTACTTGGCCTTTTTAGTCTGTCAGTTTTGAGTATTTGAATCAAGCATTATAGTTTTCACAAAAAGAACAGTTTTAGAGTACATTAGATACATATACTGTCAAGAAAAAAAATGATATTTCAACTGCATTTTAAAATTGAACATACATGGCGTTTTGTCCAGTTGCCAATGTAGGAAGTCACTTTAAAAAACAACAACAACAATAAGTGGACAGGAGACACTCCACGGAAGACTGATTACCCAGGAATCAAGCGACTCGAAATATTCACCTGTCAGTAATGGCCTTGGTCTAATTTTTTCTTTTGCATCCCCCATTTATAAATCACAGCATTCTAATCAGTGGAGAACAATGAGCAATCGTGCCCAGTATATAGTGGTGATGGGATGAGTTGGTCTGTGAATGAATAATCAGTGATGTTACCGAAACCCACAGGGCATGACACAGATGGAGTGGCTGGGTCTCCAGGGACTGATTGCAGTGTCTTTCCTGTGGTCTGAGGACACTCAGGCTGGGCTGCTTCTTGCCTGTTTAAATGCACACGCATAGAAAAGCACTTAAAGTGGTAACTCATATGTAAATGCACTGCATCTTCTATTCTTTAATCCAGAAAAAGGAAAGGGAAGAGAGGGAAACAAGATAGCTCGCTTAAAACTACGATTCTAGATTAAATTGATTGATTATAATGCTCCTTTGGACTTAAAAAATGTGGGGAGAGGATTGCTCAGGAATTGGTCTGCTGCTAGATACATAACCCGAGTAAGAGAAAACAGCATATGTTAGACCATCCACCATGAACAGTTCTGCCTCTGACGTCACTCGTTCATGTGACTGGGTTGGTATACGCCCAGTCTTTTCCTCAAGACTCTAGTCTCTTGCCGAACTTTAGAATCTTTCTAGATTCTGGAAATCAAGTGGTCTGCTCCCCCCCTCACCCCTTATACTCAAAACCCTTCTTTGTTTTTGCTTCACATGTGTTGGCTTTATGTTTTTTCTTTTTAGCATTACCCTAGAACAGGGCTTGTGAATGGTTTAAAGTATCTGCAGACACTTACTTTTCTTCATTTCTGTACTAGGGATGAATTGTGAGCCCAGGTTTAGCTAACTGGGGAAGAGCACCATGAAAAAATATTGGTGTCTGTCCTGGGCATAGGAGGGCAGAGCAGGTTGCCTATGTCATGTATTTTTCAACCTTGAGTGTTTCTATTTCATGAATGCTGTACTTCTAGCATTAAGCTGTTTCTTAAAAACAAAATAAAACAAAACAAAAACAAACAAACAAAAACATTGGACACAGAGAGAGCATATATCTTGCAGTATGTAAATACTGATTTCCATGGACTGTTTCCAGATAGAAACTGTTGTTGTTGTTTTTTCTGTAACATGAATCAGTTATCTACTTTTCCATTCTGCATACTGCAAATAAAAAGAGCATAAACACAATCAGAAATTCTATTAAGAATAGCTTAAAACAGTTTCTTTAATTTGAAATCAAAGCTAATGAGGGGAAATAGGAAGGAGGAAAGGTGCTCAGAACTGGCCAAGTGGAAGCATTTTAAACTAGAGCTTCCTGCAAATTGGCAAGAGGCAGAGGCATAAATGTGGAGATGGTTCCTCAGAGGTCAGAGCTCTTCCCTGGGCCTTGGATCTGAGTGCGGAGCTGCTCAGTGACGAGGCAGCAGCACCATCTAGAGGTATGTTGCAACCCTGCACACGAAGGAAATGACACCGGATTCCATCTGTGTAACCTGAGCCACGGCAAAACCATTGCCATACACATATATCCTCTTACTGAACGTCTGTAAAGGAATTGCTTCCTATTCCCATCTAGAAATGACTGCAGCGTTTATTATTGGGGGCATTCAAGGCTTCACTTCAGGACCTAAGATTTACCTCTACATTTTTCCTATTAAGAGGAAAGGCACTGACTTTCAAAGAAGTTCATTCATTCATACATTTAACTGGATACCTGCCATGCCTCAGGTTTTGTGCTAGGCACTAGGGGACACAGACAAGAATGTGTTACTCACTGTCCCTCTGCACCCCTACCCTGCATATGTACACCTAACCACATGGGTAAATCTTCGGGCTTATCTCTGAAGCAGTGCCTGGGTAGTGAGAACAGAAATATTTCAAAGCAATCACTCCATTTCAAAAATACTTGCTCTGTATGAAACCATCAGAATATTTTAAGTGGAATCATAGGCTCGAATAAATTTAGAGTGACAGGAGAGCCTACAGTCGTAGAATAGACATTATCAAACTTGGGTGTACATGGGAATGGCCGGGTAGACTTTTTAGTCTCCGGCTCCAAGCCCCAGACATTCTGACACTATATCCGTGTGGTATGGCCCAGGATGATGCATTATATTTGAATCTGCCTATCTGGTTTTCGTGATAGACGTGAGCAACAAATCAGGTTTGCAGAGCGGAAGGTTCTAATTTGGACTCTCAGCAGAGCTAATCCCAGCATCATAAGCCAGAGGTGTCTTTGTAAACTTTTTCCTCATTAACTGCCTCTCTTTATTGTTCAGACTAGATAATATTTAAGGGCCACACCCATGCTATAGTCCCATAGTGCCAAGTATTTAATTTAGCAATCCCTTCTCTTTACATCAAATGAATTATCTCTACTTGTTACAGCTTGGCCAGGGCTACATATTTAATTAGAATTATTTTTAAAAAAATAGTCCTGTTAAAAATATAGACCCTTAAGTTTCCTAGTATCCACATTTTGACCTAGGTTTTATTTTTACAAAAACACACCATGTGAGACTATGTGTGTAGTGAGCCCCTTGTTAGCTATAGCTGGGAATTCATTAGATCAGCAAATGCACAGCGACCAGGCTCTGTGGGAGCAAGGGTGCTGAAAATTAGAAACTTGAGTGGATTTCCATACCTAATTCCACACCCAACATAGGCAAATTAGAACTGAATTTCTGTTTTTTTTTCTAAGTTGAAGGCAATTTAGCTTTCCATCTTTCTCATCTCAGCAGCCTATTTCGAAAGATGCCCAAGCATGCGCATAGGCAGAGGCATGGAGACAAGAACTCAAGTGACGGCCTCAGCAGGTCAGCAGCCCTCTGTCTTGACTGTGTAGCAGAGAAGCCTAGTAGGTTTGCCATCCTGCGCCATTGTCCTATGACATCCTACACCTCTCCTATCATAGCCACTATTCCACTTTAGTGCAACTGTCTCCTTTTCATCTCTCTCGCAAGACACCACGTGTAGTTACTGGCTGGCACATTGACCGAAACAGATGACAGACGCACGTGCCTGTGGATTAGTACAACCCGAATGAGAGGTGCTACGGAGATTCCCAATTGACTAATTCACATTAGGAGCGACAGCAGCACGTCGGAAAGGCTGCCCAGCACAGCACCTCCTATCATCATGACACACTTCCCAGGGAGGACTCGAAGTTGAATGTTTGAAAGAAAGAGAAAAGCGGCTTGGAAGGTATTACAGGCAGAGCAGGAAAAAATGTAACTTTGTGGAGAATGGGAGATCTAGAGTCTGGTGTCAGCTTACATGCCGTGTGGCTTTAGTGAGTCCATGATGGAAAAGCGCCCAGACGCGGGATATACAGCTGAGAGTGGGTGCAGGCACAGGCCAGACATGAAGAACCAAGGAGTCTGTAACGGCCACAGAAGGCGCACCTCCCACCCACCGCGGGAGACTTGCTGAAAAAGCCCACCCTGCGTCCTACCCTCACAGATCTTGGTTGTGTACACAAGGGAAGTTGCCTTTTTTGTTGTTGTTGCTGTTACAAATGTACCCGGTGATTCGGATTCAAGAATCACTCTTAAAAGGCACTGCCTGATGAGAATTCAAAAAAAACAACAACAACAAACCATATAAAAAAACACACAAAAAGCAATTATTAATATTAGCTGGTTATATTCCCTTTAGATCTTTTGAAAATGTGCCCCTTCCTGCACAAACCCACACATAATCTTTTTGTTAAACCTAATAAAATTGTGTGTGTTGTAGAAATATTTTCTAAGTGTTGTATACCCCAGATTTCTTTTACAATTTTCTTTCCATTTATATAAATCCTCCGATGCAGGTGACTCTTTTCCTCACCGAGTTTCTTATAAGAGCAAGCTTGATTCTTTTTTTCCTCCCCTCTCTCACAGCCCTTTGACTTATCCAAGCTTTTAAGTTTCAATCGAACTGGGCTCAAATGCTATCTCTGCAAATAGCCTGACCTTGCCAATCACTCTCCCTTCTTTTGGATAACATGTGGCACCTCCTCACACCTCTTCACAGTCCGCCTTTGACAGTCTCACCAGGGGTTTTCTTTGGACTTTGTTCCTCCACCCAGAAAGTTCCTGGTTCTGCACTCCTTGCATTTCCCAGGGTGAAAAGCACTCTATGCTACCCGACTATGTTAAGAATGAAATGATCTCCACTCCAAGAGACACATCGATGGCATGACATTAAAATGAATACGGACAGCGGAGGGGAGGCTTCAAAGACACAGTCCAATTGGCATACCTCCTGGACAATGTAAGTTCCTGAATCAAAACAAGGTGAAAACCCCACACTTCTATTTCGGGAGCTGTAACTGTTCTTAACAGGCATGGTACGACATGCCCCTGATTTAAGAAATTCGATTTTCATTTCGGGGTGCATATAGAGAGGGTTTTTATTTATTTATATTTTTGTACCAGGCAAATTATATTTGTGTAGACCTTAGGATAGGAAAGAGGATGGAAAAGGCAGGGAATTAATATTTAACATACTGCTATTGAATAATAACCTAAAATGTAATATCACGACTCATTGAAATATAAGCTCCATGAAACGGACGTCGCTTGTTTTGTTCACCGCATTCTCTCAGCTTCCTGGGTCAATGCCAGAGAGTGGCCTTTAATAAATATATGTTAACTAAATGAACATTGCAATGAGTCAAAAAAGAAGAGGTATGTGTAAGAATGATCAGGTGCATTCGATAAAAGCTACAATGGGTGATTTACATCAAGATAAAACTATATAGGCTTTACACTGTAAGCACTGGGAAGGCATTTACTGCGTATGTGCATCTTAAACCTGGGAATGGCACAAAGAGATAGATGTATAAGAAACTTCACTCTAGCGGTAATACAGAAAAGCACAAGCGGAGAGGGGGAGAAAGAACAAAACAGAAAAAGAACGAAATAGGTCAAGTGAGAGGTAATGGGAACTAAACCAAAGCAGAGAGAGAAAATGTTTTCCTTTGGATTTAAATGTCTACTGTTTTTTTTTAAGTTTTATAATAAAAAGGATTATTGATTATAGTGTTTCCATAATCACTGATAGAATATAAACAAAAAGAATAAGATATATCTTCAACGGTAACTCTGTCTTACCAGTTTATGGTAAATTCTGTGGCTGGTTACCAGTTCAAAGCAGGCACGAAGCTGAATCGAGGCAGTCATGACTTTTGTGTAGAAAAATCAATCAGAATTCTGAAGGCAAAATAGGCCTTTGTGAATAAGATTTCAAAATTCCATCTGAATTATACACACAAATAAATTATATATTTTTTTTTGTTTCTCTAGCAATAGGTTGCTGTTTGACATTTGGGTTTTTAGCACATTAAGAATCTTGCATTTGAACCAATGTGGGGGGAGAGCACCTTGTCTAAAATTCTGTTCTAGTTATGGAGCCAGTTCCACCTCACCTGGAAAAGTAGAGATACGCAGTGTCTGTCTGAATGTCTTCAGGGCCAGCAAGCAATGACACAGGGCTGCCCCTTATTTCATAGACTATCCCTGAGTATAAATTATTGAGCTGAAATATGTCTTTTTAGAAATTCAGCTCTGTGTTTCTATTGCCTCTCCCCCCAAAAAAGAAGGCTGGCTCCCTCCTTATTCTCCTTCTCAAAAGTAAACATGGCTGGCTCTTCCCACCATCTTGTAACAGCAGTGATTTCTGGAGTCCCTGCCAAGCACATGCGCCCTTCTCGATTAGCATTCCGGGTTGCCAACATGCTAGTAAGCGAACAAAATGGCAGCGCTTGAAAAGCTCTCCTCTCACCTCTCTGTAACCCCTTTACTACAGAGCAGTCAAGTTATTCTTAAAACAAAAATTGTATCATGATATCCCCCAACACACACACACACACACACACACTCACACACACACACACACACACACACATGCACGAAAACTCCCAATAACCACATAACACGTTTGTGAAAAAGGACCAAAATCTTTCACCAGCCTGAAAGGATTTGCATGCTCTCGACACACTACCCTTTTTTCTTCAGCCCCATTTTGCACATTTATCTCCTAATTGATACATTCTAGCCACAGCGGTCATCTCTGTGCCCAAATGCATCAAGCTCTTTCCCAACCTGGCATCTGTGCACCCAATGTTTTCTCTACCTCCTTTTGTCTCTTCTATTTTCATGTTGTGAATTCTCTCTCTTGTTAAACCTCATCTTGACAACAACTTCCCTGACTCCACTGAACAAGTTGTTGTGTTATTGTTTAAAGTGCCTCCTATTAATCTTTGGTACTTAACGGTACTTAAAGTACTATTAAAAGTACTCTTAGTGTTTAAATGTGTGGCATTCTTTGCTTAGCAGCCCCTCCACCTACTAGATAGCAATTAAAAAAATGTGTGTATTCTGTTTCCTGGAGCACCCTCAGCAAGAAACACAATAGTAAAAGAAACCACATAGTGGAAATTGATGAGTATTATTGAATTAAGTATGTTAAAGTTAACAATTTCCTCACAAAAGAATATCGAAATCATTATTTCTGGGGCAGAAAAGCATATGCATAAGACTTCAGGTTGGGCGTGGAGCTCTATCAACCACCTAATAGCTGTGTGGTTTGGGGAGAAGTTATTTAAACTTTAAATGTTTAGTTTTCCCTTATGTTGAATGGGGTTAATGATGACGTCTCCCTCCTAGATATACTGTGGCAAGTAGAAGAATTACCTGTAAATCTCTGAGCACAATTCCCAGCACAGAGTGCCATGATTATCTACAGTTATCTGTCTTCCAAGAGCCCTACAGGGACTGATAAATATTGAGTACTTGCTAAATGGTTGTTGGGATGAGTGGGTCCCAACGACAAGGTTGGGATGCCCAGAGACACTTAGGAACTAGGTAGGAGTCAGAATATGCGTTATCTCCCCTCTCTTTCCACAAGGGCATGTCTCTGTGGCACCATGCAATAGCACTAATGAAAGAACGTGTTTGAGCCTCAGTTCCCTTACATATAACAAAGAAGTTAGGGCAGAATCTTTCTACCCTCTCGTTCAGCACTGAAATGTTATGGGTCAAATATGCTTTGTAGACAAGACCTTAAATTCTGTAATATTATTTGAGGCACGTTTGGAGTATCTACTAGTCTCACAGTTGCCCTAAGGCTCTGTTTATGCAAGCAAATTGAAGAGGAGACACGAGGTTATTATAGAGCAGATTCTAGGAAAAGGGGACTCATTTAACCCGAACTGTCTCCATCAATACCCTTCCCGTGGTGACTGCTCAACTCCTCATTTGACAATGTAGACAGAGCCTGAGGAAGGTTTGAGGGCAAATACAGATTGAGATAGTGAAACTTGCAAAATACATGCTCACTGCAAACTGTTTGATGATAGGGGATTATATGCTGGCTGAGAGCATCATGTTTTGATGTGATATAGTTTAATTTGCTTAACTCTACTTAGCTGGCAGTAACTGCCAATGGTTTTGATTCGACAATCAAAATGGAAGCTTCAAGTAGAGCACCGGATTTCTGCGTGGAGTACATGGACATGTAAACGAGTTCCAATTTTTTTTCCTGTGTCATGTTGCATAAAGATGGAAAATGGTTTTATGAATTGGCAAACCACAGCAAGGGAACTGGAATTAGAGGAACGATGTTTGAAGTAAGGTCTTCCATGGAGTGGCTTTGTACCAGTCACCCACATATTCTGATATTTTCCATGTTTCTCTAAATTCTCAAGCTACCTTGACCTCCTTACAATTCTTTAGTTATGCTGCTCTCCTTACCATTTGCAAGTCTTTACACTGGCTGCTCTCTGCTTGTACCACTTTCCTACCATCCCTTCTTTTATTTTGTTTTTTTGGTCTGGTCAATTTCGATGTAACTTTTAGGTGTTTTTTTTTGTTTTTGTTTTTTTTTTTTAGTTAAACTGAAATTCCTCAAACTGGACTTTGTTTTGACCTTTGGATAAGAAAGATAAACTCCTTTCTTAACTTACTTCTACTGGTAATTGTTCAAAAAAACTACCACAACTATTTATAATTAGATAGTTATTCATATGCATAGCTTTACTTTCTCTCCCCTCCCATTAGACTAAAGATCCAGTGACTATAAAGATTATTTCTGCTTTGTTCAGAGCTGGATTCCCAGCAAAGCACAGAGCAGGCTCTCAGATCTCTTTTGTTCCTGATGTAATAGGTGACATGTTCTATGCAAGGCCCAGAGTGGTGGGTAATGAATAAAAACATTCTTTGAAAACATGACCTGGAGAGCACTCCTCTGAAACTTTTTCTTTCTTCCTATATGAAGAAAAGGTTGAATGGAATGATTCTTCATGTTCTATTATGCAGAGGCTGAGAGGCATTAACAAGAACTTTTTGGTCTGAAATGGATTATCTTCCTTCATTATTACCCATTTACAACCTGTTCACATCTCTCGTTCACTAACAATAAAATAATCGAATCTGCTTCTTTGCTTCAAAATTTCAAAAATGCCTAACAGTGTATTAGAAGACATTCTAAACTGAGAATTAGGAAATGTGTTTCCTAAACTTGATTTTGTCCCCAAATGACTCTTCAAATTGAGTAAATCACTGGGCACCTTCAGTGCTTAGGAAAAATATGCTCCCGTCATAGTGATAACAAAGATATTGTTTTTTGTTCTAAATCTTCCAAGTTTCAAATTGTTTTGTAACTGGAACAATCAGGCAAGAGAGAGAAGGAGCACATGCAGTTGTGGAGAGTTCTTGCCGATGGTGACAGGACTTTGGGAAGTGTCAGAGGTAAAAGACCTATTGCTAATGAGAGGTTGCTCGTGGCAGTGCCATGTCTCTGGGGAAAAGGGCTGAAGTGGAATCTTATGGACAGTATTTGAATTAGATACATCCCTGGGGGAGTGGGGGTGCTTTCTAACTTTTGCACACCTGTTCTTTTTGTGAGATGAAAATGTTTGCTGGTCTATCACTTTCATGTTTATTTCATCAGGGTATCCTTAGATATCTTAGAAACGACAGGTAAATCACACCCTAAACTAATGCGACAGCAAAGACAAATTATATGTATCTGAATATGCAAAGCATTTCCTGATGATGCAAGTTATATGAGAAAATGTAAATTTGTTTATTCTTGAAAGATATCAAAATGGCAGTTTATGCAAATTATGTGAATGAGATTCCCAAATGTAAAAACCACAGGATTTATGATTCTAATTACATTATAATCAAAAGAAGAGATCTTTTAAACAGAAACCCTTTAGTTAATTTAGGTGTGATAAGAAACACAGACATGTTCATTGAAAATTCTATCCTAATATTAACATCATGAAATTATTTGCTGTTATGACAAATAAAAGAAAACAGTGAGGTTGTGTTGATTCCACTTCTTTCACTGTTGCTTTTCCTGGAACCAAATAGAGGAGAAAGAGATGCCCCAGGAGGGACCCAGAATTCAAATTTATTTATAGAAGCATTAGTTTCATAAATAAGAAAATCCTTATCTCACCTCACAGAGTTGTCTTGAAAGTCTCCAAATGGAAGCAAAAATGTGACTTGAGAGGTTTACTTATGAATATAGAAAATACTAAAGGTTTGAAAAAGTCTTGTTTCCATTACTCCATGTCAGTGTCCAACAAGCTAAATTGGAACTTAAATGCACATCTGGATGAGTAAATTAGAACAACAGTGTACTGATGAGAAATAAGAGTCATTGCACACCGACCTGAAAGGTGCAAAAAATATGATGGCGATTGTTGTGCTAATGTTTGCCGGAGGTATCCTACAAGCCTGAGCAAAGTCAATTTCATCTCTTGAAGTTTATTCTTTAATTGACACAAAATGCAAGTCCCTGGAATGAGAATCGGCTGCTACCTTAAGGGCTGTGGGTGCTTTATCTGAATGTTTTATTGATGGGATTCTGCCGTGCCCGTTCCTGGGACAGCATCAGGAGACTCATTAGTGAAGCTTGCTCTCAGTTCGAAAGATCCTTTAGCTAGCCTCTTTGGTTTAAAAAGCAGTAGAGTGAAAGAGAATGATGTGAGCTGTGGCTAAAGTGTTGTTTTCTACAGAAAGTCATAAACTGCTTTTGGCATTCCTTTTTGTAACTAGTATTTCATTTCCTTTTCTACTTTTACCTGTGGTTCCCCGAGAAGGAGCTCTTTCACAAATTGAATATCTCTGCATTGACCTTTGTTTCTTTTCTGTCTCTTAAGCTGTGGCCAGTGTATACTCTGACTCAAATACACTAAAGATTTGTAACTTTCTAAATAATCTATTTTGTCATGCTACATAGGGAAGTATTGTAAAAATTAGGATTTTATTAATATCATGAGTTTATATCTCCTACTTATCCAGTAGGCATGTACCCCTGATTTTCTCAGGCAATCTTCACCCCATAAACATGGATAATTTTTGAGAAGGATAATTTACTGTTTAACTCAATGTTCTTTGATCATTTTAATTTTATAGGATCGTTCCTATTAATACAGTCCACAATAATAAAATAAAATCCTTTTTATCAGGTAATTTCCAGAGTTTTACTTCTGAAAATGTCCTGTGATAACATTGTACATAAACGCCAAGATATTTATAAAGGTCAATATGCAAAAGATACTGAGAGCTATAAAATTATACATGTCCATGGATTAAAGTTCAAGAAGTGTCTATCAATGTATTATCTCTATGCAGGCTAGGTAGCTAGATAGCTTCACTGGGTGATATTTTCTCAAGAAAATATAAACTGACATATGCTCACTATTTTTCAGTGTCTGGGAATGTATTAGCAAAAAAAAAGATAGAAAATTAAATGGAGAACTTATTCAAAGTATGTGGGTCCTGCTGGACCACTGCATATAACTCTAGTGAGCATGGTTGTGTTTTCCAGGTTCGTTCTCCTCACTGAACAGTATGGATAAACGTAACACATAATCACTACATGGCTTTATTCATTTCACATTCCGTGGAAGGTAGTGAGGAAGAGTGATAATTCTGATCATTCTGATTCCTTGTATTTGGAATTCACTTTAATAAGAATATTATATCAGAAGTGATTATAATGGCTCTAGATATATTACATTAATAAATAAAGTTAATTTAATTTTCATTGGTTGGCATATGATTCAGGTACTCTCACTTAATAATAATAAGGTATTAATGAAGTTCAAAGACAAAAGTGTCTCTAGTCATTGTGACATATATTTCTAGGCACCTGGACTAGTTGCATCCAGGTTAACTATTTTGCTCTCATAAGCCTAAGGTTATATGTATGAAGCTTAGTAAGCTGATTTGAGATGGGCAATTTTTATCAGGGTATGCATTATAGAGAGAATAATGGCCCTCCAAGGATGGTCACATCCTAATCCCCAGTACATGCAAATATGTTCTCTTATATAGCAAAAGAGACTTTTTCAGAAGGGATTAAGGTTACAGATCTTGAGATGGGAAGATTTACCCTAATCATATGAGTTCTTAAATTTAAAGAAAAATAATGGGAGAAGAGAGATATAATATGAGAAAGACTAGGCTCGCCATTGGTGGCTTTTTCATCAGCCAAGAAAAGTGACAAACAGCCTTCATCTTATAAGCAGAAAGAAAAACAGGACCTGGTCCTACAGCCCCAGGGACTGAATGATGCCAACACCCAATGAACAGGAAATAGATTCTCCCCTAGAGCTTCCAGAGCAAAACATAGCTTGCTCACACCTTGATTTATTTGATGACATTTGTATCTGACTTCATACTTACAGAACTGTAAGATATAAATTTCTGTTGCTTTAAGCCAGTAATTTTGGGGTAATTTCTTATGCAGCAACAGAAAATTAGTGAAGTATATTATGTATTTCATGTGTGTTTTGCAGAATGGACATTACAGAGTGTTTTCTGAATATCCAATGATAAAGGATTTTAATAAAGTTCTACACTAAAAGTATAGTCATGAAATATTGTTCCCATATACATGAATCAGTCAAGCCAAAAGGGCTTAAAGTGGACTGTTGAGGTAGGGTTAGGGTTTTCATTCCTAACTTTCCTTTTTGGTGCTCCATGCAGTCAACAGATCAACTATTAAAATAATATTTTAAAATAAATAAACAGGATTACAAAGAAAGCTAATTATATTGGAATGAAATTATCAAAGTTCTAATCACACCATAGAAATAGAGGTGCTTACTCATTGACAGATTAAATAGCATCTCTTAACTAGTAAAATTTTTAAGTAGCATGGTATAAATAATATTTTCAGATATTTGAAACATTGTAATAAAAATATTTGTGGTAGTCACAAATGACAATGTATATTAATGACTCTGTGGTCTGTTTCTTACATTAAACCTAAAGTGCTAACTGGGGTATATTTTCCCTTCTGAAGTCACAGAGCCTTGAATTCTATCATGAACCCACAGATAAGAATTTCTTCTCTAGGTCAATGGACTGATTGGACTTTAAGTCAAAGAGTGAAAAGTGACTTCTTAGAGATTAATCAAAGAATGTGTATATTTTAAAGACGATCTGCAATTTATCTCTGAGTAACATGAACCGATCCCATTCCTATGAGCAGTTAGAAGACCTACTTCCTCAACTGTGATCATAGAAGCAGATTCTGCTGTCATTTTGCTAGGTTAAACAAAATGGCACCTTATTTTACCTTTTATTTAGGATTGCTAAATTAAAGTTTCCAAATTTTAATGATCATATTTTCCTTTAACATCTCGTATTAATCACATGGAAAAGCACCCTAAATCAACAACAAAAAAATAGATGCCATACTGTGAAACAAATAATTGTACTCGAGATGCTTAAAAATTAAAGGGAAATTAAGCACATACAGAAGTAATTGATAATACAGCAGATACACCATATGTGTACTCAATTTGGAGTGTGAGGGAGTGGGGGGTGGGAGTTGGATGGGCAGGACAAGCCAGAAATGATCAGGGCTGTTTAAGTGAGTTTAGGGGCTTGTTCAGAAAAGACTTGATGATTGAGCTTGTTTCTGAAGACTAGATGCCCACTAGTCAAGGTTTTTCAACTCCACACTGTTGGAATTTTGGCCTGAATAAGCCGCTGTCATTGCAGGCCATCCTGTGCATTGTAGAATGGTTAGTAATATCCCCGGTCTTTATCTACCAGAGCCAGTAGCACCCCCAAGTTATGACAAACAAAAACATCTCCAGATATTTCCAAATACCCGTGAGGAGCAAATTTACAACCCAGATTAAGAACCAGTGCTCTGGGACCTGGCTACCACTTTGTACTACAGATCTCAGTGGCATCTCCTGGAAGCTTGTTATAAATACACAGCCTCAGGCCCCACTTTAGAATTATTGAATCCAAACCTGCATTTAGTAAGATTCCTTGCTAATTTGAATGCACATTGATTTTGAGAAGCACCCATCGATGCAGTTGAGGCATCTTAGAAATGGGAATAAGATGCGTGTTGGCAAGAGACATGACATAGAGAACTTCAAGCAGCCAGGAGGTACAACAACAATAAAAGACAAGACTGGAGAATCAATCAAGAGCCAGAATACAACTCGCCTTGGCAAACTCAAAAAAGCATCAAGATATTCTCTGGAAAAAGGAAATCAGTGAACAGTTTTAATAAGGAAGAATCTGATCAGGTTCGATTTTAAAAATAAGTTTATGTTTGTGCAGCTCTATTGTCACTATAATTGAATAATTAGAATAAGGAGTGTGTGACTGGTGAATTCATTTCCTATCACACTGCAGATTAGCAACTGTTAATTTTCTGGTTAATCTGAAAACAGGACCTCTGCTTCCATCAAAGAGGCACAATAACTGTATAAGCAATTGTTAGAGAAAAATGCAGAGTAACATTCAATATTTCTTTAAGAAGGAAGCCGTGTGTAATGGCTAGAGAGACATCAGGTTAAGATTAAATCTTTATATCATATTTAGATGGGTTTCCTACTGTTCCAGAAATTAATTTGAGTTAATCATGATCTTTCCACCCTTTGTCATCCTTTCCTCCACAGCTGAATTAGTTCATAGCACAGCAGCCTTACAAACTGGGAGGCCTGATTTTCGAGTTTGGCCTGAGGATAGGAAGTCAAAAGCTGGCAGAAGACGGATGCTTTGCAGAAGTGACAAATTTAGTTTCCTGGAGAAAGTTGCTGACTGCAATGTTCCAATTGGAGCAGCTTATCTGCCCCTCCAGATGTTGAAATAATGACAGATGCTTAGAGAAAGCTTGACAAGAGGAAGAAAAGAACCTGCTGAAAAGTCCAACCTGTTTGTATGCAAGAAAATAAAAGTAACACTTATTGAGATTCATATTCTGATGAGGTGTGTATGTACATCTTTATAGCCAAAATATGGCATCGCCGTACATAAATCCACTGTAGGAAATTAAAGGATTTTGTGCTGTTGGAGATTTAGACAGCATGGAATTATAATGCTTTTCTTCACAGGGTTAATAAATCATTATATCACTTCATTAAATATGAAATGACTTCTGGGTACCTGTGTTGAATGACAGGACACCAGTTTATAATGACTGAATGTGTATGACTGCATTTCCCCCAGCTGTGGCAGATGGGTGACTTTCCCATTGTGTGCAAAATTTCTGGCATTAAATATTGAAAATGGGTTTTAAAATCATTGACTTATTTCTAGATATCTAAATGAGGTATATAACTTAATATTCACTGAAGAAGTACAGTGCAAAGCTTTGTTTAGCGGGTTGAAATTGTGTGCAGTTGCACAAAAACTCACAAAGGAATCGATCTTGGTGATAGATTAAAGAATGAATAGGTGATAGGTCAAAGAGTGAATAAAAAGATGAATGATGAAGAGGCGTTTGACTTATTTAAAATGAACATAATTATATAGAATTCGAAATGTCAATGACAATTTACCTGGTGTGTGTGTGTGTGTGTGTGTGTGTGTGTGTGTGTGTGTGTGTGTGTATTTCTGGAGAGTTATATCTTTGTTTTTGGTTTTTTCTCTCTGATTTTCTTTAAAGAAGGTCATCAACCTCCTATGAGAGAAACTTGTTCTTAGAGGAAAATTATCCAGTTGTAAAATATGGTTTGCAAGATAAGAGAAGCGTTTCTCCAAACATTTCACCTTTCCTAAGAGATTTCTTTTCATCGTACTTGGACTGCTGAAAGGACATTTCACAGGGGCCTTTGCAGTAACTTTTCATTCATGCCTGAAAAGCATTTGCTATTATGAAATTCTTTCGGTATTGAGTTGAAATCTTACTCTTGACTCTGCACTCTGAACCATACTCCCCAAGTAAATCACTGTAAGACTGAGTCTGAAAGTTGTATTCTGTCTAGATTAATGGGAATACCAAAGGGGGATGTGGGGAATTCTGAAAGAGAGACGACTTACAGACAGAGTGGTGCAAGGGCAAGGGCTTTATAATCCAATTTGGGTTTAGACAGAAAGTTTCATAGCTTCTGAATGGTGTTTTGGAATGTGACAGCTCTAAGATTTCTCTAAGTACATCTGAATAAGCTGCAGAGGAGAGAGCACATTTGCATTCCATATATTTACATACATCTCTGGTTGGAATGATTGACATAAGCAAGTTGGATCCCAGAAATTTTAAGAGGGTGTAACATGAGCTGTTTGGCCACACATTGTTTTTTTCTTAAATCCTTAATCTGGCATTTAGGAAAATACACTCATTTGAGTCTTCTGAAGATCTACATGAAGTAACAGAGATGGAAAAATAATTCAGTGTTTAAAAATTTCCTGATGAGTAACCCAAAGAATATGCTTATATATTTCCTTCACTATCTATTGTCTATATCATTGCAGAGGAGATAAAAATATGGGTTATGCAAATATATGCAATAAAAAAATACAGTTCCTTTAGGAATATTTCTGTTACAGGATCTGCATTCCAAAATGATTTGATCTATTAATAAATCACATTTTTAATCTGTAATAACAGTATACTTGTTTTAGTATAATTGGATAGCCCTTGGCCAAAATGCATGTTTTTTTGTCCTAGTAAAAAATACATAAAATTTACCATCTTAACCACTTTAAGTGTACAATATAGCATTATTTATTATACATTTTTTACAAAGCTGTCTAGAACTTTAATATCTTGCAAAACTGAAACTCTATATGCATTAAACAACTCCCCATGTCTCCAACTCCCTTTCTCATGCTCTTCTCTCTAGTATTTCCTGATCCGTATTGAATTCCCATTTGAATTTTCTACTTTTTCATGGAGTAAAACTTTACCATTAAGACACATGACGATGTTAATGACAATATGTTACAACTGCATTTAGGGAATAGTATGACACTCTCCAGTTTTCATTTACAGCAATTAAAAATGCCAAGGGCATGATATACAAGTTTTGAAGGCTCAAATCTCATTATAAGACCAGATATCTTACTTATATGCCACATCATCTGATCTGAAAGTCTAAGCACATGGATGATAAAGGACTGTTAGTGTTTCTTCAAAAAGCAATAGCAGGGCCGGCCGAGTGGCGCGATGGTTAAGAACTCGCTTGGGATGCCAGAGGGCCCCGGTTCGGATCCCACATGTGAGGGCCAGTGACACTGCCC
>NW_017731599.1:2540671-2548171 GCF_001890085.2 Hipposideros armiger
GCCGTCCAGAAGCCGGCGACTGATCTGCCTTGCCAGAGAAGAGCGCAATGATGGTGCCAACTTGGGCCAGTGAAGCAACGTCCTCCACAACTAGACCGAAGAACAAAGCAACAGCAACTTGTCTGTTCCCCTTCACCCAATTCCCCAGCACTGTTTCCATCCCCCCAATACCCCAATAAAAATCTTAAAAAAAAAGCACATTTCAACAAAGTCCTCTTGATTTAAAAAAAAAAAAAAAAAGCAATAGCAGTCTGGGATTGACATTGTGGGATATTTTATGTTGACGGACCAAGGGTAGAATATTTGGAATATGATGTCTCACGAAAATCCCAGGCTCTATGAAAATATCTAAAGGTAATAATAGAAAATAAATCCAAAAAACTATCTCAATTCAATAATAGCTATAAAGATATAATTATTTACTGTGTCAGTAACTATTATACATGCTATACTTGCAATGTATCTTTTAATCTTTAGCAGCACAGCCCAGTATAATTGATAGTTTCATTACTCTCATTTTGCAGATGAAAGTTCAAATGTAATGGAACGTGCCTGTGATTACACAAATGGCAAGGGGAAGTGAGCAGATTTGAACCCAGGGAGTTTGACAGATCCTGTGTGCTTTACCACTGCTCAATCTTAACTCTTTCTTTGCTTACATTATTTAATGCCTAAATATATTATGTAGCATATCAACATATAAATATATAAATAAAAATTGTTAACTGTCAAAAATCGAAGACTAAGAGTAATTGACGTACCCTTGGAAATTAATGGTTTATGTCTATTTTGCAAATATTTAATATCAAGGGGAACGTAATGTCTTTTGGCTGGAAAAAGTGGTTTTATTTTCATTAGAAACCTGGTTTAGGATAATTTGTCTCTTTTTATAATGAGGTGAATGGCCAGATTCGCCAAATTGTGTTTCATGAGACCTAATTAAAATCAGGTGGGAAGGCAAGTATGCGTCACCAAGTTGTTCTTAATAAAATGGAAATCAAATGGGACTAATTAGAGAGAGTTGTTGCCTTCATTAGATTCCTTGGAGATTGCAAAATACTACAGTATTAACTTTCCTGGATATCCAAAAAAAGATAAAACACAAAGTTCATCTTTAGTCACTAAAATGTTCCATGTGTAGGAGTGAACAAAATGTGGATTCTCTACTTATCTCTGTTACTCATTACCTGTGGGACCTCAAACGACTTACATTACGTGGCTTTTTTCTATTTACAAAGCAGAGCATTTGGGAAAAAGCAGGTTTTCAGCTAAACAGTTGTGTGTGGTCAGTTATGGCCTTATGCCTTGGAATGCTCCCTGAAGTCAAAGTGCTCATGGGCAGTTGAGGGAGAAAGATAAGTGAATAGATAAATAATTCCAAAATAGTCACCAGAACAAATGCATATATTTCCCCAAAGAAACTGATTTGGGAAGTGTGGATGCAGTTTAATTACAGTTTACAGCAAAGGTCTGGGAAATAACAAGGATCAAGCTTTCTGGTTTAGCTGAGTGACAATTGCCCTGAACTTAATGTGAGTCATGAAGTTCACCTGTGTGTTGCGTGTAGCTATTTCTGCCCCTCAGTGAGCAGAACCAGCTAGGAAGAGGTGAGGGCATTTATCACCCAGTGTCAGAATACGATCTCACATCCAGATAAGGCAAATACAAGAGGCACAGTCTTTCTGTAGGAATTGGAGATAGTCATGCCACCTCACTTGATCTCAGTTTCTTCATCTTTAAATCCAAAGAGCTGGTGCAACTGAATATTATTCACCAATAAAAGGAAAAATACCTACATATGCTACAACATGAATGAAACTGAAAGCCATTATGCAAGTGACAGAAGCCGACACAAAATACAACATGTTGTATGATTCTACTTACATAAATTGTGCAGAATAGGGAAACATATATATATATATATATATATATATATATATATATATATATATACACACACACACACACACACACACACACACACACACACACACGCGCACACACTCTCTATCTGGAATGACTGAAAGAATCTAAAACTGAATTATGGTGATGACTGTACAACTCTTTAAATTTAGAAAAATTATTGGACAATTAAAATAAGTGGATTTTATCATATGGAAACTGAAACTCAATTAAGCTGTTAACCAAAAATAGAAAGAAAATTTGACCAGGTTGGGATAAATTCCCAAAGGCCTTCCCTAGGTGTCAAATCCTGTGATTCCAAGTATAGTTTTCTTAAAATTCGTTTTCTATATTTGATTTAAAAATTTTTAAGTTAAATTGAAATATTCTTTTTTAAAGATCTGCTCCCACAGAGATGTTCATATCAGTTCTAAACAATGTGCAAACCCTTGGCGTGGCACTTTTTATTGTTTTCTACTCAGGTCTAAAATGCTCATTGTAGTTATCTCACTATATACCATGCGGTTTACCCTGTTTGGCCAAACAATCTTCCTCTGAATGAAAGAATCAGGGATACAAATGTTGACCCTATGCAACCTTTCCATGTCCTCTAGGTGACCTAATTGTTAAGATTTTGGCAGATTTATCCTTTCTAAAATGACTTGTGAGGTTCTACACCTTGAGAAGATTGTGACAACTGAAGTATTATTTTTTAGGTATTCTGAAGGGAAGGAATTCTAGTCTATTTCACAATAACCGGCTTCTTCTTAGGGACAATAAACATCCGTGTCCTTAGAAGATTTTCTTTTTTACCTCTTAAAAATGAGCATACACATCTTAGCATTATCTTCTTATTTAGAATATTAGAAGTTCTTGTCAGATCTGCTTTACAGGGGAAAAAAAGAAAGAAAAAAAAGAAGAAGATGAAGAGTTAATGGGCAGATTTTATAATCGAGTTCCCATGTGCACAGATATGTCTTTTACCATTTAAATACTTCTTTCATTTATTCAATGATGCTTGAAATTCCATGCATTCATAATTAGCAATAAGACATAAAACCAAATAAAACCTTGGCAGAGAAGATATGAACTTTAAATTCCTTCTTTTCTCCCTCCTTTCCTTTCTTGCTTCCTATGTCCTTTCTATACAGACTGCAGACTCCATGAAGTCAGCGATGGAGTAGGCTTTTGCTTTCCATTGTATACCGAGTCTTGCTCAGTAGATAGATGTCAGTGAGTGAGAAAATTAACAGTTTGCACGACAGTGCAAAAACGTTCATGTCACAGTAATGGATCCTGAGACATGAAACAGATCTCACTCCATTATCATGTGATGTAGTGAGGGAGGCAGATATTCAACAAATAATTATTCAGGTAAAGGTCACAAAAGAGAATAAATAAGACATTTATCCACTCTCCTCGGTTACTATTTACAGCAATGACTCCCATCCTTATTGTATGCTAGAGTTGGCGAGGAACTTGCAAGAACCATACCGAAGTCTGGGACCTACACAAGGAGAAAATTAGAATCACCGAAAATGGGCCCAGAGCATTGGTATTATGTTAAACCGTCAGGTAATTCCAGTGTATAATCTAGGTCTGAGACCTGAGCTGGAAACCATGCTAATCCAGTTCAGATCGGATGTGGGCACAGGCGTTTCTGCTGTCCTACAAGTTCTGGCAGCCTCTAGTACGCTGCTGTTTTCTGACCTTTTGCACCCCAAACTGCAAGCCGCCTCCTACACACCTTTCGCATAGTCCTCAATATAAAGTTTTAATGAATAAGCATTTAATTTACCAAATTTGCTCTATCTATGCAGTCTTCAAAGGTAGAAATAAGTACCCCTGCCTTCTCCCTGTCTATACTGAATTACTCAACAAGTCTGACAATTGCAGTGTCTGTGTTTATTTTTAGCCATTTTTCTCCATCTCAACTGCTGTGGTGAGACTTCATCATCTGTGATTTGCTGATGGTATCGGTATCCTAAATCTATTCCTTCTCCCCTCTCCAATTTCTTCTACTTGGTGTTCCCAGAGAATAGCTATCTTCTATAGCACACATCGTATTCTCCTCTGCTTTATGAAAAGAGTGAGTAAAGAAAAGACAAAACAAACTTCCTTCAGAACAGCGTCTTGTAAAAATTTTAGACTCCTTAAGGTTGTAAACACAGTTTCTTAAATAATTTGAATCTAGCCTTTTTTTCCAATCCCTTCTACCTCTACCCTCTTCTCCTCAGCTCAGCTGTACCCAACAAGTCATTGGTCTCCATCACATCTGGGTTTTAAAACTCCCATGATCTGGATTTGTGACACTTCTGAACTCAAATGCCTTTCTCCCTACATCCCTGTAACTCCCCACCACCTAGTCAGAAGCATGCCCGTTTTCCTTCAAAATCAATTTCAGATGACACTCCTTTGTGAGCCTTTCCCTGCATCTCTGCATGACGGAGATTTGAAACATGCTGTTGGTTTTAGCAGAGCAAAAGGCAGTCTTAGCCCTTCCAATCATGATTATGTGACCTAAATAAAGCTTACATCAAGCAATGGATTCCATTTAAAGCTCAGAATTGTACCCATTCCTTCAAAATCACCATGAGTTTGAGTCACTGATAATCTACAAGCGAATGCTGGAAAAATTGTGGATCTAGAGAATGGTTACTTTTTATAAACCCAAATTCTAGAAATGTGATTGAAATTAGGATGCCAGATCTGATCCGTCTAAGTGTGACTGTATTTTCAGCATTATAAATACAGCTTGCATATAGTTTACAATGCAATCGAATATAGGGAAAGAAATTAAAAATGAATATTCAGTGTGATTTGTGGAAAGCCAGCTCAGGTGTATATCTTATTGTGGAACTGTTCTTAGAAAATTGTATTGCCCCATTCTGTCTTTTTAACATACTTTTCTTTAACACTTTTCCAATAATTGTGACAGGAGAATATATGCTGTGTAATTACCATAGCCGATTTAAGGCTGTAGCTGGAACTAGAGCTTTGTTGGCACCTGATTTATAACTTAAGGAGCTCCTGAAACTTTTAACAACCAGGAAGCCCACACATTATGAGCAAGAGTAACTAAGGAACATCTAGGGGATACGTGGGTGGTAGGCCGTTGCACCCTCACATAATAAAGCAGGTTATTAGATTTCCTAATATAAGTAGTAATCCCCAAAGAATGGCCCTATATTTGTGAACTTCATGAGTCACCCTAAAGACCGACCCACTTCTATTTAGAGTGTGAATCTTTTGGATTAGAAGATTTGCATTTAAATGGTCTATTTCCTCCTTGCAGCTACAGGTTTCTTCCTAGGATAATACTCCCCTTTCTCTGTGCAGCACAAACAGAAAGGCCCTAATACATCCACCGTTGTGATGATCCCAGAGTCTATCAAAGGAATTTTAAGCTATTTTAGTAGCCCCATAAAAAAAAAAAGTTTTTCTTTATCTCCTTTTGGGAGTTTTAAAATATATTTAAGGTAATTAGCTATTTCCCTGCAGGCTATATTTATTAATTTGAGGGAAATGCCATCCATTTTCTCAGTACATTAAAGAAAAACACATATTTGAAACCTAACCGACTGATAATTTCAACAGCAAAATAAGTACTAGTTTAACACTTATAAAAGTCTCATTGTAATACCTTGTGCCTCTTAGTCCTGAGTCTTTGAGAAATTAAGTAAATGAAGAAGTGAGGGGAATAGAACCCAGAATCTAGCTGTTGATGAATTCTCATTTAGGACCTTAGAACCAGCTGCTGGGGCTGGAAATGATCTCTCTGACTATGGGGGTGTAACATCCTAATTTTAGAAATGACTTGTCCAATTTGCAGAAAGGGAGAATCATGGCTAGAATAATTCAAAGGATGTGGCAAAATTTGTGGCATATTGTAGACAGTTTCTCATTATCAGATGCTTTCAAGAGCATTGTGAGACTTAGTCCAAATGTACTATTCATTACAAGAGGCTCATGTAACAGAATGTCTGCATTAGGTAAATGAAAGAAAGAGGAGGAGGAAGAACATTATTACATACCCCAGCTCCTGTGTGTGTGTTTGGGGTGGGGGGTATAAAATGCCCTGAAAGACATGGAAGCACACTTGAGCAAATGAAAATATAAACCCCCTTCTCTTAGCTGGAAGGTCTCAACACATCACAATTTCAGTTCTCACCAATTTAACTTTTTAATTTATTTTGATTCCAATACAAATATGAACAAGATGTATTTCCTTAGGGCTAAGCAAGATGATGCTAAATACAACTTAGGAAAAAATAAGCATGTAACAATTGAAGGGAATCCCTGTGTGGAGACAGTAATAAGTGGGAGGGGCATCCTATCCACACGCGTACCAAACATACCTCATAGCTTCTTTAAAAATATACACAGTGCCATCGCTTAGGTAGGCAAAACAGTGAAATACGAAATGTCCACAAGAATCCATAACTACACATGAAATCTAGTATAAGTTAAATATCTCAAAGCACTGATGCAAAGTTGGCCTTTTTAAAATAGAGGGTGCTGGAGAAACTGGATAGCAATCAGGAACGTGGTTATATTTGATCTATTTCTCACACCATACACAAGAATAAATCCCAAATAAATAAATCCTAGAAGAAGAAGAAGAAGAAGAGGGAGGTGGATGGGAGAGAGGAGGGATGGGAAGAAAAACAGCAAGTTCTTCAAGTGCTAGAAAAATCAAAAAAGGTTCCTTGTTAACCTGGGGAAAAATAGAGAGAATGACAAGGGCAAGGTAACCCTAATCTATAAGGAACCTTCAAATACTAAAGAAAGAATAGAGCACAAGGCATGCACACAAATGAGAAAATGCCATAAATATCAAAGAAAGATACAAAAATGGACATAAAATATATCAACTGATAAGATTCATGTGTAATAAGAGAAAAGGAGATTGAAACTTAACATTCCGATATTACATTTTACCCAACAGATTGACCAAACTCAAAAAATTTGATAATGCACTCTCTTGTCTAGGCTTTAGAGAAAACTACACTGATCTCCAATGCAGTTTGTATGCAAATAGTAAAAAATATACAAAAAAAACCGTATGGGTATACTTTATCAACATTTATCAAACTACATGTACAGGGCCAGCCGAGTGGTGCGTTGGTTAAGAACTGGCTTGGGACACCAGAGGGCCCCGGTTCGGATCCCACATATGAGGGCCAGTGACACTGCTCTCCACAGCTAAGATGCTGAACAACAGCTCAACCTGAAGCTGGGCTGCCATGAGTTGCTGGTGACGACGTAGGCTGCAATCCCCTGCTGCAGTGGGCTGCCATAAGCTACCATGTTTAGCCAGCAGATGCAATAAAATTCAGCCAAAATTATTGGGGAATTTTTTTATTCCCCAATAAAAAAATCTTAAAAAACAAATAAAAAAACTACATGTACATTCATCCTTTGACCAAGCAATCTAACTTCTGGGCATTTATCCTTATAATACACACCCAGTAATTAAAAAATACAAGTATATAAGTTTATTCTCTGCAGTATTATACATGTAAATGCAATACATTGGAAATTACCTAATTGCCCAAATGTAAGAGACTTTGTTGAATAAACTATTTTGCATATATA
>NW_017731599.1:2550671-2574943 GCF_001890085.2 Hipposideros armiger
AGAAAACCAACACACAACGATTGTGTAGAACAAAGATTTATTTTAAAGACAAAGTAAATTCTTAATAGTGTATAGTTCTAATAGAGAAGGTCTATATGATACATGTTTTAAATGTATACATCCCTATTTTGATGGAAAAGTAAGTCCACTACCATATTTATAAAATAAAAAAAACATAGGTATAATTCCCAACAGAATATCTAATTTGAAAAATAAAATAATTCCAATTTATTTAATTTTACTCATTTTTTTTAGTTATGAACTCATTTCTTTTGACTTTGCTGTCAACCTCTAGGTGAAATGTTTCAAAAGTTTGCACAGTGATTTTCCCATTAAAATGCAAATCAGTTTCCTTAGTGACAAATATTAAATTAAAACCCTAATATAAAGTGGAGACATGCCTTAATGGCTTTAAATTTAAATCCAATCCTATGTCAAGATTTGAGTTCTGGAGTTCTATCAGAAGTAAAGCTTGCAGAAGTGGTTTCTCAAATTATTTAATGCGTGATAATGTGATGTTAAATGTTCAAAGAAGTATTTCTACAAGAAATAGATTTTAATTGGTAACACTAACAGATTATTAATAAGTGAATGGAAATTTGAAATAATTGTTTTATTTGTTGAAATTATATGCATTTGCTTATGACTTCGAAAAAGAATATCAAAGAATTTGGCACTGAAGTCTCATATTGCTGTGATTTAAAGAAATCTGAGATCTTAGATAAGGCAAAGTTAATAATGATAATTTGACTCTGATATCTTGTCCCTGAATGCTTCTTATAGATTTTATAATATTCTTTAAAAGATCAGTACATGCAATATGGAGTTCTGGATTGGATCCTGGAATGGAAAATTATACCAGTGGAAAACTGGTAGACCCAAATAAAGACTTGAATTTAGTTAATGATAATGTGCCAATGTTCTATCAGCCAGAACTCTTGTGATTGAAAGTATCTGAGGCTCAGCTGAGTATATTAGGAAAATGACTTTATATCAAATCAGAGTTGCTGTGGTACAAACTTCTTTCTCCCCATCCATACTCTCTGTCTCTCTCTCCTCTGCATACTTCTATGTTGTTCTAATTTTCACACACTAAAAGAAATCCTATGTATTTCACTAAGATGGCCATTTTTCAGCCCCAATTCAATACATATCTACTTAAGATTCCAAGGGGGGAACACATACCCCCTTCCTCCAATATCTATGTATTAAAAGTACTAAGGTGCTAAAATCGATTTTAGTAATTTACTCATCTTTGAAGTCAATATGAAGACTGTTCTTTTTGACCAACCATACCCATGTGATCAAACCAGAACCAATGAACTACAGGAAAAACAGACAAACAAAAACGTTGTCTTGGGAAAACTAAATCTACGCCACATGTCACCAACACTTTTGAGCTCAAACAGGGTAGGCTACCTTTGCTCCATGATTCCATAGTGTCCTGTATATTCCTGAATTAAATTATTCTAAGCCATTACAAGCCTTCATTCCTTATAAGATCATTGCTGAATTGAGTTATGAAATAATGTCGTACTCATATTTCTATCCCCATGTTTACATGTTATTTGTAGCTACAAAATATTTGATGAATAGAGACAGAAACAAAAATAAATCAATATGAGGTAAATAAGAAAATGTTTGAGTTGTATGTAATATGTTGATGATCTTTTTAGCATTTAAGCAAACACAATTTCATTTAATGGAGGTATTAGATTTTAATACAAGCCTGTGTATTATTTATTTACTTTTTTTATTGTATTGAAGTATGATTGATATAACATTATATTAGTTTCAGGTATACAATATAATGATTCACTATTTGCATAAATTGCAAAATAACCACCACAATAAGTTAACATCCATCACCACATATAGTTACAAAAATAATTTTTTTTCTTGTGATGAGAATTTTAAAGATCTACTGTGTTGGCAACTTTAACATATACAATTCAGTATTATTAACTATACTCATCATGTTGTACATTACATCCCCACGGATTATTTATTTTATAAAAATATTCATTTTAAACTTAGTTCCTAGACTCTAGCTCTTTCCATCTTAATTGGTTAAAAATAATTTCATAGATACTGAAGCAAATATAAGACTTAAAGCAACTGAGCTTCTGGTGATTTGCTAAAGAGAGTCCAGAGGAACATTGCCTTTTTATCCCTTTCTGTCTCTTTCCTAACACACACACGTACATACAAAATAAACACACAGAGTCTTTGTCTGTCTCACACAAATAAATATTTTGCCTGGTACTGATCTGGTCCTGGGAGAGACATTGATTGATGAATTGACTCAGCTGTTTGGATAAAGGCCACCTTGTTCTATGCTGTTTTTTAATGCTGTCTATCATGTTTTGTTTTGTTTTCTTTCTTCTTCTTTCTTTATTTAGTTTTGTACAGAGTAAGGAACTTTTATCTGTGTTACCATTTCTTCCTCCTAAACCAAACATTAATGTTCTCCATGGCGCCCTTTTCCAAGTGCATCAAGGTTTAGCCCATAGTCTTTATTCCTCCACACAGATTTCTTTAAATTAGGCATAGCCAAAAACCCTGGGAGAAGACTGTAACTTCTTGTTATTATCATTAGTGTGTGAAAACTCAACAATGGTTATATTTGTCACCCAACACAATTGATGATTTCACTGGAGAGGCATGTGTTGAAGTTCTAACTTCTGGTTCTATCTAGAGAAGTGATCAGAGACAACACCTTTTGCATAGGACAAAATGCTTCTTTCTAAGTGGTTCTATCTTCACGGATTCAATTCAGTGGACCATGTTTTAATACACAACTAAAGCAACGAATTACAGGTTGGGCATATAGTCACCCCAGGGCATAGGCTATGGGGTGACCCGTATACAAAATCTTCCCAATAGGAATACTCTATGTGGATCATGATAAACTTAACCCAAAGTATTTTTTCTTGAACAATTCTGCATGATGGACTCATAAAAAAGAAGGAAAATAGAGCAAGAGAAAGAGAGACAAAAAAACAGAGAAAAGCAGATATAAATATAAACTGGTTCACAAAAACCAATAATAATAATAAAAGCTAGCATTTACTGAAAGCAAACTATGTTGCATTCAATAGGTCAACAATTTAAATGTGTTTACTCATTTAATACTCAAGACAA
Source organism: Hipposideros armiger (assembly GCF_001890085.2). Taxonomy (NCBI): domain Eukaryota; kingdom Metazoa; phylum Chordata; class Mammalia; order Chiroptera; family Hipposideridae; genus Hipposideros; species Hipposideros armiger. The sequence goes on from NW_017731599.1 coordinate 2,553,816, forward strand.
CCCTACAGATTATTTTTAACACCATTATAAAGCTGAGGATTGGAAACATTAATTAACTTACTCCCCTTTACTGATCTAGACAGTTGTAAAGCTGGATTCAAACCTAGTGGTCCAATCCAGAACTCATAGTCTTAATGTCTGTGGTTTTGAAGTAATATCCACCTGCCCTGAGGTCACTGGAAGCTCTATGGAGGCCTTGGGAATAGTAACACGATGATTATGTTCTAGGTCTCCAGGGGCCATTCTGTGCATTCTTATTCTCATTCCTTTACATTTTACCCAGCTCAGGCCCCCATAACAAAATACTATAGACTGAGTGACTTAAACAACATATTTTTTTTTCTCAGTCCTGGAGCCTAGAAGTCCAAGATCAGGGTGCTAATCTGATGGGGTCTGATAAAGAAGAACCTCTTCCTAGTTTACAGGCAGCCATCTTTCTGTGTCTTGCATGGCAGAGAGGGAGTTTCAATCTTTTATTCTAAGGACACGAATCCCATCACAGGGGCTCACCTCCAAATACCACCAAATTGGCATTTAGGACTTCAATGTCCTCATATGAATTTCAGGAGAATATAAACATTCAGTCCATGACACCTTACTTCCACAATGGCCTGACAATCAAGTTGATCACATCTGAGCAAACGTATTTGAAAGAGCCCAACACATACAGTTTAAATTTCAGTAACATCACTTTTCCTCTAAACCCTGTAGGTCATTTTTGCCAATGCAATTCTGCAAGGTAAAGGTGGGGAGGGTAGGTTGTTGTTTTGTTTAATTTTGTTTTAAATTCAGTTCCTCCCCCGCTTATCCCCAACACACACACACACACACACACACACACACACACACACACACACACACACACACTCAGGCAGCTATGTTATAAAAACATTTCATCCTCTAGCTAGTTAGGCCCTATACAACACCTGCCTATGTTTGGGGTACAAAATAAATGAATGGAAGGAGTGATAGTAGCCAGGACAATAATTATGACACAGGTACAAATATAGAGTAGTTACTTCATGCCTATGATAGCTTATGATAGCTACTATACATCAGTGTACTAATCATGAAATAAATTAATCTGTTTTATCTTAATGTTGCCATATCCAGAATCAAAGCAGAAGAAAGCATGATCCTTAGGGGGAAAAAAAAATAATATGACAGAGGAATGGTGACAGATGGCATATATCCATTATTGAGGATGACTGATAAGATTTTAATGATGGCAAAAAAGAATATGTTGGTTGATTGAATGTTATCTACAGAAATTCCATTTCTGCCAAATTTGACAACCACAAAAGAATGAACATTAAACACTATGTTAATGGCTTTGGAGACAGGGTCCATAATAGATCAGCATACAAAAGTCTGAGAATCCAGTCGATGATTGTAATGAGGACTTTTATTGTCATCTGGGTGATCAAAATGTTTCATTTAAACACTTGTGAAAGCTTAAATGTGAAGAGTAAAATATCAGTGGTTGTTAGCAGTAATGCTTTTTAAATCAGGATCGTTAGCCAAACCAATTTCTGAAAGAATTGGGGATAAATGTTGTGGCAACAGCACATCAGTTTAGATGGGTGTTTAGAATGAAGAAAGAGTGTGTGTGTGTGTGTGTGGGGCGATGGAAGGATGGAGGGAGAGAGGGAGAGAGAGAGGGGGAAATGGACTGACAATTGAAAAGTTCAAGCTCAAACATATTGACTTCAAACTTTTAAGTAGATGAACTCTACTGAAAAGACGCACAGAAAGAACCATTGACTGGGCTCCAAATTCTCAGCACATTCTTTCTCTGGGAGAAGTTAAACTCAACTCTGAGCTCATATTGAATTCACAGGAGCTTCAAGGGAGTTCAGATTAGCACGACAGGGGGTAAAGTAAGATCAGATTGTGGTCTTTTAATGCTTTCTGTGTTCAGTGCCTCAGAAGTCAGTGGGGATTCTCATGTGGAGAAAATCCACAGGAACAATGAATAAGGAGAGTGCATCTGTATCTTTTTTGCCCTGTGTGGCAGACCCATTCCCATATAATGAATGAGCTAATTTATCATTAGGAACTCATTATTAGAAAGCATTGTGTAAGCAGAATATTCACAATTTAAAGTTTGTAACCTTTCAATAACTCCAAAAAGTGCTCACTTTATAACCCTGTCTGGAAATAGTCAAATAAACCAGGGTGTAAAACCAAATGGATCACTTCCTAGATTTGAAGCATTCATTGTGGAACTCACAAGCACTGACCTCAGTGCTGTCCTTTATAAAATAGTACCTACTTCATAAGATAGCCTTGAGTATCAACGTAACAACTAAATTATAGTCCCTGCAGGGGTATCTGGTATGAAAAGGAAACTCAAGTAATGCTACATTCTTCCCTCCTGGATTCATCTGGACATTTCTAATACTGGAAAAATTAAAATGTAATGATTGCTTTAAAACCAGAAGAATAAATTAACTTGAAACCTGATCCATTTGATTGTTTTTAGTGCACTAATTTAAAGACAATAGCCATTTAGCAACTGTATTGTTAAGGTTAAAAACCAAACCAAAACAAACAAACAAAACTGAAATGGAGATATCTCAGAATGTAGTCAGTTTGGTGCCACTGAAATTTGTCAGTGTGGCCATGAGAATGTGAATGTTATTGGAAAGATTCCAAGGACTGATAAAAAAATTACATTTGGGAATCTTTTCCCAAAGAAAATTTGGAAAACACCCAAATTTCTTTTCTGATCCTAATATTTTGAGAAACGATAGTCTAATGACCATTAGTTAATTCACATGATGAAATGATTCTTTCATTGGTTGAAGTGGATAATGATAATATCTTAGTCTGGGTCATCTAGAAAGCATTATAGTGCTGACATTGTATTGGTAAAGGTTCAAAACCATGACAGTAATGGCCATGAGAAAGAAAACTGAGTCAAGCAAACAACTGAAGCTCTGCAGTGCCATGCTGTGTATTCTGGCCACTCTCTCAGAGAGCCTCAGGGAGAAATAGCAGTTCACTTAGTGGGTATCCTCATGTGACTTACACAACTTTGGAAATGCTACAAGAGAAAACATGCCTCAGAGAAGTACATGGAAGAGAAAAAGGAGCAGAGATTTATCCCAAACTGGCTCTATCCCAACTGTCACTCACTACAGGCCAAGGTTTATACTACAGAGAATGGAGTCCATAGCACTTTCAGTTACATCATATGCCCACTAGTACCACCCATGAAGACCTATGAATTTATACCTAAGTCTAAAAGTAGTGAACACAATTTATACATGGCTAGAACTTGACACATGGGGTACAAAGTCTTAACTTGAACTCATCCACCTCAGGAAACTCAGAAACAGGGTGGGTCACAGATTGCCAAACTTTTTCAGTTTGAGTGCCCTTATCTCAGAAATCTTTTCATGGGACCCATATACCAAAAGAAATATCTAGCAATTCATATGATTAGTTCATATGATAGGTCCAAACAACGTAATAAGTATTCACGTCCAAAGAACTTAGTGGTAGTTTTTAAAATGCATTACAAATTTAAAGAAAATATAATATTATAATTTTATTCTTAACTAATCACAATACATTATTAATAGAATGTGTACTACACAATTTTTAAGCCTCGGAATTAAACCGTATACCACCATTCTTGTTTCCGATCCCATGTTGATTTTCATGACGCTTTTGCAAAGATGTGATGTCATCAAAAGCTATCTATGGCCCGAAATCGCCTCCACGGGGAAACCTCCCCATCCTCTCCCCCAGGGCCCATTTCCTTGGCTCTCCCCCTGGGGACTTCCTTAATCTCACAGGGCAGTACCCCAAAAAAAGGGGGGGATATAGAAGAATCTAATGTTTAAGCCATGAACTACCTTGGATTTATTGTTTTATAGTTTGGGTGATGTCTACCAAATTCCAAGTGTTGCTTCAAGGTGTAAAATGTCCTGCAGGACCCCTGTGCAGTCCTGTAGTGCACCAGGTCGTGTTGGCACATGGCCTGAGGACCTTGGATGCCAGCAAAGGGGAAGGAAGCAGGTGACACCTTATAACCTCACAAGTTGAAGGATGGAATGTGAAGTAGCTCAAAAAGCCTGTATCCTATCAGAATTCTTTCTAAATTTTCGGATCAAAGCCATCAGAAACCTCCAGTAACCAAACAGCCAACTGTATAGCATGGTAGAGGATAGACTCACTTCTGGATTCCGACTCTTTCAACAGAATTTTAGTTGGTTGACTATACAAAGATGCCCCAAAGCCTGAGTTTACTCATGTGTGAAATGAGAGTAGCAGCAGACCCTCCTTAATGAATTTTCATTGAGTGTCAAATGAGTGATTTCTTTAAATCAGTTGGCACAGTACCTGTCTCGGAGTCATTGCTCAGGGACTACTGTGCTGCTGCTGTTCATGGTGGCATCCTGAAAGTCCCAATCCATCTCACACGCCAACCACTAACATGGTTAGACTCCCTTGAATCTGAGGACCTTCAGCTGAGCAGAGAGGCAAAACCATTCTAGGTAAGAAAACAAGAACAAATTATAGGGGTTTTAACGAAGTTGTCCCCAACACATGGGACAGCTTGGCCATGGTGTTGGTGAAAACCCTGCTGAGGTTGCTTGAAAATGCCAGCTGTTTCAGTATGGCTTCTCTGTTACTCGCAGCAGACAAGGTACAGCACAAAACAAACAAACAAAAAGCAGACATGTTCCAGCTAACCTTAAACTACCATGCCTCATGTAGTTTAAAGCTACCAATAACTTAGTATCCCCATGACACTGGTCTATTACTTTTGTCTCAAGTGTTGACTTCAGTTCTCGTGAGTTTCAGCAATTGATCATGTTCTTGATCCCATGTGTTAGATTATGACTCACCCTTGGACTTTGTGTGTGTGTGTGTGTGTGTGTGTGTGTGTGTGTGTGTTACTCCTTGTCTTTATGCATGGGATGCCTTGTGCCAGCTTTCACCCTCAGATTTTACACCAGGGCAAACTTTCCTTATCTAGTGCCTCAATCATACACCATCCCTAGTCCCAATCAGTATTGCTCATCTGAAGGATAGGACCACATGCCGTGCTGTCATTAAACACACAGTGATGGGCTGAGGTTGATAGATAGCATCATAGAATCTTATTTGGAAGGAACCACATGGGTCAGCAGTCCAAATTTCAATTAAATTCAATAAAGCTGGTCACATGTACATGGATATGCCCAGTAAGAGGAAAGGGGAATGGATGCTAAGCAATGAAAATAAATCCCTTGCAGGTATTAATGAGTTGAAAGATGTGGAACTCAGAACCTGTTGCATTAACAAGTTCCTTTAAATTCACCAATAAGTCAATAATTGTCGCATCTTGCTCTTTTAGAGAATTTAGAACTTAAAAAAAAATAAATGATCGGTGTATGTATGTATGTATGTATTCAAGAGGGATAACTAGAGAAAGTTAGGGATGTGGGTTTGGGTGGGGGAGAGAATAGGGAGAGAGAGAGAGAGAGAGAGAGAGAGAGAGAGAGAGAGAGAGAGAGAGAAGAGACCTAAGAATACCGTTCTTGTTTTCTTAGTGGAGCTTATTGAAAACTTACAGGTGACTATTCACAGCAGTTCTAAGAGGAGCTGACATAGAAACAGAAGCAGCCACGTATAGAAACATACTTGGATAATCCAGCTCCAAACTTATTTTTCTGGAAATATGAATACCCCATTTTTTCTCAATCCTAGGTTCAAATGAAAAAATTCCTGATTTCTTCCTTGGGAATGGAATTTTACTTCATCAGGTCCTGATCTAGCCCCAGGGATCCTATGCCAAAAAGGTCCACTCACAAAAATAAAATGAGCTATAGGCAGGTTTGCCATATTTATGTTCTTGCTTTATTCCTTTCATATATTACACATTCTATTCTACTTGAATTATAGTGGCTTATATATTTGTCTGTCCCACTAGACGTATAAGTCTCTTTTGGACAGGAGTCATTAATTTACTTTGTCTTCTTCTTGATTTAAGTAGATTACAACCTCAGGAAAATATTATCACATTTGTTTGAGGTGTAACAGCTTACAAAGTGCTTACATGTACATTAAGTGGTTGACATTCTCCATTTGATATTGCAGAAAATGGAATATGCGCCATTTTTCCATTTTGTTGATGACATAGCTGTGACTTATAGAAGCCTTTCTATAAACATAATGGCAGGGCTGTGATTCAAATGCAACTTTCTAGAATTCAAGTCCAGTGTATATTGTCTTATACCACGTTTATCTCAACACCCATTGTCCCAGCACTGCCACATAATATATGCCTATAAATACATTCAAATGTACATAGTAAAAAATTTGAAAGAATCCTGACAGTGTTTCTGTGAGAAAAAATAAGTCTAATGTTTTTAAAAAATAGACCATGTCTTCAGACATGAATCTCCAATGATGCCAACTAAGACACAGGGAGAGTGTAAATGCCCTAGCTTCTCTAGTGCTCGCTTTTCCTGGGCTTAATTATACATGAAATATGCAAATCACAGCTTTCTGAATGTACACAGATTCCACAAACAAACACAAGTGCATTTCAAGAGCGGCTTTAATTTTTCTTCTTTTCATCCTAATTGACAACATTCATAGAAGGAGCACAGTTTGAACAGTAAAAAAGTCAGGAAAATTAAATACAGAAACAGTCTGAACTGCATAATATGTCTCCTCTTTCATTAAAAGAACGAAATATTGTCAGTGGCCTTTATAGTTTTAATTAAGTATGTCAGTACAATAGTTAATTGAGAGAAATATGCAAATGATTGTTTCTTTGTAAGGCCAAAGCTAAATAAACAGAGCATTTTGCAAACACCCATCTCATTACATGTCTACGCAGAAGTCTGGGGCAGATTAAGTTATTATAGGTGGTTCTTTTTATCTAAAAGTTATTTCCAACATTTTCATGCATAGGGACCTAGTCAAAAATACAAGCGAGTTCGCAATTTTTTTCAGTATTAACATACACTACTCAGAGCAAATTGATCTGACTGGTTCCAATGGTCAGCATATTCTATCGTGTGATCTGGCTGCTGTGGAAAGTGACTATGAGGACTAGATCAAGCTGCTTTATCATCTGTCTTGAGCACCCGTCCAAGTAGGATTGATTTACGCTGGTAGAAGTGAATGTATCATGTCTTTCCAGACATGCAGAACAGGAAGGTGATGAGATACTGAAAGCCTCTGAGGACTAGACCAAACTTGTTAAACGTCTACTTCTAAGGATCACTGTGCCTAAACCATCAGGCAGATGCGTGTTGCACACTCAGGTGTCTGTTCCTGCCACACACGTGCTCTAAAACACCCTGGAGTCTGCCCAACTCACATCGCTAACACGTTCTGAAAGACCTTTCTCTGCCTTTATTCTATGCATGTACAAGTTGTCTTTAATTGAAAATGTCCTTTCCATTCTCTGCCTCTTGATGCTCTATCATCTAATAATTTAAATACCCTGTCTTCTATGAAGTCTCCCCTGATTCCCTGAGCGATATTTTGTGCTGCATTCCTTATGGCTTCTTTAGCCCTTTACACTTACCTGTGGTATAACAGTTACTATAATGTGTTGCCATTAATTGGCTTTGTAATGCCATTCACAACCTCCCCACTGCAAAAGTGTGATGTCTTTACCACTCTGAACCTATTGCTATTTTAAAATGGCCCATTCCTTGCAGTCCCATGCAAGCTTGATAGGCATTTAATAAATGCTGGCAATTTAAAATTCCTTTGTGTGACACCTTTATTGCTAAATCTCTAATGTATGTTATTGATAAAGATTACAAAAGGTGCTGTTTTGGGGAAAATATTCAGATATCCTTTGAGCGCCATATTCAACAGGATTAAAGTGATTTTCTAAGTATACAAAGGACTAAAGGAATACATTTACTCTCTGATTATACAATGCTATGTCTATTTATAACTTCATATAAAGATAAACCCTTCTGTTAATAAGTTAATGTAAGTCATCATTTATGAATTATTTCTTTTGTACTGTTTATAAATAATAGGAATATCTTTTCCATTATTTTCAGGCAGAGACAGAAATACTAATTTCTGGAATGCCACCAATTTCTCGAACCCAGAAGGGGCCGCTGCACCTGTGTGCCCTGGTGTACGCGAGCCCTCAGCCTTGGCTGCGCTCTCCACACTTCACCTGTGTAACTCCACGTGTCTATCAAGCGGATAACCAGCGCTCCTTTTTTACAAGCTTTCCCTTACTGCCCCAAACATTAAAATAAACTCTATGCTCTGATAATACGTACTTTACGCTTTGTTTTTATTCATTTATTAATGTTTCCATTCAACAAATATTTACTGAGAACCACCTGTACGCTTGGAACTGAGGGTACAGTGGTGGATACTAGCACTCATGGTGTTTTTTCCTGCTCGGTTTGAATCCGGCTTAGGAATTCCTCTCACATAACACATTTCAGGCAGTATTCATTGTTTTTTCTCTCCCCTGTTAGAGTCTAAACTCTACTCTAGAACAGGGGTTACACCTTTTGGTGCATCTGGGCACTTAGAGATTAGGGAAGGGTGTATTCTGTGAATTTTTTGACTCAATGAGAGCCAAAGAACTCCGCATTTGCTCAATCTCATTCTCACTCCATCGACAAGTGAATAGTTAGTCAACTCCTCAATTCTCAGAGGTCCAGATAGAGTTGGAAATATGTTTTCTATCTTCTTGCAACTCAGCAGTCTGCATAAAATCAGAGCTCACTAAATGTTGTTTATTTGGGGGGAAGGCCTCTATAAATGTGTCTGGACGTCACAATACCTGCCAATGAGTGTAGTAACTGGTATACATCACTGTTTTTGAGTTTTAAGTATCTCACCTCTTCCACTGAGTATTTACTCACACTTTAGGCCTAATCAGGTTAGCTCCATGAGCAGTGTGGAGGCACGGGTATTAACGGCAACAATTTGGGGCAGTGATCATATATATACACACAGCATCCAACGACTTGGTTCATGATGTTAACACATATCCCCACAATTTCTCTCTTGCCCCAGTAATTAATAATAAGATCAAAAGCCATTCAATCTATATTTGGAAGATACTGAAAGTGCCTCTCAATAAGCCCTTAACAGGTGAGGGTGACACAGTGCTTGTTCTGGAAGCCAGGGGACACCCATTCTAATGGTTATAATGAGAGTTCAGCAAGCAAGTGGTTGGGCTGTTGCTGGCACATATGATAAAAGCCTTCTGGGGGGAAAGCAATTTCGTATGGTTCACTAGTCCACTTATATGCAAAAGGACACCAAATGCTTGACTCTTAGAGAGAAGGGGTGATACAGAGAGAAATTGAAAGGAGACCTAAAAAGCAATTCTTACTGAACTTAAAATGTAAAAGCAGATGCAATTATAAATACAAGTATTTTGATTTGCCAAGGAATTAAAGGATCATAATCATCTCTCACTTAAACCATATATACTCTATCTTCTTTTCAGGATAGTACCAAACACTAATTTATATCTAGTATTACGATTAGCAAACAGAGTTTGCAGCTCCTAATGGCCCTGAAAATAAGAAGTATTCTATGACTTAAAAATGGTAAAGGATTCCTTTTTCCACCATTAAATGAAAAAGCCTAATTTTAAATAGGGTTAATAGACATTCGACTAATAGATAATATACAGTGCCAGGCAATATTGTTTGGCAGACCAAACTCTCATTCTCTCTAATCCTTTTATCTCACTACCTCCACTTAAAAGGCTGAAAAAGCTTAATCTACACAGCCCTACCCTCTCTGCAGTTGGAGAGTCGTGACACATTTCTCTAGTATTATGATTAACAGTGTGTATTCTGGAAGCAAATTCTTGAGTTTAAATCCTGTCTCTCCCACTCATTAGCTGTGCTGCTTTGGTCACAGTACCTCAGTTTCTTCAATTCAATAGACGCAATTAGAGTATCTACTTCACGTGTTCCAGTGAGGTAGATATTTAAATGAGTTATTATCTAAACCATGCTTAGAATAGTGCCAGGCACATGCTAGGTATTGTATGCATACAAGCTATTATTATAACATTCGCCGTTGGTACTAATTTTGGCAAAGAAGAATTAACTAGAAATCTGCTGTGACAGGAAAAAAGCTTTTACTTTCCTAATATGATCAAAAGTTGTAGCTGACACTACACTGCCTCCCTAATGCGGCAGTGAATCTGAAAACGATACCTGCAGCTGTAACAGATGAGACGGGCATTATGAAAATCCAAGCATTGGGGAAATGTTCAAGATAATTGAAGAGAATCAAAAGTTGAAGCCAAACCAACAGTTACCTACCTCCCTCTCGGTGTCTAAACCACAGGAAGTAAGCTTTTCATTAGCTGAAATCAAAAGCATTCTTTACAGATGTGCTGCGGGAGCTGGCCTGACAGTGAAGTCTTCTTACCACCAGAATTATGTAAAATGCTCTGTGCTCGTCAAAGTGATCCAAGAAATGGACCGAGTTTATGAAGTGTTTCAAACATAGCTGCTGGAACACTTAGCTCTCTTGGGGTCAAAAGTCTTTGTCTCACAGTTAACATGCGTCGTCACACATTTTAGTAATGATGTTAAGTTTATTGCCCAGATTGTACGTGTTGTGAGGCCAACTTTATTTCTAAACCACTAAAGGCCTTGGCAGTTTTAGAGACACACTTTCTTCTTATGGGTTACTTTCTAATAGCTATGGGGTTTTTATTTTGCTGTGGAAATGCATGTACTTGGTACCTGTGCTAGCCAGCCTCCCAGGTGCCCCCCAGTAATGTCTGCCTCCCAGTGTTTCCACCTCTGTACAGTTTCCTCCCACATTGGGCCAATATCGGTCTGGGTGACCAGTGAAACACAGCAGAAGTGATAGGATGCCACCGCTGAGATTAGGTTGTAAGACATCGCGGTTTCTGCCTTGGATGTCTCTTGCTAGGCAGCTGTCTTAGATCACTCACTCTGGGCAGAGTCAACTGCCATGTTATGAGGACAATCAGGCTTCCCATGGAGAGGCTCGTATGACAAGGAACAGAGGTCTATGGCCAAAAGCCAGGGAGGAACTGAGACCTGCCAACATCCACATGAATGAACTTGGCAGCTAATTCTTCAGACTCAGTTAAGCCCTGAGATGACTGCAGCTCCAGCCAACAGTTTAACTGCAATCTCCTGAGAGACTCTAGACCAGAACCACTCAACTAAGCCACTCCTGGATTCTCTCTCATAAACTGTGTGAGATAATAAATGTGGGTTCTTTGAAGCTACTAACATCTCGGCATTTTTGTTCGTCTGGCTTTGTTTTTGATTTTGATTTTAGCAATAGATAACTAGCATAGTGCTAGTGTGACAATGTATGGCATCGGTCCTAAGTGATGTGTCGCGAGAATGTGCTCAAGGTCTACAATTCCCCAGGAATGATCCGTGAAGCCTGAGTAACATTTTGTTCTATGAAAGAGATATCAATATGTATATAAATACACAAAAATACACTCTCGCGTGTGTGTTAATAAATATGCGTGTATATGTGTAATGGTAGTTCATGGACCTCAAATGACAATTATTGTATGAGCAAAGACAGGCCATGTAACTTGAAACAGACAGATGGCATGGCTCAATGAGGCTCCAGCTCTATTAGAAAGAGGTTAAGAGCTTTTCCTTCCCTAAATTCAGATGTCTTTAATTCCAAAAGAGAACAATAAATCTTACCTCATAGAGATGTTAGGAAAATAACATAACACATGGGAAAAACCAGGGCATAAGTTGGTGCATGTGTGTCTCTTGGGTGTAAATTTGGTATAAATGTGTCTCTTTTTTCTTTTATTTGTATTTTTTAATTTTTATGTATTTATTTATTTATTTTAAGCTGAGCCGTCCTGCCACCTGTTGGCAGCTCAGCGGCAGCTCAGCTCGGGCCATGAATCAAACCGCAGACTCTGTTGCTCAGAGCTCAAACTCTTGAGGGAGCTCTTAACCAACTGAGCCACTCGGCCGGCCCTCCCTTTCTTCTTTTAGAAATATATATATATATATATATATATATATATATATATATATATATACACACACATACATATATATATATATAATCTGAAATATAACTTATAAGAGTACAAAACTACTTTGCTCATATTTACACTTATGCATGTCATTATTTATCAATTTTAAAGAGTATTCATTCTATTAAAAAGGTACCTTAACAATCATGTGTTATATATACTATATAGCCATACTACAAAGACAATTTATTTTCATTCCTATATATTCAATATTAGGGACCTAATCAAGTAAAACATAGTTGTAGTTTAATCTAACAGTGATGAATTACTGGAGTGAATTCATGCAAACAGGAAAATTGAAATTAAATTCATCACACCAAGGAAAACACTTCCTACTCATGTAAATTAGCAGCTTTTCCGCTAAAATCAATTTGTTTTGGTAAATTATGCAAAAATCCTCAAAGGGCTTAGGTAAGTAATTTATTATACTCTTGGCTGTTTCATAATGTTAGGAAATAAAATGTATTCACACAGTATTAGACAACATAAGCTGAGAGCTTTAGTGACAATTTTTGTTTATTACAATTTATCTAACTTGACTCTACTGTCAGGACACCCACATGATATGGGACATGTAATTCTTGTGCTGGTGCTCAGAAGATGTTGCATTTAAAAAAAAGAAAGAAAGAAAGAAAAAAAAACCAACCCTCTTTTTTTGCTGATTATTTTCTGAAACATTTTACAGCAAAGGTCAGTAATTTCAATGAAAAATGTTTTGGATTCTCTAGTTCTAAAAGAGGAAATTGCCTTCATAAACCAGCATCAGGGTCCAGTTTTGCACAAGACTATTTTGGAATTTTGGGTGTAACTCAAAGAGAATACGTTCATTTAGCAGAAGATGTTTTGTTGGGTTATCACCAAATCGAATGTGTACCTGTTGTCACATGAAACATGCATTCAGAAGAGGGGTAGATGGGCCTGTTATCTTTAATCATTTATCTCTCACCTCATATACAATTGTTGAGGTTATATGGATGATTCTCATCCACATATATTTGCTAACCTCTATCCTACTGCACGCTATCACTTTGAGAAACGTCCGTTCTTATCCGAACTACTGAAATAGCCATCTAATGATCTTGTATCTCTTGTCTTATTATTTCAAATCCCTGCCCCACAGGGTAGGCAAAAATGTTCTTACCAGATGTGAAATTGGTATTGGGGGCATTTAATGGTTTCTTCTGACACAATGTGAATACTAACCTCATAGAATATCACATAAGACCTTATCGTATTGTCACATGAAGCTCCCTGTCCAATCTTAATCCTTCCTCTATGCCCTCCTCCCTGCCAGTTCAAATTCCTTGCCTATTCTTAAATAGATCAATACTTTTTAAAAATGTGTCATTAGTACCACTCTATCTACTGAAACATGCTCTTCACTTTGCTTGGTACCTCTCTTTTTAATCACTAAAATTTAAAGGACTTTACCTATTCTGTCTCAATATTTTTAAAGCACCTAAAATCATATTCATTTGTTTTTCTACTTTCTCTCTCTCACTTGTATGTAAACTGAATGAACTCCAACACCATGCTTATTCGGATCACCAGTAATTCTGTGTGTTTGTATGTGTTTGCGTGTATACACATATAAACTCTGTTAGTATAAGCTCTCTTATATTAGCTGTTTTTTGGTTTTGTTCTGTTTTTCTTCATAAGGGCTTCTAATCCTCCACAAATACTCATAAACCTTGTGGAAACCTCCAAGGTTTCTATACTCTACTGAACCTGATTATTAACTGTCTTGCTTACATAATTTAAGAACTAAAGATCCAGTTTATTACTTTATTTACCTCTCAGATTGTATATATCATACAACTATGATTTTCTAATGAAAAAAATGATAAGCATCTTGAACATTACCACTGGAATCGTCTAATCTTATTTACAGCTTAGGATCATTTGACCTATGGTAATTTACGCTTTTGATAATAGATGGGCTCTAATCTCTGTCTGTGTACATTTGAGGAATCAAGCGGGATTAAAAATAAATGGCCACTTTTGAATGACCCCATGGTTTCAAATTACGTTGGCGCTCTTTCTCCATATTATCCTTATAAAGATATAGCAACTGAGTTAAGCCAGGATCCTTCTCCTCTACCTACCTGCTCAACATGAGACATCTGAGCCTAAGCTACAGGCTCAACACATGGCTCCAAACATCAGGTCCTGTGTTCAGACTCCATCAGCAAACCACAATCTACATGTGAAGTGACTTTACTCCATATATATGCTATTTAAAAAGTCATGGAATTTTCAAAAGTAAAATTGGATCATGCTACAATAAGGATTTATTTCAAGGACTGAATTGGTACATTTTTGTGTAATACAAATATCTGTTTTTTGATAATTGGAATAATTGAAACATATATTTATGTTGTTTTTGTTTATACAGTATTATAATACTATATATTTTGTATTTATAATATTATAGAATGTCTATATTTCAGTATATATAATATAACAAGATTTAAATGTTGATGTGACAGTGCTTCACATTCTAGGAGCCTGGATTTGAAGTCAAGTACTCAAAGATTTTATTGTTGTTTTTTGTTGTTGTTATTGATTTGTCTGTTGAGTTTACTGGGTAGTTGATGATTTTCTTCTTTGCCATGGCATTTGATAGTACACTTATTTTAAGAAATGTTTAAGATCTAAAATTCTTTCAGTACATTTGACATACAAGTATTAAACATAATAAATTTTATCCTCAACAAAATAAAGATACAGAGGGTGCCAAAAAATGTATACACATTTTAAGAAAGGAAAAAAATCTGTATTAAAATTGTAATAATATATACCAATAACAAAAAAATGAATACAAGTCATGTATACACATTTTTTTGGCACCCCCGGTATATATGTTTTGGATTTGATTACATAAAATTGCATTTTAAACTTAAAAAAAAGAACATTAGTTTTAATTTTGAGGTTTCTTTTTAAACAATTCTATTCTCAAGTCTCAAGCTCTGTAAAGCTCATTGAGATAAGAAACATGTCTAAAGTATGTAATGAAAAATAGAAGCCCTAATATTGTCCAAAGGACTATACTAAGAGTTAAATAGTTGCTCTAGTTAAGTGGCATTAGAAGCTTTCTAAAACCCAAACCTATGGTTTTATTCCACACTTCTGTCTTTCTCAGCTTCTCTCATTAATCTTGCAGTAAATGATGCTAATACAGGAGTTGCGGGGTGCATCAGAGTCTGCTTATTCTCTGTTTGTGGTCCCCAGTGGGGGTGAGGTTGTAGCAATTAAGGAGGTGTGTATGCTGTTTTGAGGCACCATGAAGATAGATTAATTAGGTTACAAATCGTCCCAATGACATTGCCAACAGAGCCTTTGATGGGCCTGGTCCAAGGTGATGGAGTCGTAGGATATTGATGGATAGACAATTTCAAAAAAAAAAAAAAAGGAAAGATGGGGAGCAGTGACTATATATGATGCCTGTTACAATGAGCAAACCATAACTCTCATTGCCAGAGACTAAAACTGGATACATTCTTTAAAACCACTATTTAACAAAACTAATACAAGGTGAAAGGGATCATAGTAGTTGCAACTAAAGAAGTTGCATTTCTGATTATAAATCTCACAAAGAAAACGCCACCCCAGATTGGATTCATATGTGGTCCATGCCAAATATTTAGGGAACGAATAGTACTGATCTTACCCAAACATTTCCCTAATACAGAAAAAGAGTGTACAATTTATTACAAATATTTTTTATAACTCACAGCTGAATTTTATCAAACACTTAAAGGGGAAAAGAGAGCAAATGAAGGACTTCCCAGTCACAGATGTAGAAAAAAACATTAAAAAAAAATCAACACTTATTTATGGCAAAACTATCCTCATTCTGAGAAGACAATATAGAATAACTTTACCTACGTGTATAAAGGGAAATGATTAATGCAGTCAACATCATCACTAGTATTGAATTTTGATCACTTTTTCTCTACTAGCAGGAGCAAGTGCTGTTCAATAAGATAATCAATAGCCACACGTGGTTATTGAGAATTTGAAATGTGGCCAGTTTAGATCAAGACACGCTGTGTAAAATATACAGTGGATCTCAATCACTTAATTTGAAAAAAGAATGTAAAATATTTCATTATTTTTGTATTTATTTAATGTAGAAAAATCATATTTTAGATAAATTTTATTGATCAAATTTGCTGTTAAATTTCATCTGTTGTTTTTTCAAATATTCTTTAATGGGGTTACTATAGAAATTAAAAGTACATAGATGACTTATATTGTTGTCTCACATATTTCTATTGGACAACCTTGCTTCAAGTTTTACTTGTGCATCTAATTTGATGCAGCTCTGAAATGAGAGATGATCCAGAGGGATTCTCAACATTGAAACTTTAAGGAGCAATCTTGTGTGATTTTCGCTTTTCCTGATGTTGTAACTGTTTCAGGTTAGGACCTCCATTTTGTAATCATTATAATTGGTCACAAAAGCCTATGGAACATCCTTTAACTACATTGCAACGTTTTCTTCAAAATTATTTTGAGGCCTGAATTTTCTCCCTAGCTCCACCATTTATGAAATGATCTCTAACATTCTGTGGCCTTACAGAGGGGTTCTCTTATTCCTCAAACTTCTTTTACACCCTCTTGCTTTTGTTCCAGCTATTGTAGTTCCCTTATCTGAAATATGTATCTTTGCCCCTTTTGCCTATGAAAATCTTAGTACTCCTTCAAATACCAGCTTGACCCATCTGTGAGCACTGATCAATCTCACTTCTGATCCTGCTTGTCCTATCACCAACTCTGAGCCTGTCCCTTAAAACAGAACTTGGCCTCTCCTCATTTCAGTATGACAGTGAGATGTCCTGTATCTAATCCCAGTAAGCTCTGTGATCTCTAGAACCACGCGACTTCCTGCTTGCCTCATTCTTAGCACTTGAGCCCAGTTTGCACGTGGTAGCTGCTCAAGACTTATTTGCAGATTTCATTTCCATTTGCATGTATATGTATTTATTAATTCATAAGAGCAATGCATGAAGATGTGATGTGCTCTTAGATTTATTTAAAAGGCCTCTTTGGAGCTAGAGTTGCATCATTAGCAATTCACCAGGGTACTGATTGCAAGTGACACCATGGATGCACTGCGTCCCATTTTCTCAATCCCTGGATGAAAATAGAGACAAGAGTTGCATGTAAAACAAACACAGAATATATAGACACCTCCTTCCTGTGTTGTAACTACTGGGCCGAGCAGGTGGAGTAGGATTTTCCTACCTCAAAAAATATGTTTCCCATTTCTTTTAAGAATCCACCAGATGTCATTTTCCCCCTTCAGTTTAAAACTTTTAGCCTTAATTTAACTTAAGAAGACGCTCCTTAAGCTAGTATTAATGACTTCTACTTTAATGTTATTAGCTAACCATACCTTTTTCAGAGATCAACTTTGGCAAGAAATAGAGATTTCTCATCTAAATGGAAAGATGGGGTCATGGAAGATAAAAGTAGCTGCTGCTTAAGTTTGGCGTCCTTCCTTCCAGTTCTTAATTATCCTGCGCCTACAAGTGCCACATCCCTTATGATTCCCTCTATCCACAGCTCCTTTTTCAGTCATCTGCCCACAACAGCACTTTATTGAATGTAAAGTTACCTCCCATTCAGTGATTCACCAAGACTGAAAACACAAACAAGTTAAAGCACAGAATCATCCGGGCAAGCTGTCCTCCCATCTCAACCATCCCGGTGTCAACTTTCCCGTCAGGCAATTTAACAGCTCAGAGCCGCTCGAGTTAACTACATGCCAATCTCTTCATGTTATAGATGGCGAACCCCCCAGGAAAAGTGTTTTCCCAATATCACCCCATCCTTAGCCAGAGTTTTCATTATAAACAAGTTATCTGACACCTGTCCTGGTCCCTTCCCCGCCACACTCTGCTCTGGAAAGCTCTTCTTTTTCACATGTGGACAGGGTCCGCTGCCTTCACTCCTTCCACATCCTCTCTCCGCCTTCTCCGCCCCGCCTGTGACTCCATCATCTCCTTCTCACATGCAGTCGCAGTTCAAAACTAGCCTTGCGCTGTAAGTGACCAGTATTGATGGACCTGCTTTCCCGTTCAGGGACACATGGCTCTCACCCAACAGAAATTAACATGAGTCTAAATATTGGGTCGTCGGGAAAGGCATGACGTATTTTTCTATGTTTTTCAATGCAAAATTGTGTCATGGCTTTCCTGATGACCCAATAAAAAAGGTTATAATGATCTTTCAGAAGCCAGGAGAAAAAAAATATTGAATTAACATATACTTTGACTAGACAAACCTCTCTGATAAATATATTTATTGACATAACCAAATACATGTGAGGGGACAAACAGCTGTGTTGAACAGTTATGTTAATCAATGGATTTCTACCGGCTTTTATAGATCACCGTACACTGTGAAAGTCCGTGATGAGAAATGTGGTGTGCCACCTCTCAAACTCCAAAAACACTTACACACGCATGAGTGCAAGAGTACACACAGGCGCACACAGCAGACCGACAAATATCAACAGGCTAGTGCCAGGGCTTCATTACACATTTTGGGAAATGCTGCTTTAGAGAAAAGAAAGAAAGAGGAAGCCCTCTCCTGACTCTTTTTCTTTCTCTCTCTCTTTTTTTGTTCATAAAAATGTTATCTAACAAGAGAGATGAGCACATAATGTGATCTATAGATGATGTATTCTAGAATTGCACACTTGAAACCTATGTAATTTTACTAACCATTGTCACCTCAATAAATTTAAGAAAAAGAAAACATGCCAAGAATATATATTAAGTACCATAAAAGAAATTATGGACATTTGTGGATCTTCAAGAATTCATAGTGTTTCTGCATTGACGCTGAGACAAAAGATGTGAGGCAAAAGCCAAGGAGAGGTTGGGGAGATAAGGAAGAGAACAGGATGTATTAACAGGTACAAGTTCATTTTTCCAGAAGAGCTGTTTTCAACCAAGGACGGTTTACCTCCTTGCCCCACGCCCTGCCAAGACAGATGGCAGACCCTGGTGACATTTTTGATCGTGGTGCTGGAGATGGGAATGGGCATGTTATTGGCATCTAGTAGCGAGAGGCTCAGGATGCTGCCGCTCGTCCTGCAGCACACAGGCCAGCACCCGTCACCACCACAAAGCCTTATCTCAGCCAAAATGGCAACAGTGCCCCTGCGAGCTAACCTCGCTCTGCGGTATAACGTGTGCGATGGCTATGCCAGCCTCGAGCGTGCGCTTAAGGTTCGATGGAACATTCAGAATTCTGAAATTAAAAATATCTTTCAGATGGCAGAGGGAACCAGGAAGCTTTCCCCATGGACAAGATGCTGACAGTTCAGTCTAAATTCCTTAATTGATACACAGGTTGAAGCAGGGGTAGGATGAAGAGAAAACACAATTGTGGAGAAGAGCCTAAGGTGAGAGGTGGTGAGGCAATTTTAAGTATGAAAACTAAGTCACCGATAATCTTACTACCCTTGTCAAACCACAAGCAATATATAGGCATATAGCTTCTCAAAATTTAAAAATGATATGTGATACTATATCACTTCATATTATCATATTGTAGTGTTTATGATGAATTTAATATACACAAGAATCCTGCTATATGTGTTATTTTGTAATCTACAATAAATAGTTGTTTAATTAATAAAAAAGCATTTATATAAGAGCACATATATGACTTATATATGGTATATAAATATATATAAGTGTATATATGTATATACACTCATATATACATATAGACTCTCAAAATATTCACTCTATGAGCATGTGTATATGCATATATATATATATATATATATATATATACACACACCCAGATGATGCCACTCAGTACAGTAGGTCAGCAGGTCTCCATAGTTCATTTTGAGTGTCTATTGGCAGTTTCTAACTCCCATTCCTGAGAAGAAACCACAGTAACTGTGTTCTTGATTTGGCCAAAAGAAAACTGCATGGTAGCATCCTGCCCACAAGATGGCAGTGGCAAGACAGGGTTTAATGACAGAGGTTACTGGTGCTGAGGTTTAGGGAAGGGGAAAAAAAGAAAAAAAAAAAAAGCTTGTTTGGTAATTCAATTTGTGTCTATCAGAAGAGGATAAGGGGATTTCAGAGGCAGACAGCAAGGGGAAAGAGCATTAGTGGCACAATTTCTTTGTAAGAAACAAAAAATAGAGCTGCTTTTCTGTATGCCACAAACCCGCTCATCTTTCTCTCAACGTGAAAATATTTTCACAGAATTGCAGCACTACATTTAATAGCTGTGCATCCCTTAGCAAAGCCTTGTCCCTACAGGGTAATCCTCATCACTCTCCCTTCCCAAGCACAAATATTTGGAAGTGGTATTTGTGCTTTGTTTTTCACTTTCCTGGTGAGAATGCTTCAATTTGCTGCAAGCCAATAAATATTTTCACTTGTCTATAGTAACAGGTCATCAGTAGTGATGCATATTTGGCCAACATATGAGTAAGTATCAACATAAAAATGCTCTCCTTTATTTGAGACATATGATATATCAGATTTTTAATAAATAACTTGCCTTTGTCTGTGTTTCAGCCAAACATATCCCTGCCTACATTTCCCAAAAAAGAAATCCAAACATTTTTGGTCACTGTCTTTATTCTCCCCAAATGTGCTAATAGACTGAATGCTATTAGCTAAAATTATCAAAATATCTGTTAAGTATGAGTAGCGTGTGATAAAGTGTAAAATATATATTTTTGATAGAATGGATGAATGAATGAATGAATGAAGCAATAGTTATAGTGATCACCATAAATACAGGATCAAATCAATATAAAATATTCAGGACTATTTTAAGTTAAAACTTGAAATAAATAAAACTCTGTCTGCTTTGTTGAAATGTCTGAGTATGGAGATTTATATAAATATAGTGTTGTGTCCCCAACACATTATGTTTTCAGGATAGAGGATAGATGATTTTGTGGAAATAAAGTGTTATTCTGTTGCTTTTGTGTTTTACAAAGACATTTCGGATTTCCTGTTTTGGGGTAGGTGCTTTATTTCACTAATATGCTTGCCTGCCTTCTCTCTCTCTCTCTCTCTCTCTCTCTCTCTCTCTCTCTCTCTCTCTCTCT
>NW_017731599.1:2575522-2592625 GCF_001890085.2 Hipposideros armiger
CCCGGGAAGAGCGCAATGATGATGTCAGCTTGGGCCAGTGAAGCAGCGTCCTCCACAAGTAGACTGAAGAACAAAACAACAGCAACTTGTCTGTTCCCCTTCCCCCAATTCCGCAGCACTGTTCCCATCCCCCCAATTCCCCAATAAAAATCTTAAAAAAAAAACTATATGGTGCTTTGTTTTTGCCAAAAAATGAAATAACGGTAGGTGTTTGGAGCCCAATAAAGAAAAAAGAATATGAACAGAGTTTGGAGAAACAGATCACAAAAGATTGCTGGCTTTTGAAAATAACAGAGGGCACCGCTGTATCTTAAATTAAATTTTATTTATATATACAAAATATAACGCCTCAGGCCCTTTCTTGTGAAAATAGGAGAACAAAAAAGCCAATAGAGCTCCATACATTGTCCTCAAGTTCCAAAAAGAAAAACTAAGGAAACCAAATAAATAAATTAATGGACTCAACAAGTAACAATGAAGGTGTGTTAATTCCAAAGCACAATAGGTATAAAACCTGTAACACATTTAAATCTCAAATGGCTTAAAGATATATTAAGCTGGACTGTGTCCTAAATATGCAAACTGAACATCTCTCTAGTGGAACTAGAATTATTAGTTATTAGTACTGTTTTTCAGGTAATTTTAACATTCAACCGAGGTCGAGAACCAGTGCCCCAAGCGAGAGGCAAGTACCTTGGCAACAGAAAGATGGTCCCCTTCCTTAAAATGAGTTCGGCCTCGTGCATCCTTGCAAAGAATGTTTGCTTAAATAAGTTCAATAGTTAGAGGAACTGGCAAGCCAGAAGTTCTACCTGGTGGGAAGTGTGAAAAGGACAGAGAGGTATGAGATGGCATATCTACCATTGTAAGTGGGACGTGGTCCCCACGTCCTTGTCCACCTTGCTCCCCACAATCTGAGACAACATGGTCTTGCCCGCCTACCCTAAGCCTGCAGACTACCTGAGCACCACTCACAATGCACAACGGCTCCCACAGGATTAAAGGAAGGATTCAGGGAGTCTGATCTTTCCTTTGATAGCGAATGAGGGGGTAGTGGGGGGATGTGGAGGCTTTTAGGGTGAGGGTGTACGTATGTCCTTTCAAAGGTAGCAAGAGACATCTCAGTTGCTGTTTCTTTGTATATGAAGGAAATAGCCTTGGAGTCTGGACAAGTAACAAAAGCAAAACTAGAAGAGAGAAAAAGAAAGAA
This sequence comes from Hipposideros armiger, assembly GCF_001890085.2. Classification (NCBI taxonomy): domain Eukaryota; kingdom Metazoa; phylum Chordata; class Mammalia; order Chiroptera; family Hipposideridae; genus Hipposideros; species Hipposideros armiger. The sequence continues at coordinate 2,576,733 of NW_017731599.1, forward strand.
AAAAAAAGATAAGACAAAAAGAAAAGACAACCCACAGAAAGGGTGGAAATGGCTAATCTTCTAAACTGACTAGCTGCAGCCACAGGGAGGCAGGTCTGATCATCTGCCCTGAGAAGGCTGGCTAGGGCTCCAAGTACAGCACTTACATTTTTGATGCATTCTCCCAAAAGCTCTGAGAGTATAACTGTGATGTATATGTATGTGACACATGTCTCTGTTCGTGTCTGACACCACCTTCCCCTTAACACCCCCAAGTTACTTAGCCATCATTTCCCTCCTCTTCAGAATTCCATGACAGAGTCATTGGGGTTCCAATTCTAGTAGGGACCTAGTTTTAGGGTCCCTCCTTCTTAGTGGGGGCCTATTCATTAAATGTCTTCAGTTGTTCCTGCAGAAAAGAGCCAACTTAGCTATACACTTGACTTCTCTTTCCTGTGTCAGCTATTCCCTGGAATTTCTCAAACGCACCTGTAAATCATTTTGCATATACTTGACTACTCTGCTGGGCTACTTTGGGGGAACTCTGGAGGTACAGGGAAGGAAGAGGAGGGGAAATGCTGTACGCTATTTTGCTCTGGGTTCCTCATGAAAGAGGCACCCACTTACCCAGGGAGTTAAATATTGAACAGAAGTCACAGATCTTCAATAGTGCAGTGTGTCTCACAGCCCCACTGAGAGCAGCAGAGAAGACAAAGACACAGGGTGAGTCCCCTGGTATGCTTGCATATGCAAAAGATCAAGTCAGAATCCCATGCGTCCTTCCGTATGTTCAATCACAGATTCTCGAAGTATGGGACGTTTGTCACTGGTATTACGGTAAGTAGAGTGATTTTATGTTGTAAGAGTCCAGGCGCTTTTTGAAAAGCATGCCCCTTATACTTTTCTGTTGATTCATCCATTTATAACAGGAAGGATGTCTTGTTGTCCCATTACTGACTGAAGCATTTCCTTTATATGTGTCGTATACACATTTAGCAAAGAAATAGGCTTGAGGAGCAAAATCTCAGAGAAGTAAAGGCATCTACCTGATATTTAACAATATGTTCTTGGTGTATCATGGTTATTTCATTTTTAGATAGACGGTAATTGTTTATCACTTATATTTTATTTCATTTTATTTTTTTTAAATAAACTTACCTAAGTTAAATATGAGTCACTGTGAGGAAAATATTAAATAATTAACAGTAGAGATAGCAAATGTATATAGGGAGGTTTATGAACCACGGAAGCCCGATGATACTGGGTCAGAGCGTTTGATCTCTACTGATTTTGCCTGGGAATCACCAAGGGGACTTTAAATATACAGATCTTAAGACACCATTCTAGACCAATTATATTAGAATCTCTAGGGAGTGGAGCCAGGACATTGATTTTTTTTTTTTAAAGAACTTCAAGTGATTTTAATGTGCAGCCTGTGTTGAGAACCACTGGGTCTGGGTCATTGATGCTGTTTCTAAAGAACGGAGAGTAGATGCACCCCCACTCCCCATTTGTACTGAGAGATAGTCATAAATAAATAGATACCAAGGCCCAATCACAAAAAAAGCAGTGTTTTAAATACATCTTTCTTTTTAAGGGAAAAACAAATTGCAATTCAAAATGAACTGTCCCCCCTTGCTCTGTAGACACGAATGCCTTAGCTCCTGAATGCATTCTGCTGGGACCAAGCTCAGGTTCAGCCATTAGCTTAATTTGTCACCTTGGGCGAGCCACTTGACTTCTCCGTGCAGGTGCAGCAATTTCCATTTTTATAAAATAAAGGAAGAGAGGACGTTTGACATGGATGACCCCTAAAGACCCTTTCAACTGCAAATCTTTAGGGTTCTTTATTTTAAATGGAAATGACCAAGACAATTAGTGTTTCCTCCTTGTTTTTGCATTAATGATGATAATTAAAAATAGTATCATAGATGTGGGGTAGAAAGTTTTACTTGACTTTTTTTATTGGAGCTAGATCTTGAAAACTAATTTTTCTCTCCCTGAGCTGACAGTTCAGCCAGCCAGCAACCTTTTTAAAAGCCTTCCTCAAAGCAAGGAAACCAGCTTGAGTATGCACAGAGAAGACATGGTTGACCTAGTAATGAGGATTGTGTAAAATCACATTGATTTTCTTTTTTGACCTCCCTTTCCATTTAACCATTTGTCAATACTGAAGAAAGAAAGCTGTAGAAAGTAATTTTTCAGCCACTGGGGAAAAGACAACTTGTCCAGGAGAAGGAAGTCGAAGTACAGTTTTGACATGTACTCAGAGCTCTAAGTAGGGTGACTTTTCTCAAGTTTTATGCTGAATATAAATTTGTGGGCTCAGACAAGTTTTCTGCATCCAGGTCTTCCCGAATGATTGACTGTCCTCATCCCCCTTTTGCCTCCAGGCTCAGCCTAGACTCCTCTCTCTCTCTCTCTCTCTCTTTCTCTCTCTCTCTCTCTCTCTCTCTCTCTCTCTCTCTCTCTCTCTCTCTCTCTCTCTCTCATCTAACTCTCAAGACAGTTTAGGGGTCAAATCTGTAAAGTATTCCATAATGATTCCAACAAAATCTTCACCCCTAGACAGGGCCCAGCACCCCATCATCAGCACATAACACCAATACTTATTGTAAGTATCCGTATCACTGTCACAGTTACAGGTTTATTTGCCTCACTGGTGAGACTGTGGGTCTTCAAGATCATGGGCACGGCCTTTTTCATCTTCATCTGTCCAGGAGCTGATACAGTGCCTGACACATTGTGGGGGTTTGGGAAATGATAAAGAAGACTTAGTGCTTACAAAATACATTCTTCCAAGATAACGTCCTCAAACACCTGGGGCTCAAAAAATATTTTCTTTCTACTACAGAAAGAATATGCCTACTTGACAATCCACTCATGATTTATTCTCAAATCCATACTCACTTCCTAAAGGTGGAATTTGCTTTCCCTAAACCCAGAACTGAGAAGTGTCGATGAAAAAGAAGTTCTGTGGAAAGTAACTTCGCAGGGTGATCTGATCATAAATTCCTGCATGGGCAGGGAATGGTGGGTAGACATGCCCCAAGCCTATAATTTCTTTCCTAAAAGGTTTACCTTTGCCTAAAGCAAGCCCTGTTCATTATTCCTGTGCATCTAGGTTAACACATTTTTGAAATCAGCTGTAACCACCCTCAAGAGAGCAGGTAACCTTGTTAACTACCCTGTAATCCAGTCCCTACTTTGCTTTTTTCCACCTTCATATAATCTTACTTATGTTCCCTCCTTAATTCCAAATGCAAAAAAGAAACTGCAAAACTGTCACTCTTCAAAGCATTTAAGATCTTGCTTTCCGGCAATTATCCTCAGTTTTGGCTCACATAAAACCTTGTAAAAATTCTTTACAAATTTGGACGTTTCTTACATGAATAGAAGTAGTGGTCAACAGGTGGCATATTATGGGGCAACACTGATCAATTGGTTGGGCCTGACTCAAGTATTGAGTTGAAAAGGATTTTGAAAGTATATTAAGGCTAACCAAGAGTTTCTTGATCATCAGAGATATTCACCAGGGACACTGATAAGAAGATTGCCAGTCAACAGGCTTTGTGTTTGCTAAAGTTTTAGAGCTCTCCATATTAATGAAATACAAACAGGATTTAGATAGCTGAGATATGTGAATAGTAGCTTGGGCAAGCATTTTAGAAGTAGGCCAGTTACAAAGAAAGCATTCCAACAGTTTGAGTTACTATTTGGGTCTACTGTGATTTATATACAGCAATGTAATGCTATGTGAACCAATTTTGCCCAAAATCATTTTACCATTATGTGTGTGTGTGTGTGTGTGTGTGTGTGTGTGTGTGTGTGTTCCAGTTAAGAGGCTTAGAAGACAGGCAAAATATTTATGACCTAAATAGATGATGTGCTTTCACTATGGCAAGGCCTCTTACAAAACTAATATGATATTTTGATAGAAACACAGATGTCAGCTATCATCCCCTTTTCCACTTAAGGGTCAGTAAACTTCAGATTAAGATGCTCTGTGATATGATAATTATCTCTTTACCTATCTGTCTCACCTGTTGGATGGGCTGAGAGCTGATAAGAGCTGTTCAACTATAAAACATATTCATCTTTGTTTTTCTAGCATATATACAGACTATATAACATACGTGTGTGTGTGTGTGTGTGTGTGCGCATGTGTGTGGTTGTAAAATTAGGCATATATGTAATGATTTCCTGGATCCATGAAAATGAATATGGAATATTATTCGTATCCTTCTAACATCCCGAAGTCTCTCTTTTACATATTTATTCCTAGACGGGGCTTTAGGGAAGAATGTGTTTCAGAGTTTTGAAAATGATCTTTTCAATTTGAGCCAGTTTCTTCTAATCCTAAATAATTTTTCTCAGTTTTGATATTGACCTACTTTAGGCTAAAACAGTATGCAGGGCAGAAAATCCTGGTTTGGTTGCATCTAAGAATGGAAAATGCAGAAAGTGCAGAACGCATTGTAAATGTTAGTTTAAAAATATGTCAATGAAGAGTAGAAATAAAAGAAACACTATAGTCCCCACCCCTAATACGCACATACACACATTATAGTTAAATGATAGATCAGGAGATGAGTACACAGAACTTTTTAAAAAGGCACACTTTCCTACCTTCATATAGAAAATATCCCCAACCTCGCCTCGGTAGATACACATAGAAAGATTTATTAATCCTAGGTATGCAGCTCAAATAGTGCTTACATACTGGCTGAATGCGCCTGTGTACCTAGAGCCCAAGCCAAGAAAAGAACATTATAAATAGCCCCTTCTGTTTATTAAACTTCAACATTAACCACTATCCTGAATTGTAACAGTATGCAATCATTTAGCCTATTTATGTATTTAGCGTAAATGAAATTATATGGTATTTCTCACGCACACCCAAGGCCTTTTATTCAGGATTGTATTGCGAGATATATTGACATCGTCTCATGAGTGGAGTGGGTACTGTGATGCACCACCCATGCTTACTATCCAAGCAGCTGGGGGAGTGTTGTCAGCTGACAACCCTCAGCCGTTAGCCCCCTTCTGACATTGACTCAACCAAGGAAAGGCGCCGCACCTATGGTCCTGGCTACTCTCCAAGGACTGATCCATGTAGGTGGGCATAGGGTCAGCTCTCTTGCCCAGTTCTGGAAATCTCTGATGGGCCACTCATTCTTTAAAACTCTTTGCAGAGTTCTCACAGGATCTGTAGGGACTGGCGCAAAGCATGTTCCTCTATCTAATCTTGCTTCCTTCCTCGACTTTCTTTCCTCAAGTGCTGATCGAATCCTCGAACACAAACCTGTAACTATGCAGTTGTCTTCTGTTCATCCGCTAGAGTATTCTGCTGTGTACGTAAAGCATGATTCATGTGTTTACTGTTAACAGGTATATGAGTGTTTCCAATTTTGATAATTATAACTAATGCTAGTGTGGACATTCTTGTCTGTAAGTTTTGGTAATATGCTCATGAATTTTCATTGAGTGACATTATGAAATGGAATTTCTGGGCTTTTGAGTTTATATATTTTCAGCTCATGAATATGTATCTGTTAGTTACTGATATTAGGCTTGGAAATGACAGACTTCCCCCTTCCCCCCAAAAGAGGAGGAAGTCAACTTTAAAATTAGATATGAGTTGTGGTGGGTTGAAATATATGTATCTATACCTATACCTATACCTATACCTATACCTATACCTATACCTATACCTATACCTATACCTATAACTATCTCTCTCTCTCTCTCTATCTCTACCTCTATCTATACCTATATCTATATCTATATATCTATCTCTATATCTATCTATCAATATCTATATACAGTATATATGTGTATATATTGTATATATATACATATATATANCACACACACACACACACACACACACACACCACAATTTGCTTGCTTTTTGCTTTTTCCTCAGAATCCTTAGCAATTTTATTTGTATATTTTGTCTAATGTTTGTGGTTGGCATCAGCATTCTTTTGATAAGGACTTGAATGCTGTTTTGATGCAACTACAAATTCTGAAGTTTGTTATTTTAGTCTTTTTCTATCCAGCCATGTCATTAGACTATTCTAATGAATCTATAGATTACATAATGATATATAATTATACATGTTAATTTTTATGTCTACATATTAATAAATTTATATAAATACATATATAAAATGATGTATATTGTTATCTAATTATTCCATCACTCCTCTTCCTTCATAATAATACATAAGTAAGAGCCTGCCAGAAAAGCAAGTGAAACTGAGGTGAGCTGAAAACATTAATCTCTTTTAATCAATTATGGCAGAGTGATATAAAAGTATTTTAGATGTCTTTGCCCTAGAAAGTTCTATTTATTATACCCTATTTTTTGAGACCTCCAAGACACTGAAGATTCTGATAATCTTTCATCAGTCATTAGAATTGCAGAGGAGAACTCTGTTTGTTGAATTTTGTCTCTGAGGCACAGGAGCTGCACAAATACACACACACACATATACAGCAGAAAAGTCATGAGAAGTCATGATGCATTTTTGAAATGAAAAACATAGAAAAAAATATGTCATGACTTTTCCAACAACCCAATACTATTTAATAAAAAAAAAGTTTCCTAATGGGCCCCAAAGCATATTGATTCAGGGTCTGAGAGTTTCGGGTGGGAAGGAAGGAATGCCCTTTAACTTGGATATGAAAATGAATACCATCTGGGAAAGAAGGAGGTGAAGATGAAGCACTCAGATGAAGCCTGGAGCTCAATTTTAGGGTGTGTCGAAAATATGACCTATTTCTTGACAGATGTCAGAAAAAGAAACTGAAAAAAGAAATATACAAAAGGAGATGTTGAGTGCATAGTGCCTTTTGGGGTTTCAGGATACGGTAAGCCATGCTGACATTGGTAGAGTGATGAGAGGAACACCTGTGTGTCATATTTAATTCACAATGAACGTCTTGAAGTGGGAGACTGATGGGAAGGTACCCCTGATATGTATTCCATGAAAGAAATGCGACACATACATTGGTGTGATTAAACAAACTAAAGGAAACAGGAAACCAAAACTCACATAAATTCTGCAGGGCATTATGTCACTGATTATAAAAATGTATATTTCTAGAATTGAAAAGGCCCCTTTTGTATTATAAGTTAAACTGTATTACACCTTCTACCATGAACCTCCTTTACAATAAAGAAAAAATGAACACTGTCCATATGATTAGAATATCAACTATCTGACACATTTTACTAAGACTTAATTAATAGGGACTAGTCTATACATTTAAAAAAAGATTCCATATAGATTAACTTGTTCTACCAGATATATGACTTTTATATCTTATAGAGTTTAAATTTCTTGATTTTAGTTGGTTATATCCTCCTGTAATTATCTCTGTGAAAACAGACATTTTATCCTATTAAGATAAAAGTAGAGTCCAAATGAACAACTAATCATTAGAAAACAATGGCAATTCTGGTGTTTCAAATAAAATGTTGTATGTATTGTTGATGTAAAAGGGTTCTAGGTTCTTTCAATTTCAAGTTTCCATTGCAAAATATCAGGACTTAACAGCTCAGGACCCATGAGCGTGATCTAGGTAACCAGTGCCTAGGGGATTTGAGTAGGCATGCAAGAGAACAGAAAAGGTTTCACTTATTTATCCCTAATAAATAAACTCAGGATTAGTAGAACTAATATTCTAGTGTTGAATAGAAGCTCAAAGCATGCTCATGGTTTAAGGAAAGTTTTATAATATAGTTGCCTTCATAATTAAATGGCACACTAGACTAGTGAGTGATGTTGAGCACTTCAAAGGAAGATCCAAAAGGACCTATACATTTCTCCACTGGCCAAACAGTTGCACAATAAATCATAACACTGATTATTTATCAAGCTTTCATTGAGGCCTATCCCAGGGATGTTTTTGCTAGGTCCTGGGGATACAAATATGAGTTTAACTCATAGTTTAATAGTAACATCTTTATACAAAATCTGCTGAATACATCAGACAGCATATACTGTTAAGAATGAGATGCTCTTGCTTCTGAAATATAATGAACTCAAAGGTTGTTGTTAAAATACTTAGGTAGCTGATCATATTTGTAATTTGCCAACCATATTAGTCAGAATTATTATCATGGATATAATGTGACCCTAATGACCTCACAGAGGTTTTAATTAAAAAGGAAAAATTTTAGCTATTATCAACTTCAACTTCCCCACAGGAACAGAGCGTATCTTAGCAATAACCTGTGGGGGTGACATATAATTATTACTAAATTATTCTTATCAATGGTAGCAACCAGAATCATCTGCCATACATATAACTAAATCTATCTATCTATCTATCTATCTATCTATCTATCTATCTATCTATCTATCATCTATCTATCTATCTATCTATCTATCATCTATCTATCTATCTATCATCTCTATCTGTGTTTCTCTAATTATGAGGTGTGATCAAAATATACAGTGAATGTTTAAATTAAAAAAAAAGAAGTTATTACAGTAAAAGACACATTGCTATTAATCCTCCTCAAAATACTCCCCCTCACTTGGAACACACTTAAACCATCATTCTCGCCACTTTCTGAAGCAGCTCTGGAAGTCCTCTTTCATAAGTGTCTTTAGTTGCACTGTTATGGCTGCCTCAATGTCCTGAATCAAGGACTTCAGTTGACCTCATTATGTCCTTACCAAATTCCTGACTCACAGAATCAACACGTGTAGTCAAATTGTTGTTTACTACCACTCACTAAGATTTGGGGTCACTGGTGGAACAATGTCTCCCTTCCATTTTTATACTGGGACTTTCAAACAATTGCCAATTCAATGTCATTCTAAACATCTTCTCTTGGAATAAATGTTCCCATTAATATACATAATTAATACATCTTTTACATAACCCTAAATTATAAAACCTGTGCTAAAGTTCCTCTAATACTATCCAAATATAAAAAAATAGGTCGTAAAACATTCCATTCCCATGGGGCTGGCCAAGTGGCTCGTTGGTTAAGAGTTGGCTTGGGAGCATGAGCTCTGAGCAGCAGGGCCGCTGGTTCAGATCCCACATGTGGGCCAATGACGCTGCGCCCTCTACAGCTAAGATAATGAACAACAGCTCGACCTAGAGCTGGGCGGCCATGAGTCGCCAGTGACAGAGTTGGCTGCAGTGAAGCTGCAGTGGGCTGCCATAAGCTATCGTGAGCACCTGGCAGCCAGCGTGAGCTGCTGGGAGCAGCTGTCCAATGACCAGCGAGTGACTGCCTTACCCAGAAAGAGTGCAATGATCGCAATACCAACATGAGCCAGTGAAGCGACGTTCACCACAACTAGACTGAAGAACAAAAGGACAGCAACTTGTCTGTCCCCCTTCCCCAATGCTGCTCCCTCTCCCAATTTCCCAATAAAAATCTTGAAAAAAACCCCAAAAAACATTCCATTCCCAGAAGTAGCAGATATAAGGAAGCAGAATCTATGCACTGTATGTTAACAAATATGTCCTAATAAGTATCGTGCAGCCTAATTAGATGCTTTCCCATTTCTAATCCTCTTCCCTAGGGTGGAACCAATAGGGAAAGGAGATTTAGAGGAAATCTGGTCACAAAAGACAAAAATGAAAAGTCTACAACAATACAAAAGAGACACAGAGGAGCTGACAAGGGAGCCTTGCCAACTATTTCAAAAGCAATGAATTTGGCTTTGAGGTCTTGGAACTGCCATGTGCTGGTACAAATTCAGAGTGTTTACGGATGGGACTGCAGAGCAGGGTCACTTATTAGATGACAGAATTGAAAGAGAATATCTTTAAATTTCCTTCTGATTTCATATATCTGTTAATTCAGCTTTGTTTCCTGAAGTTCACAAGGTGAGCTGTATACAAAACAATGGTTCTCACAAATGTGTGGAGTGCCATGGTTCAAATACAAGTGAAAACAGAGGTGAAAATATTTTACCAAGAATCTTCCAGTTGGGTTCCCTCAGCATGTAGACACTGTACAGATATTTTAAACAGTAGTGTTATTTCTTACTTTCCCTCCATGTATGTCATTTTCTGTGTTCACACTCTAAGAGGCCAGAGTGACAATGATATATCTCATCCTTGGAGGTAATTGCATATCTCATTCCAGCCAATCTAATATGGGATTTTGGAACCAATTTTTCCTGCTGGTCTATTATAATGATATCAGTAACTGTCGATAATTCATTACCATATGAGCACTTGAGTTAAAGCAATAATTACTTGTCATTCACACACTAGTTGCATGTGGTTAGCATCTTTATCTGGTGACATTTCTATCTGGTAGAGAGAAAATAAACTGAAGTCTAAGAGATAATAAACTGGAATCCATTTCTTATTATTTGGGATACTGATACATGAAAGAGCTTGAATGTGAAGGCAACAGGTTTTAAATTTAAGGTTTACTTTTCTTTTTATGAGTTTACTCAAAATGTATTACATTGTAGGTTAAGCTTATTACACAGATAATTTGCAATCTTCTGCTGAACCTGGGCTTCTCACTTCCTACCTGAGTTACGTGATAAAGTGATCTGTTAGTTGAGACAAAGATAAAGCCCACATCACAAAGTCTAAATAAATAATCCCACATATGTAATATGTATTCCAGCAATTGCATTGCTTTATTATCAACTTTTACTATTGAATTAACAATAGTTTGAACAGTGTTAATTTGGAGAAAAATTGAATGTGCAAGTAACAGAGCTGGGACAAATTCCAAGATCTAGTATCAGTGTCTCAGAAAAGTCACTTAATCCTTTGAATTGACTCTTCCATATAATGAGGAAAATTATATATGCTTCCCAATTATAAAGTTTAAATAAAAGCAGTTGTAAATCTTTTCCTACCTTGTCTAAGATAAAACTGTTCAGTCTGGAAACCACAGTCAGGCAGAGGGGATCAGTGTTTTATCCTCTACTCTAAGAAATGTTTAAAAATGAATGTAGTCTAGAGCTATTGTCTATTAGAACCGGGGCAGTTTTCCTGGGTAGAACTCAATGCAGAAGTTTTGCATTTTTCCTAGGGAATATATGTCTAGGGAATATATTAATCCCCTGTCTGCATTACTATAGAAAAAAGAAATGAACTGAAATGCATTAGAATAAGATGCCTTTATAGAAGAATAAATATGTGAAATTATACATTTACAACACATAATTTTAAATAAAAAAAAAGTGCTAAAGTAAAAGACGAACCTGGGCACATTTGTAGATGAACTGGTGAGATTCTTTTAAGTTATATAGCTGGACAGTTGTAAACTGGCAAATTTCACCATTTGGTGAAGTTACCGTCAAGGAAGCAGGCCACTCCAGGTTAAAGGTTCATGGAAGGCGGGAAAGAGGGCAGACTAGGAACTGTGTGGTCATTCATATCTAGGCACAGGTTCTAGCTCTGTAATTTAATACAAGTGTGAAGAGGGAAAACTTACTGACTACTCTGAACCTGTTTCTTCATGTATAAATTAAGTGTCTAGTTTTCAACAAACATACTGATTCCTACGGATCTCAGCACTACTCTGTTCCAACAGTTATTGAAAGGTTTATCCAACAGAAATTCACATTGTAGGAAAAGTTATGATGAAACATTCTGATGCCAAGAAACACAATTTATCTTTATTGCTCATTATGTATGCAATCTTTTAAATTTTTATTTGTTTTTAATATTTTAAAAATAGCAATTTATGAATATAGTTTGAAAAAACCCCGAAGAGCATAGAAAGGAACTGAGGTGCAATTCTCACTCTCATCAAAAGCAAACATCAGTAAAAAGTTTCATGAAAATTTCCTCTAGAAAAAAAAATGAGCCACAGTTCAGTGTGCACACATTTTTATTTATATTACTAATATTGTATAATGCATTACACTGTTCTACATCTTGCTTTTTGATATAAAATACTTAGGCAAATAAATTTCTTTATCAGGAACATGACGCCAAAAAATGTGTACAGATTTTAAGGAAAAAAGCTGTATTAAAACTGTAATGCTCAATATATACCGATAACAAAAGATGAATACAAGTCATGTTTGACTTCTGCAGTTACAAGAGGTGCTCAAAGTGGTTACCATCATCATAATTTTAATAAAGTTTTTTATTTCTTATAATGTGTATACATTTTTTGGCACCCTCTGTGTGTGTGTGTGTGTGTGTGTGTGTGTGTGTGTGTGTGTGTGTGGTCTGTCTGTCTGTCTGTGTGTTTATATAAACACACTATATTATCAACAATTAATGATTTGTAGGATATATTTATCAGGTCTCTTAATTTAGATATTTGAAAAGAATGGAAACCAAAAAGAACATATTATTTCAACTAAGCAGACAGGGCTGAGGACTGAGTATTTTTTATATCAATTTGTTCAGATTATGAGTGGGGGTGAACTTTTTATAGACAATGATTAGAATTGTAATGGAAAGTACTCTCCCCATCTCTCTCTCTTACTCTATCTTAGGCCATCTGCAGAAGGAAACTCTGTGAGGTGGAAAAAATAATGAACTGAATTCAAACCATATCTCAGCTATTTGCTTTTCAAGTATATTGAAATATCATCTTACCTCCCCAATTGTCAGTTTTGTCATATTAAATAAAAAGAAAAAAACAACTCAATTTTCTTTTCAAAACAAGCTACAGAGTTGGAAAATACATTTGCAAATCATAAAGGCAAAAGACTAATATCTAGAATATATAAAGAATTGTCCAAACTGAATAGCAAACTTCACAAATAGTTCAATTAGAAAACAGGCAAAAGACATGAAAATACATTTCTCTGAACAGGATAAATATATGGTAAATAATCAAATGAAAAGTATTCAGGATCACCAACTATTAGGGAAATGCAAATCAAAATCACAAAGAGTTATCACTCCATCTTTACCAGGTGGCTTTAAACAAATGATGAAGGAAAAAAAAAGGGATCAAATCTATGGTGATGGAAGGAGAACTGACTCTGGGCAGGGAGCACACAATGTGATAGGTAGATGATGTATTATAGAATTATATACCTGAAACCTATGTAACTTCACTAACCATTGTCACCCCAATAGACTTTAATTAAAAAAAAAAAAGACAACACAAAATGCTGGTGAAGGTGCAGAGAACCTGGATCACTCCTATATTGTTGGTGGAAATATAAAATGGCATAATAATAAATGTTTGAAATCTACTGTTGAAAAGTAGAAGTGCAAATACCATGTGACCCACCAATTGCACTAATGGGCATTTATGCCAGAAAAAAGAAAACTTATGGCCATGCAAAACCCTATATATGAATGTTTATAGCCGCTTTATTCATAATATACCCACACTGGAAACAATTATATGTCCTTCAATTGCTAATGATTAAATAAACTCTAGTACATCCATACTGCAGATCACTACTCAGCAGTAAACAAGGAACATACTATTGATACACACAGCCATCTGAAAGATCTCAGAATTATACTGAGTGAAAAAAAGCCAATTTGAAATGTTACGTACTCTATGATTCCGTTTACACAGTGTTCCTGAAATGACAGATTTATGGGGATAGAGAACAATCAGTGGTTGTTAGAGTTTAATGGGGAGCAGGGGGTTTGAGACAAGTGGTATGTATGGCTGGAGAAGGACAACATGAAGAACCCTGGTGGTGACAGAAATGTCATGTATCTTGGCTGTCAGTGTCAATATACTAGTGGTGACACTGTGCCATACTTTTGTCATATGTTACCATTGAAGAAAACTGGGTAAAAGCTACATGGGATCTTCAGTAGATTTTGCAACTGTAGGTGATATATTATCTCAAAATAAAAAAGTTAATAACAAAAAAATGTTATTTCATGTCATTTATTCTTCTAGCCTGCATAGCAGGAGGAGAAATCTGTAGTATTTAAATCATTTTTCCCTTATACTATATAAAATGTGCTGGTTTTTTTTGGATGCTTTCAAGATCTTTCTTTTCTTTATGTTTGGTTTTCAGCAATTTTGGTTTGCCCAAGCACAGTTTGCTTTTAATTTCCACCCCCATGCTCGTCGCTTTCCCAGCCACCCTCCCTAACATGCGTGTGTGCACGTGCATGCACACACACACACACACACACACACACACACACCACAATTTGCTTGCTTTTTGCTTTTTCCTCAGAATCCTTAGCAATTTTATTTGTATATTTTGTCTAATGTTTGTGGTTGGCATCAGCATTCTTTTGATAAGGACTTGAATGCTGTTTTGATGCAACTACAAATTCTGAAGTTTGTTATTTTAGTCTTTTTCTATCCAGCCATGTCATTAGACTATTCTAATGAATCTATAGATTACATAATGATATATAATTATACATGTTAATTTTTATGTCTACATATTAATAAATTTATATAAATACATATATAAAATGATGTATATTGTTATCTAATTATTCCATCACTCCTCTTCCTTCATAATAATACATAAGTAAGAGCCTGCCAGAAAAGCAAGTGAAACTGAGGTGAGCTGAAAACATTAATCTCTTTTAATCAATTATGGCAGAGTGATATAAAAGTATTTTAGATGTCTTTGCCCTAGAAAGTTCTATTTATTATACCCTATTTTTTGAGACCTCCAAGACACTGAAGATTCTGATAATCTTTCATCAGTCATTAGAATTGCAGAGGAGAACTCTGTTTGTTGAATTTTGTCTCTGAGGCACAGGAGCTGCACAAATACACACACACACACACACACACACACACACACAGAAAGAGATTCTCCTTGTTGGAAATAAATAGCATTTCATATGACGGTTAGGTGATCTCAAGCACGCAGAAAGCAGCCACGCATGTGTCTCCTTTCAAGGTCACTCTAAAGCCCTGCTTGCTATCATCTGCCATCCAGTATTCCCGAGGTGATCCCTGCAGCTCTGCCCTGGATGCTGAGCACAGCCATGTGTGCTGTACTCCATGCTCAGGGTTTTCAGAGGCTGCTTTTGCTTATCAGAAAGGAGAAGCACGGATCACAGAGCCACTGTCTGCTCAGAGCATAAATGAATTCCCCTAATTGACTGATCAAAATCTGCTATGGCTCCATATTTTTTTGCAGTCTTAAGTGGAGACTCGTTAACATGGTGCAGCAGCACTTCACTTCCTCACTGCCTCTAAATTTTCCAGTATTTTCTAGTAGCTCTATCTTTGACTTGCATCATTTGCTATAGGTCCCCAGCCACACCACGCTCTTCTCTGTCAGTCCTGTTTACCATTTTGACCATCTCTAAGCGTTGCCTCTGTGTGATCTCTCTAACTGATAACTACTATTGCATATCATTGCAAACTGTATAGCTCTAAATGGTAGCTAATATCATTCTATCCTGTTTACTTGAATTGTTAAATTCAACGCAGCATTTCTGTGTAGCACAACCAGGCATGATAATAATTTCTATAAACATGACCCCTTCATTCATTTATTCCACAGATTAGTACTGAGTGCCCACGATAGGCCAAAATATTTTCTAGATTCTGAAGATATGGTAGAGAACACAGCAGCGAAGGCCCCACCATGATGAAGCAAACCTTCTCATAGGAAAGATTAACAGCATATAAGCAAATATAAAGTGTATGGGCCGGTCGAGTGGCGCATTGGTTAAGCACTGGCTTGGGATGCCAGAGGGCCCCGGTTCGGATCCCACATATGAAGGCCAGTGACACTGCCCTCTACAGCTAAGATGCTGGACTGCAGCTTGACCTGGAGCTGGGCTGCCGTGGGTCACTGTCGATGGCGTAGGCTGCAGTCCCTGTGGCAGTGGGTTGCCATGGGCTGCCGTGTGTGACCAGCAGCCAGCGTGAGCGGCCAGCAGCCGCTGTGAGCGGCCGTCCAGAAGCCGGTGGCTGATCTGCCTCTCCCGGGAAGAGGGCAATGATGGTGCCAACTTGGGCCAGTGAAGCAACGTCCTCCACA
>NW_017731599.1:2592650-2607670 GCF_001890085.2 Hipposideros armiger
CCCCCAATTCCCCAATTAAAAATCTTAAAAAAAATGTAATAGTAGATAGTAATATATGCAATAAAGAAAAACAATCTAAGTAGAGAAACAGTTTCTCTCCCTTAAAGCTCTAACATTCTAATGGGGGAAACTTACATAAAAATTAAACTCAATGAATTGTAGTGTTATTGGAAAGTACCTATAAGATAATATAGAAAAGCAGATGAAAAGAACATAGAGGAATATGGGTGAGATTCTTCAAGAAGCTGAATTATGAAGATGTGAAAATGCTGACTAGGTAGAAAAAAGAGAAGAAGGCAGTCCAGGCTCTGGGACCAACATTAAAAAACAAACAAACAAACAAACAAAACCCAATCACAGCAATGTTTCCCACCATGGAATAAGCACAATGATGCAACGTTATACACAAGATGAGGAGTACTGCCTTTGAAAACCTACAGTGTGTGCATTTTGTGGCAGAGTATGGCTTGTTTTTCATATTTTTTGTTACCAGGCTAAAACGGATATCTAAGTTGTTGAACTTCTAAACTTGTGATTTGAAAACTATTGCTATTTTCTCTATTTATAAAACCTCACTTCAGAGCAACAGCGGTTCGAGTCCCGCCGGAGCTGAGCAGCCGCTGAGCTGCCAACAGGTGGCAGGATTGCTCAACTTAAATATATATATATATATATATATATATATATATATATATATATATATATAATTTAAAACCTCACTTCAACCTAAAGGATATTAATCCTCTTTCACTTTGAACTTGTCACAGTCTAGCACAGGAACCTCACTTTAGAACTTCTCTTGTTACCATAATTTAATTAAATGCCCACTGCTATTTGATTATATACTACTTCGTAAACACCTAGATAAGCAATGCATCTCCATTGCTTTTCAAAGCTAGATTGCATACTGTTATCATTTAGAATGCATAAAATGCACATTATTTATGTTCAATCCAACCTTATGTTTCATTAGTCAGACTTCACTAATGAGGAAACTCACAGAAAATAATCATTCATGATTATGGGAATAATAGCTGCTGCTCATTCAATAATTAGTATGCATCATCCACTCTTCTAAGTGCTTCATAAATATTACTTCATTTAATGCTTACCACAATCATATCGGCTAAACATTATTTTATCTATTGTGTGGATGAGTATGCTGAACATGTAACTGGCCCACAGACATCAAGCTAGCAAACAGTGAAGTGAAGAGTCAAACCCGAGGCGACATGGCTTCAAGGGTCACACCTCTTCCATTACAGCATGGTGCCTTCCTGATGCTGGGGAACGAAAAGGATGGGGAACAAGATTGCCTCTGCCTTCATATTAGTTCTAGTTTTTACATATACACAGGGTAGGGACGTTTTTGCATCCTTAATAAGTCATAATGCTAAGCCTTCAAAGTCAGCAGTAGAAAATGTGTAGGGCTAACTGGTCCACACTGTCATTCCTCAGTCTCATAGATTTACCATTTTCTTGGAATCATGTTCTGATTTTTGCTATCATAACCTATTGATGTCTAGATTTTGTTCTGTCACATTCATTCTCTGTCTCTGTCTCTCTCTCTTACCTATACTTTTTGATCTGGAGAGACTACATCTGAGAGATTAGAGAATTAAAATTTACTCAAGAATAGAGGATAATGAGAACAATGACATAGAGAACTTTATCTGGCTTGTACAGTATGTTAACCCATGACAAACTTTTAGCCTAGCCCCTGCTCTGCCCTCCACATGGGACATGATGACTTTGAGAAAGACACTAAACAGATCCCTCTTAGACAAATTCCAGGAAAAAAAGAAAGTTGAATTGTCTTTTTGTTTATGTATATCCACAATGAAATTTGTAGCCAGTAGACTAGCTTGTATCCAGTATAGTTGTTATGAAGGATAATTTTATCCTTCAATTATTTTCTTTTCTTCCTCAATCCATTGTGTTATATTCGTTTATATCTTATGAGATTTAAATTCAATGAATACTAATCTACTATTTATTCTGCTATACTTCCTTTTATACTTCTATAAGAAAACCACCCTAGATTTTAATATAACTACAATATTCATTAAAGTACTGTATTTCCCCATGTATAAGATGCACCTTTTTCAGAAAATTTGGGGTAAAAAAACTGGGTGCGTCTTATACAGTGGTTGTAGATTTTTTAACTTGAATTTCCTGCTTTTTTCATGCTTGTTTTTTGTGATCATTGTTGTAGATTTTTTTACTTGCATTTCCCGTTTGTTCGCGCTTGTTGTCTTTGCGCTTGTTTCACACTTGTTATCGGTATATTACGGTAGGTTACATTTTGCCATGTTCTGCCCAGAAATGGCTCAGAAAAGATTTTTGTACAGTGCTGAATTCAAGTTAAAAGTGATCCAGTTTGGCCTGGAGGAAGGGGTACACTTTTCAAATTCACCTGCTCTCTATGAGTAAGGCCATGAACCCTATGGGCTGTGCCTGTGCACAGAGGCCCCCCCCCCAAAAAAAAGTGATCCAGTTTGCAAAAGTGAATGGAAATCGTCCTGCTGAAGGTAAGTTTGGTCCTCCTCCAACTGAGAAAACAATCTGAGACTGGCTACGGGAAGAAGAAACCCTACTGAAAACGCCACGGCTGAAGAAAGCCATGAGAGGCAATCTATGAAGACAGTGATTCGTCATCAGACACATGACAAGCTAACGGTTGGGAGTTTTGACAGTGATGAGTTGTTGTATGAATTTTATGATGAATAAAACTTGAGTTGAATAACTTTATGTCATACATTCTTTTTCAAATTTCGGGCCCCAAAATTAAGGAGCATCTTATACATGGGGAAACATGGCATATAGTAATAAAAATATTTTTTTATTCTTGTTTTGAGATATAATTGACACATGACATTATATTAGTTTCAGGTATGCACCATGATTCAATGTATGCATATATTAAGAAATGATCACTGCAGTGAGTCTAATCTAGTTTTCATTTAAAAATATATTTTCAATAGCATATATCATAAATATTTGAATAAAGGAAGCAATGAATGGATGAATAAAAGAAAAATGCATTGATGGCTGAATGAATGGGTAGCAGCTTGGCAGTCTGGAGTGGTTAGAAAGGCATTGCTACTGAATTGAAACTCATTCTTGACACATATGCACCCCATCCAGACACCTGGGTCACTGCTCTGTGCCAGGAGCCAGCCACAGGTGGTGCAGGCTTTCTGCATCATCTTTCTAAATGCTTCCTCGTCTGCCATCGCCTGCGCTTGCTCCTGGTGTGAGCGGCCTCACCCTCTGGCTGTGATCATTTGCTTCAGGACATGCTGGTTTTCTGCTTGTCAAGTAGACCAACATTACTATACTTGCATAAAGAGAATAATCAGCACTTTGAGGAGCCATTTTTTTGCTCCTAAAATGATTTTATTACGGGTTTATTTTTCATTGCCTATCAAACAGATGTTGCCTGCTCTCAGAGGGATTTTCTGGGCTTCCCAGTCACTCGCTGGGTGGAATGCCAGATGCTGCAGGACTCCGCAGAGCTGCTCATGAATGCCAGGGAGGTGAGTGGATCTGCCCGGGCAACAGGAAAGGAATCAGTGTTGCTGGGCACAGTGGGGATGGGGGTGGCTGCTGCTTGAACATAGAGAGAGGCAAACAAGTACAGAACAGATGCCGACAAGTTCCAGCCACTGCGGAAGTAGCTCGGGGCCCTAGAAAGAACATCGGATTTGGAACAGGCCGACCCAGGTTGAAATCCCAAATGTGCCACTTCAGTCTCTGAGTTGAACTCTTTGCTAATAATAAATATTTAAATGATAGAGTTTAACACCCAAATAATAGAGTGACTATATGGACTAAATATGTCTGTGGTAATATGTTATAGATAAATATTTGCAATTCTACTTTTTTCTTCTTAACCAGTGTTAACCTGAATAATCCGATCAAGTCATTTTTTAATCACCCTGTTTACTCATAACATATCCTGGACATATCTACATATCTACCATACGTCTGTCTGTCTGTCCATCCATCCATAAAATTACCTGATTATGGCTACAATTTATGAATTGCCATAATGAGTACTAATCAAAGAACAGATAAGTTACTACATTTTTAAAATATTTGTGTAAGCATTGTCACAGTGAACATTTTCTCTCCATACACACACACGCACACACACACACATACACAGTCATATAACTCGATGCACTTGTGTGATAATTATGTTAGGAGAAATGTCTATAACTGATTGGCTGAGTCCAAAGCTCATACATTCACACTTTATGCCTACAGCCAGATTTTTTTTCCCTAAAAGATGTATCAATTTGCATTCACACCAACAATATGTGAGAACTATTTTCCTACACCCTAATCAACTCGGAGCACTAATGAAACTGTTTATTTCCCTTGGCGTTACTTGTATTTTGTTAGATGCAGAATGAGTATCTTTCATAGACTCACTGGAGACTTGCCTTATTTCCTTTGTGAATTGCCCACCAAGGAGGTTGTGAGTACAGCATCTTTTATTGTTTAGTTTGATGAGGGGTGAGGTAGTTCCAACAAAGAGTTGGAGAGATGACATCACAACTGTGGCAGAGACAGTACTCACCAAAATTCCATGTGAAGCTGCATTGCTCCATCTCCGATGTAAATGCAGAGACTTGTTTTTATATTTTGTTTTTAATATTAAAAGAGGGACATAAGCAAGAGTAAAGAAAATATACTGGTGCAATGTAAAGAAAATGAAATCATCTTGTATAAAACATTCAGGTTAAAAAATTTTTGCTGAAATAATGGCAAGAAAAAATTATGCACAAATGTATAATTAATGCATTTTTCTAGGTTTATTGAGGGGTAATCAACAAGTAAAATGGTATATATTTAAAATGCACAGGGTGATCTGACTTTGAGTGAGAAATAAACACATTGTATTAAGCCACTGAGATGTGTGGCAGCTAGAATTAATTTCCTTTATTTAAAAACAGCGTCAAGGTGAAGCTGCTAAAACCATGACTCAATGATCATGAGAGATTATCCAACTTAACCAAAGGCAGAAGGATGGTGTGTATACTTGTATTTATTATGTATATGTACATAGTTGCATGTGTGTGTGTAAACAGTGTCACAGTGACCCCATATTTATAATACCCTATTTCTAGATATGTTCATAATATCACATGATCTTCTATGTCCCCTTGGTTCTCCTAATCACACAATTATTTATAAATTTAGGACCTTTCCTGGATGCCTGCTCAAAATTTGCTATTAAAAAAATACTATAGGGCCGGCTGAGTGGCGCGATGGTTAAGAACTGGCTTGGGACACCAGAGGGCCCCGGTTTGGATCCCACATATGAGGGCCAGTGACACTGCCCTCCACAGCTAAGATGCTGAACAACAGCTCAACCTGGAGCTGGGCTGCCGAGATTCACCGGCGACGGCGTAGGCTGCAGCCCTTGTGGCAGTGGGTTGCCATGGGCTACTGTGTGTGGCCAGCAGCCAGCGTGAGTGGCTCTCAAGCCGCCGTGAGCGGCCGTCCAGAACCGGCGACTGATCTGCCTTGCCTGGGAAGAGCGCAATGATGGTGCCAACTTGGGCCAGTGAAGCAATGTCCTCCGCAACTAGACTGAAGAACAAAACGACAGCAACTTGTCTGTTCCCCTTCCCCCAATTCCCTAGCGCTGTTCCCATCCCCCCAATTCCCCAATAAAAATCTTTAAAAAAAATACTATATAACAAACATTGTATGATCTCACATGTATGTGGAATATGAAACAAACAAAAAAACAAAACTCACAGAGAACAGAGAACTCATGTTGCCAGAGACGGGGGATGAGGGGCAGACAAAATGGGTGAATGTGGT
The DNA here is from genome assembly GCF_001890085.2 of Hipposideros armiger. Lineage (NCBI taxonomy): Eukaryota > Metazoa > Chordata > Mammalia > Chiroptera > Hipposideridae > Hipposideros > Hipposideros armiger. Next base: position 2,598,492 of record NW_017731599.1, read on the forward strand.
CAAAAGATACCAACTTCCAGTTATATGATAAATAAGTCCTGGGGATACAAGGTACAGCATAGTGAGACTATAGTTAATAATGCTATATTCTATATTTAAAAGTTGGCAAGAGAGTCAATCTTAAAATTTCTCATCACAAGAAAAAAAATGTGTAACTGTGTGTGGTGATGAATATTAGATTTATTATGGTGATCATTTTGTAAGATACAGAGGGTGCCCCCAAAAATGTATGTATATTTTAAGAAAGGAAAACTATTAAAATTGTAATACCCAATATATACCATTAACAAAAGATGAATACAAGCCACGTTTGACTTCTGCAATTACAAGAGGTGCTCAAAGTGGTTCCCATCAGCGTCCAGACACTTTTGATTATGGTGAACTACTTCTTGAGCAACGTTGACCCAAGTGTCCACTTGGATACCTTTTATGGCACCCCTGGTATATGAATATTGAATCATGATGTTGTACACCAGAAACTAATGTAATGTTATATGCCAATTATATCTCAATAAAAAAAAACTATTAGATGAAAACAACACAAAATGAACAAAGAAAACACAAGAACTTTAAACCACAAAGCTGTTCTTATGAGATCTCTTTAAGCTACTCAACTTTCTCTGGACTCCCTTTTGCTCATCTGTAAATGGGGAACTAGGATGACTCTCCTAAGAATTTCCCAAGAGTTCATTGAGCAAGTGGAAGTTAAAGACTAATACCGTGTCTTGTGTAAGGCTGGGAGCTCAGCATGAGAGGGGGTCCCTTCTTCTTAACGTCTCATTTCACCTATGATGCCTCTTCCAATTTCACGTGATTTGGGCAATACATTAGACAATTTTGACAGAATAATAAAGGTATATGTCATATTCTAAAAATCAGAAGTTTGTATAGTGATTTACCTACCCCTTTTAGGGATTGGTATATCTGTTTCTTTGCTCACACCCCAAATACAGAGTTCCCAAATGTGATTATTTTTATTTTCTTGAGGGTGTTTGGAGTAGAATTCTAGTCAGAAAACCTGAGTTTCAGTTCTAATTCACATGTACCAGCTGAATGACTTTGCAAAGGACACTTAATCTGAGAAATGGGATGCTAATAACCAGATTACAACACTGTTGAGACCATCACATGGGAGCATGTGTGGTCATTTCAGTGGCAAACTCAAAATGCCTCTTACACAAACGTATTTCCCTTCATAGCCAAGTTTATCTTAGTACTATTTTCTATTTAAAGTTCTTTGTAGAGGAACATAAAGGCTTCATTGTGTTTTGTTTTGTTTCTAATAATTTTTCTTTTTGATTTATTTTGAATAGTATATTTCTCCACAGTAGACCGTCAGTTTTTCCCTGGTTTGTAAATACCAAATTGTCCTCCAAACAGAATTATAGATCATTTCGATATCTACTATTAACTTTGAGGGTTTTATTGTGTATAATGGCTTTGTTCACACTGCTCCTGGTTATAGACATAATTCCTTTCCATTGTAGAATGAAAGAGGTTATACAATGTAAAGGAGAAGAGATTAAAGCCCACAATCTAGGTATCAGTGAAGTGTTTTTCCTTCCAACATTTACTCAATGTAAAAATACACACATGCACATGCACACACACACACACACATACTTCATGCATTCCGATAATACTATAGATGCTAATTTCCATTTTGTATTGCATTATTACAAATATTGTAGTAAGTACATATTGCTTTCATAAGTTTAGTAGCTGTCATGGAGTTGCTAATGGTCAGAACTTCTTCACTAATAGTGAGAACAGTGTAAACGAGGTTTATGGGAAATGCAGAGAAATTAAGAACGTGCTGTGAAGAGGTCTGAGGCTAACCCATCCTTTTCTCCTCTTACACTAGCCGTGTTCTGTTGGATGTTAGCTATTCAGACTGCTTATTTCACTTAGAAAACATGGCACTCCAACTCCTAAATCACCAAGTCACCAGCTCTCCTTGCACTGGAGACTCAACTGTCATTCCGACATCGACTTAGATCAAGGAAACACTGAAGACCACCCAGTGCATCATCAGTATCCCACAGCGGGTGGAAAAATGCTTCTCCTTGGAACAAAGGTTCAAAAAATCTCTAAGGCAAGAAAGATCAGGTTGTGGTACTCAAGAAAGTGATTAATGTCTTTGTTCTTCTTGAAATTAATCTAATTTTCATACAGATATTGAATGTAAAATATCGAATATTAAAAAAGACCGAAGGAAAGATTACATTTGGAATTGTTCAGTTTTGCTCTAGTCTAGGACTTAAGCTAAAAAGTAAAAAATGCTTCACCGCTCACAGCCTCCTCCGGCTTATCAAGTTTTGAAAACAAAGAAGAATCTTAGCTACACTCCCTAATTGTGATATGATTATTAATAATCAATACACTTAACACTTATTACTCATCCAGCCTCATTCTTAGCACTTTACCTGTGGGGATTAAGTAAGGTAGGAACTGTTATTAGCCACTTTATTTTAAAGACATGGTAAGTAAGGTATAGAGAGGTTATGTTTTTAGAGCCAGAACTTGAACATGGGTTATCTGGTTTCGGGATCTGGGCTGGCTACTTCCAGAGGGAATCAGGCTACGCATTTTTCTAGAGCAACTTCATGTCATTTGTCCCTTAAATACTATTCATTCTCTTTCTACATAGGCCACTGGCTTATCTAAACATGGTTTTCCATAATTTCCTCATCTTTAAACTGAAACAATAGTACTTAGCGTTAAAGCAGATACCATAGGTAAAATGCTTATCGTATTTCCCAAACAAATACAATGTTTGATAAATGACAGCTATAATTATTCTTACTTTTATTATTCTTATTGTGATAAGATAGTTTGTGGAAGGTAAGATAATGAGTGAGCAGTCTGACTTCATGGGGAGCGACTTTAGTACTGATAAGCCCTATTCACAATGATAAAACTGGACATAATGCTCCTAGAAAGCACAACAGAAGTTCAACTTAAAGAATCCCTCTGTCCATGCTAGATACAGTTGCAGGCAGTCCCAGAACATACACATATGGAGAAAATGTACCACAGGAATAGATTTCTATGTGTGTTGGCTTTGGAGGAGCCATGTCTATGTCTCAGAAACCCTCTTTTGGTTTAGAGGTCCAGTCAGTCTTTTGAAGGAGGCCAACATTTCATTTTGCTGGCATTCATATGTTGGTACAAACAAATATCCAGAGTAAAACAAATGTGACGTAGTATGTGGACAGAGCAAAGAAAGGAAAAAAAAATGAATAAATGCTCTTGTCTCCACTAGGTATACACAGGTTTGAAAAGTTACTAAACAGCAAAAATCGCAACATTAAACAGAATTTTTATCCTCACCAGCTTCCTGTGACCACATTAAGTGAAAGTGGTAACATCTGTTTTCCATGCAGGCAGCTAGCACTTCCCAGGCAGGGCAATTGAATCCCACCAGGTGAACAATTCAGCTGCCTGGTATTTCTTTGGAAGTGTATCTTTATGCAAATCTTGGTGATATATAGAAATAAATTTGCTTACTTTCTATTTCCTCAAGTAAGGTTTATTTCTTCTCTCTCTTTTTATTCTGGGGTGTAGCATTGATTAATAAGCATATAGTATTTTCTTTTTTTTTAAAGATTTCATTGGGGAATTGGGGGAGGGGAACAGTGCTGGGGAATCAGGGAAGGGGAACAGACAAGCTGCTGTCCTTCTGTTCTTCAGTTGTGGAGGACATCGCTTCATGGGCCCATGTTGGTATTATCATTGTGCTCTTCCCGGGTGAGGCTGTTGCTCACTGGCCATTGGATGGCTGCTCACGGTGTCTCAGGGCAGCTCACGAAAGCGCACGTCCACTCCTGGCCAGCCCCACTGCAGCCTACGCCGTCACCAGCGAGTCACAGCAGCCCAGCTCCAGGTTGAGCTGTTGTTCACCATCTCAGCTGTAGAGGGCACAGCGCCACTGGCCCTCATGTGGGATCTGAACTGGCGCCCCACCCCTCAGAGCTGGCATCCCAAGCCAACTCTTAACCAACGTGCCACTCAGCTGGCCCAAGCATATAGCATTTTTTCCCAAATCACTTTCCCATTGATTCTTTCTTTATAAAGAGGAAAAATTTTTCTTTATTGAAATGTTTCTGGTCAACAATAATCCATAAAACATCTTTAATCCAATGATAGATAACATGCTATGTCATAAAAGCATAGTTTTATTGAAAATGTATTATATGCCTAGTGCTATGTTCATAATGCCATGTGTTTAATGGTATATAGTGTTCCTAGGCTAACATTATTCCTCATAGAAAGGAGAGGGGAAGTAGCTTGTCCAGTGTAACACTGCTGATTTCTCATTATGTTCTTATTTCAACTTGAGCCCTTGTCAATTTATTTATTACTAGTTTCAGAAATGTTTGTCTGTGTTATCCATTCCTTTGGGAGTAGTTTACCATATGTTTTAAAGTATTCAGATATACAATCCTTTATTTGCACATGGCCCTATCAGAGAGCTTGTCCCCCAACAGGAGAGGGGGACTTCTGTGTGTTTTCTTAATTCTATTTTCACTACCCTTGTTTGGATTGTCATTATCCCTTGCCTGAAGTCCTTGCAGCAAGACAGAGATGTTCTAATTTTAACGTCTGATGCAATTGTACTGCTGATTCTAGGTTTGAAATTTTCTTCCAAAAAAGGAGAAATGTTCTTTTGGGGAGTTTGTGTTTTGGAGGGTGAATCCAGAAAGTCGGAGAACTTGGCATCAACTAAGAAACTACAATGACATAGTATTGAAACTGGCTTTCTCATTTGCATTCTCAGTGGCCCTCTCACAAGGTACACAATGGCTAAATTAAATCCATGGAGCATGGCTCTTTGCTGTCAATGGAATCGTTTGGCAACAGGATTCATTCCAGCCACCTAAGGCTCTTTCTAAAGCCATTAATTATGCAAACATCTTCTGAGCCTAGCTCCTGTCTTCCTTTTTGTAAATACTACATATTTAGAAAACTTGATTATGTGGTCTTCTATGTCCATATTCAAAATTATCCTTTACTCATATATATGATATGTTTTGACGCTGATCAGCGTATACTTCATATTTTTTCCCCAAAAAATTATAGTTTATCTTCCATACTTGATTGAAACCCTATGACTGTGGGCTATCTTTTTATCTTTATGCTCACCATGCCCAAGTGGGATGGGGACGGTAAGTAGCCAATTAATATGGGGTCTGACTCCCCTGTGGGTTAGGTGCTGTGCTTGTTTATATTCATTTTAAGCCTCAAAACACCTCTCATATAGGTATCTCCATTTTCTAGTAAGGATGTAGAGGCTCTGAGTGTTTTGTGCAATGTAAAAATTGATCACAGATTTGTTTGAACTTATGTCCTTCACATTGTGCCACAGTGCTAGACACAGTGACATGGATATACTAAGTGCTCAACTAACATTTTCTGAATTAAGGAAAGAATGAGATTAATGTGTCAGCATAGTGTTTATTTCCCCTTAGCAATTGCATCATGGGTTAAGTTTCAAGTGTACCAATTTGCCCAATATATACCAAGTCTGAAGATGGGGAAAGTGATTATTTCCAGCACTTCGTCATCGTTTATACAACATAACTTTCTCCACTACTGAGCCAACTTGGTTTTACAAGGCCAAGGCAAGTAATAACATCAGACTTCTGCTCGAGTGAGGCTGCTTCCCTAATTGAAAATGTAAATGTGGCCAGGTGTTCAGCTCCCTTGTTCTAATAAATAAATAATTAGGAAACATGATTAATATGAAGCTTCACTGCCTAGCTGTGCAGAGCATTCTTGGAGAGCAATGTGGGGAACTGATTTGGAGGGCAGAATGCGTGCTTATGGTATGCTTCTGAGCGATCCTAGTGGAAAAGCATCACATGCCGGTGCAGAGTATGAATGCCCCCTTTGGGATCAGAACAGAATTATAGACATGGGATGGGCAAATAAAGGCCCCCATAACTGCTAGGGGTAGAAGCTGGAAGAAGCATCACCTAAAATTGGTATGGTTTGATGCAGCTAGGTTGGGTCCTGAGTCAAACTGGATTTGGTTCCCAAACCTGTCACTTCCAAGAAATGTGAAATTTGGCAAGTCAGCTGGCTTCTCTTATCTTTGATTTCATCAGCCTTCTAATGACTATAACACCTGTCTCAAATGTAAATATTGAATGAGATTTTGAATGTGCAAATGCCTATATCAGAAGAAGCCCTTCCTAAGTGGTAGTCATTAAGCGTTCATTTTCTTTATTTGCAAAATTGAAATCAAGTTCAGAAAACAATATATATCGTATTCCCTTATTGGAAAAATACAGAGCTCATCAGCATATGAAAATCTTTTGTAAATTCCTGCAATAATGAAGCCTACATAATTTTAAACCAGTAATCCACAAACCTATTCTACCACAAGAACTTATATGATCATTTTCTCAAATACATTTTGGAAAATACTGTCTTATCTTAATAAAGGTTGTGATGAATAATTAAGATACTATTCCTATAAATAAACAACTATGACATTATCAGGGACATAATTTGAGCACCTTTCCCCTTCTGCCATGATATAAATTTGGGGAAGCAAATCAAGATAATTAGAGAAATGAAAGAAGCTATTAGTTAATTCTGCAAATGCTCATTGGGTTTGGTAATAACTTGGTATGCTATGAATCCTCTATCAAAGCCCCTGTTTTTGTTTGAGGCTGTGACTTCCTTTGGGAGTAAGGAGCTACATTCAAACTGACATCCAGGCTGAGAAGATAATTAACCTACTGGTGCAATGTGGAAGGTCGTTTTTCAAAAAAATGGTCAAATATTAATTTTCATCCCTATATTTATGACCCTTGTGACAATGCTGTTCCTTTCATCAAGACTTGGCATATATTTCTTATCCCTTGAATCTGTTCTTTGCATGTACCTCTCACTGGACAATGGAATATTTAAAAATGAAATGCAAGCAAAAACTTCTAAAATGTTTGCACATTGGAACTTCTCTTGTTTTGCATCCTCCTGGCACCATGGATAAAACCCCTAGACTGATTTACTGCAAGGTGATAAATCAGGTGAAGAAAGGCCGAGCTACCTCAATTATCCCAAAAGTTCCTGCAGAGAAACAGGATGTGTGAGAAAGTCTAATTCCAGAAGTATCATTTGAAACCAGAAGAATCACCCTGTTGATCAACTGAATCATGAGAAATTATAAATGGTTGTTATTTTAAATCACTGAGTTTTGGGTGGTTTTAATGCTGCAATAGATTATGCAAGCAAATAGTCATTAGCTCTTTGAAGATAGGTACTAGTCAACTTACTTCTAAGATGCTAGAGCCTGTTGTTTATAGGGCTGAGCATAGAGTCCTACCTCAAAATGGATTTATGTGGGGTTTTGTTTTGTTTTTTTTAAAGATTTTATTGGAGAATCGGGGAAGGGGAACAGACAAATTGCTGTCCTTTTTGTTCTTCAGTCTAGTTATGGAGGACATTGCTTCACTGGCCCATGTTGGTATTGTGATCATTGCGCTCTTCCTGGGTGAGGCAGTTGCTTACCAGCCATTGGTGGCCGCTCACAGTGGTTCATGGCAGCTCACGCCTGCTGCCGGCTGCTCATGCTGGCTGCCGGGCACTCACGGTAGATTATGCCAGCCCACTGCAGCAGGGGCTACAGCCTACGGTGTTGGCCAGTGACTCACGGCAGCCCAACTCCAGGTTGAGCTGCTGTTCAGCATCTTAGCTGTAGAGGGCAGCGTCACTGGCCCTCATGTAGGATCCAAACCAGAACCCTGCTGCTCAGAGCTGGCGTCCCAAGCCAACTCTTAACCAACGCGCCGCTTGGCCATCCCAAAATGGATTTATGTTTTGTCTCTATTTGTAGATATGTAAATGGAGGCTTGGAAATATTAACTCACTTCCTGACTATCACACAGTTCATAAGTGCCAGTCACCAATCTAACTAGTTTCATCACACCTAAATATTTTTTTTCTGCATCATGATATCCTACTTTCTAATTCTGTAATTCTAAACTATTGGGGGGGGCAGCTTTTCTCTGAATCACAATGCTGGTGTCATACTCTAGATATCTATTATATGCTCTATGATAAATAATAACTGATATTTCACAAATTGGGGCAATCGAATCACCTCCTCAGCTTTAGATATGTGTAGACAGATGATTTTTGACTTACAAGTTATTCAGGACACCCACTATCTATTACATGGCAGACAATGTGCTGGACGAATCATGTACATGCATCCAATAGAATTATCTCCTCAGAAAATCTTGCTTATTATCACTCAATATATGAATACCATCAACATATTTGTGTACCTAGTAATTGACTTATGCATAAGTTTTATATCATTCTTGTTTAATCATGCCTCTTTAAATTAAAAAAAAGATAATAACATGGATATAATTGTCTTCATCTCTTGGCCTTTTTTTCCCCCAAGGGTTTATAAAGTATTGTCATCATGAACATGATCATCATTACAATCTATATGTTTCCAACAGATGCAGTAGATTAAGAATCATATTTATATCCCCAGGGATAGTGCAGAAGAGGTGCAAAAGTATTTGTTGAATGAATGAATGAATGAATGAAACATGATTATTGTCACATCACTACCATATTGCTGTTGGTTCCGTTTGTATTGATTTTATAGTGTTTTGATGATTAAAACTCATAAGCAATTAGATTTTTAAATAAAAGCCTTAGGGAGTTTCTTTATTTAAGCAATAATAAAATAAATTTAGCATCTGAAATAAATCAGACCCAGATAAATAAAACAATTTACCCCAAAGAATCTACTTTTTAATAGCAGAGAGAAAATATGGGCCCAGATTCTCTGATTTATAGCCACAGTGTATTTGTGATTGTTAAGCCACATATTGTAACTTTGTTGGGTATGATATTGAAACCAATGGAAGATAATTGACAAGGAAAAAACTCAGAGAATGAGAGATAGAATGTAAAGGATAAGGAGTTATGTTTGAAAGCAGAAAAGGTGGTTTCCCAGATAGAGAGAATGGGTTGTGGAGAGAAATTGATATATAGAGAGTAACCCAGTTAAAATGTGCAAAAACCTTGAATGAGTCAAGACACAAAATGCCTTTTTGGGCCGGCCGAGTGGCGCGATGGTTAAGAGCTGGCTTGGGATGTCAGAGGGCCCTGGTTTGGATCCCACATATGAGGGCCAGTGACACTGC
>NW_017731599.1:2608400-2622784 GCF_001890085.2 Hipposideros armiger
CAGGGACTGCAGCCCACGCCGTCGCCGGCGACTCACGGCAGCCCAGCTCCAGGTTGAGCTGTTGTTCAGCATCTTAGCTGTAGAGGGCAGTGTCACTGACCCTCATATGTGGGATCCGAACCGGGGCCCTCTGTCATCCCAAGCAAGTTCTTAACCATCGCGCCACTCGGCCGGCCCTAAAATGAACCATTTTAATGTGAGCAATGCACTGGCATTTAATATTAATACATTCACAACGGTGTATAAGACAACTACTATTAAACGCTTTAAAAATATTTCATCACTCCAAAATGGAAACCCATTGAGTATTCAAGACCTATCCAATAACTGGCAGTGAGCAGTCTGCTTTTTACCTCTATAGAGATTTGGCTATTCTAGATACTTCAAAGAAATGAAATCATACTACACATGACCTTTTGTGTCTGGCTCTTCACTTAGCATCATGTTTTGAGATTCAGTCAGGTTGGAACACATATCAGTAATGCATTCCTTTGCTGGCTGAATTATATTCCATTCTATGCATATACCACAATTGTTTACCCTTTACGTGTGGATGGATATTTGGGTTGTCTGTACCTTTTGGCTATTTTAAATAGTGATGCTGTGAACATTAGCGGACAAGCAATTATTTGAGTACCTGTTTTCTACTCATTTGGATATATACCTAAGATTGGAATTCCTGGATGGTACAGTAATTCCATATTTTACAGTGGCTGTACCATTTTATATTCCCATTATCAATGTATGGGGGTTCCAATTTCCCCATATGCTTTACAATACTTACTTTGTATTTTTTAAAATGATGGCTATTTTAGTGGGTGTGAGTTGATATCTCATTGTGTTTTCATTTGCATTTCTTGAATGGCTAAAAATGTTCGTCATCTTTTCATGTGCTTGAACGCCATTCATATATCTTATGAGAAATGATTTTTCAAATGCATTAACGAATTTTTAGGTGGGTTGTTTTCATTTTTGTTGTTAAGGTGTAGGAGTTCTTCATATATTCTGGATGCTATACTCTTACCAGATATTTGCAAATTATTTTTCCAATTCTCAAAGTTGTCTTTTAACTCTTTGATAATGTCCCTTCATAGACACTAATTTTTATTTTAATAAAGCCCTATTTATTATTTTGTTGTTGTTATTGCTTGTGCATTTGGTGTCACATCTAAGAATCCTTTGTGAAATCCAATGTCATGAAGTTTACCCCTATGTTTTCCTCTAAGCATTTTTAAACAGCTAGGTCATTAATCCATCTTGAATTCTCTTCCATCTTGAATTCTTAGATCCAAATTCATTCATTTGTGTGTGGAAGTCCGGTTGTCCCACATTCATTTACTGAAGAGATTATTTCTTTCCCATTGAATGGCCTTGGCACCTTTTTAGAAAATGAACAGGTCATTGAGGTACGAGTTTATTTCTGAACTCTCAATTCTTTTACATTGGTCTACAGGACTATCCAGCTTGTTTCGATCGCTGTTGCTTTGAGTGACTTTTGAAACGAAGAAGTATGAATCCCTTGACTTTGTTCTACTTTTTCAGTGTTATTTTGACTATGTGGGGCTCCTTGAAATTCCATATGAATTTGACAATAGGATTTTTCATTTCCTAAAGATTTCAGCCTTGCACCATTATTGTTGATGCTGGGATTTTTATAAATGCCCTTTATCAGGTTTAAGAAGTTCCTTTCTATTCTTAGTTTGTTATTTTTTTAAATCATAAAATGATACTGAAATTTGTCAAGGGGTTTTCCTGCATTAATTAAAATAATCTTGTGGGTTTTTCTTCCTTTATCTAATAATGAGTTTATTGCATTGATGAATTTTTATTTATTGAACCACCCTTGCATTCCTGGAATAAATCCCACTTGATCCTTTGGTATAATCCTTTCAGTATGCTGCAGAAAGAGTTTAAAGATTTCTGGACTGATCAAAGAAAAACACATGGCCATGAAACTAAAGAAGCACAGTGAACTTATCTGGAAGGTACTTTGACAGGTTGCATGAGAGGGGAAGTCCCTAAGAGTAGGAGCCTTTCAAGAAACAGCATCATTGGGGTGACCACTGATATGGGGAAGAGAAGTAGGGAGCTCCTATAGGAGAAGGGAATAGGAAAGAGATGTTGCATAGTAAACACACATACACTCATTGCCATCTAATAATAAGAATTTGTTACTTGCTTGTACGTGTGAAGGTTAACTTGTATGATTCTTCTCCATATACCACATTCTCAGGCTCAGGTGGGAGGAGCAGCAGAATATATATATATATATACACACACACACACACACACACACACATATATATATATATATATATATATATATATGTATATGGCATTTGGTATTTCTTTTATTCTTTTTGAGTGGCTTATTATTTTAAATTTTCAATTACAGTTGATATTTAATATTAAATTTATATTAGTTTCAGGTGTACTGCATAGTGGTTAGACATTTATATAATTATGAAGTGATCTCTCCAATTAGTCTAGTACCCACCTGACACTATATGCTCATGATATTTTTTTAAGGGAATGGCAAAAGCTCAAGAGATCAAGATAAGATGCACACATAAATTTTATGTTTCTGGTAACATCCGATTGGCCTGAGCAAGTCACACCCAGACTCTCAGGTTGGCTAGTATATTCTATGCACCATGAGACCATGAAAGGATATAGATTTATAATATTACTAAGAAAGCTTTAATAATTGGGTCTAATAATTAAGTCTACCATGTATAAATAAGGGAATGCTTGTATCACACTATTAAATTTTGAGGAAAGTATAATTTTTATATAGTATTTAACATCTAAAGCTGGGGCTTTATCAATCATGAGTTACAGATTAAATACCACTTCACCCAGAAATATTAGCATGCTTCATAAAGAAAAAATAGCATTTATTAACTATTAAGTATTCACAAAGCCAACTGACATTTAGTGTAGATTATTTATGTTCTTCCCAAAAACTCTGCAGCCAGATATTTCACTACCCTTTTTCAGACGGGAAAACTAAAACAAGATAATTTTAAAGAATCTTTCTAGCTTCCCAACTTTGGCCTGGCAGAATGGCTCATGCAAATAAGGGTGGTAAGAAGAAGGGCCGTTCTGCCATCAACAAGGTAGTGAGAGAGAACACACCATAAGTATTCCTAAGTTCATCCATGGTGGGGGGGGCGTTTCGAGAAGCGTGCCCCATGGGCACTCAAAGAGATCCAGAAATTTGCCATGAAGTAGACGGGAACCCCAGATGTGCACATTGACTGCAGACCCAACAAAGCTGTCTGGGCCGAAGGAATAAGAAATGTCCCATGCCGCATCTGGATGGGGTTCTCCAGAAAGCATGAGGATGAAGAGTCACCAGCTAAGCTCTATACATTGGTTACCTATGTGCCTGTCACCACTTTCAAAAAGCTACAAACAGTGGATAAGAACTGATGATTGTCAAATAGTTATAAAACTGCAAACAAAAGAAACCAAAAAAAATCCCCAAACTTAGCTCACCATGTGCCAGGTAATGGTATGCATACTCGTATTTGACATGGACTAACTCATTTAATATGTATTGTTTTCTTTAAGTCAAGAACCATTATTATCTCTGATAAAGAAATCGAGGCATAGAGAAGGTAAGTGCCTGGACCAAAATTACCCAGGTAGCAAATGACAGAGAGCCCTGATTTAGCCACAGACAACATAGCTACAGAATATCAGTTTGGAAACATATGCAGAAGGTAAGTTAGTCAAGTGCCAAACATATTTATCTTACTTAAAACCAAAACAAGGGGCAACAAGTTGCCAGGGGTGAAATTTTCATTTTGTCATATTTCTGTATGGGTGGGAAATCCAAACGAGATAAAACAAATATAATACCTAAAAAAGAAACCCAAAAACACGTCAGCTTACAAAATTGAAATGCTTATGCCCTCCTGTGTCTTGGTCTCAAAATGTTCATTTATTGCTGCTTGCTTTCCTCTTTTCTTTCTTTCCTTTTTTTTTTTTTTTTTTTTAAAGAGAAGGACTTCTAGTGTTTTGGTATGTGCTTCTCAGTGTATGAAAGTGACATTTGCTGATCTCTGGAGCCTGAGTAGAAAATCACCCATTTTAACTTGATGCCTGGGTTCAGTGCCTGCTTTTGACACCAGGTGCCTACTGTGATTGATAGCTGTAGGTGCAGAAGTCACTGCAGTGTATATGAGAGGTGCTGGGAGTCCTGAGTGATATCATCAGGTTCCTCCCATGATCACAAGACTTGCAGAGTGAATGACACATATTATATATTTATACGTATTTATAAAATGCATGTTTACATTGTATATTTCTATTATATAAGCATTTATATATGTAAGTTTTTATATATTTACACAATGTTGTGTTTTGGAATGATCTTAGAGTCAGAAGTCAATCTGATGATCTTTTCTGCCAAGGGTGTTTATGAATGCATTTCCATAATGAACAGAATATAATCAGGTCTGCATGGAGATTTTGTATTAAGTGTTTTCCTTGCGAGCCAAAATGTTATCCTTCCCTGAATGATGATGATGATATGCTAACAGAAACAATGTTAATGATAAAATAATAATAGTAATAGCTAGCATTTTATTAGGCGTGCACTATGAAATCTCTCTTTTAATACCTCAACAACTCTTTAATTAAGGAGTAATTAAATTTTACCGATGAGAAAACAATGCTCAAGAATTACTTTCTCAAGGATATGCAGCTGGCAGATATTTATCAAGGTCTGGAAAGAAGACTTAGACAGCCTTGCTCTGTTATGCTAGGCTACATCCTACGGTTTACCATCCTCTCTTATTTCCTGGGACTATCCATGCTATTTTTGTCTTCTGGTTAACCTCTTCCTCTATCTCCCTTCACCTTCCATTCCCACCGTCAATTTAAACACTACTTCTAATAGTCGTCTCAGGTGGCCATAGGACTGGGTTACCTGTTCCATTTACCTGTTAACTTTCCTAAGCTTCCCTATAAGATATCACTTCCTTGAGAGCAGAGGTTATGATTCCATTTTAAATCCTGTGCATAACAAGTAGTGGCTAAATTATTACCATAGATTTATTGATGGTAGCTATTATATAATAAATCCTTGGTGTGATCCAGGTGGTTGACATACTCACCTCTCATTCTCATAATGGCTCTGCAAGGGAAGTATGTTTTAAAGTATTTTTACTACTATTATTACTACTACTATGACACCATTATTATCATTGGCATTTTATAAGGGAGGAGAGTGACAACTCAGAGAGTTTAGGTAACTAGTTCTCACAATACTAATAATTGACAAAGCTAAGTCACCTTTGTGACTGTAACTTTGTCCCTTATTGAAGTCGCCTTTGGAGTTGCCATTTTAATGTCAAGTGGTTAAGCCATGATATTCTTTAATTTTGCTTGAATTGCTTCCATTGCCATCCATCTTTTTTAGTCCTAGTTGGTGTTATTAGGAGAGAGAAAAGAAAAACCTCTACTGTTATAAGAGCCTTTGTGAAAGCAGGTTAATCTTTTATCTCCTCCTGGGAGTCCCCTGTATTTGCATAATTGTTTTGACTGCTGTCTCTATTCAATCTCTCTCTTCCTAAAGTTCAAGAGCAGGGGCAGATGCCCATGTGCGCACTCCATCCAGGAGTGGTCCTTAGCTATCTCGTTTCTCAGTGTCTTTTGTTTTGTTCATCTGTTCAGGAAGCCTGGCTTCACAAGGGCTCATTTGCTGGTTAATTGCATTCTCAGATCCTCTAAGAAGGCTGGCACACCTGCTCTCCACTTCACCATCTCCTTTGATCTCTCTAGAAATAGCCAACTCTGATTATGTGAAAATCTTCTGTAACTGTAATACGTGCCTAGAAAGCAACTGAAAACCTCTATTGTGTCTATTTTGACCTGAAAGAGAGGCTATTTTGGGATTGGTGTGTAGTGATAACAAGAAAAAAAAAACCAAAAACAAAAACAAAAAACCCCACAAAACAGACCTTCTTGTCTCTGTATGTAATCCAGTTCAGGAGATAGGATTTGATTCAACCGATGGTTGCCAGATGTTAAACAGACGTGAATTGAATAGTTAACACACTTTAACACAATTTTTAAAGCACTGGTCTACTATTAAATTTCTATTTTCTAAGCAATCATGTATTATTTTTGAGGGGAAACAAAACATAAATATGACCTCATTTATAAATAAATACTAAAGGGGAGGGGAACAAAACACAAGAAAATAGGAAAAAAAATCAACATTGTCCTCAGAATATTCACCATATGTAGCAAAATTTATTTCAAAAATGAAATTATCATTTATTTCTTGGCTTCTCACAACTTTTATATAAACTACTTGAATGGAACTTACTGTTTCCACTTTGTATTCTAACTGTTCATTTTCATATCCTCTTACTTTTCACTTCTCACCACATGCCTTCTAGACAAGTATTTGTTTGAGGGCAAATCTTGTATTTTTCTTTATTATATACATTTTTAAATCATCTCATGCCCCTGTGCACCCCATCACAGGTTCTGGACAAGGTAGGATCCCAATAATTGTTTGAGGAACAAATGAATAAATATGCATGTACCAAGGATTGCATACACATTTATTCATTCATTTATTAATTCATCAAGACATCTTGAATTATGCAGAAGCACTCTGCTAGATGTCAAATTGGATGTTTAGAACAATTAAATAAAAAGACATCAAGACTTGTCAAAGTCTTTACATTGCCATCACTTAAATTCCTCATTATTTATTCATATCCAGTCACAGAAACGTTTCCATATATAGATGTATATTGCCTTCCAAGTAATCATCTGTCGGGTGGTAACGACTAGAACAGGTAGAATGACATTTCTGTGAGGACTGTCAAACCACTTGGCAAGTATCCCAGGAAAAAAATATATTTTTTTCTTATGAGGTGAATCATAGATGTGTTAACTTAGGAAAAGTAAATGTTTTATGTGCAGCACTTGTAGAATATATACAGAATGATGTACTTTTATACATTTTGTGTTTTTTTCCTTCCTTTGGAAAAAAGGGTTCAATATATTAACCCAACCATAACGTCCAAGCATTTGGAGGATAGGAGTCAAAACCTCCAATTCCTCTCTGACATTTGAATCCTACCATACACATGTTTAAAGACTACCATGCCAGTCAGTCACTGACAGTGATTCTGCCTCTTCCTGTTTGTGTCAACTTCTCTGAACAACTTTGGTTTCTTCTCTTCATTGCTAGTTCTAAGCCTTACAATAATATGAAGATAACATGGAGATTTCATAAGACTTTGGGTAACATGATCATTCTAACTGCTCCAAGATTCCACCCCAACTCACTTTTGCTAAATTTCCTTCATATACTTTTAAAAAGAAAAGACTTATTTTGGCTGGCCACAAGACTTTTCTGACTGGCAACAGAGATCACATTTTATTCAAGTTTCTCTGTAGTTTACTGAAAAAAAATTATCGACGGGAACTTTCATTTCAATTTCAGTTTAACCAGATTTCTTATGACTATACAAGCCATTAGAATAATAGTTGTTATTTCTGTAACATTAATCTTATTTTCAGTCCAGAGGCAACGCATCTTATTGCCTTCTTCTTTTGGGGTCTCTAGTTAGGTCAACCATGAGGAATGTATCTAGTTTTGTTGTGTGCACTCATCTGTTTATTTTTACCAATGGCATTTTTAATATGGCTCTTGCTTGTGGTACCTGAGATCATTTATATCTCTTCCAAATGAAGATAAAAATTTTATTCAATTACTATTCATCTCTACAGCCATAAAGTACAAATATGAGTCTTTTCATTTTCCATTCAAAAGGAAACTCTTTGTAAGAGCATCAAAAATGTTATGGAAAAGAGAAGAAAGGGGCTTAGCGGGCTCATACATACCATCAAATGGGTATATAAGACACAGTACATCTAAGTCATTTTTTAATGGACTTATTTAAAAAGTACAGTAGCCCCTTGAACAATGGAGAGGTTATGGGGCACCAACCTCCCAAGCAGTTGAAAATCTACGTGTAACTTTTGAATCCCACAAAACTTAACTACCAATAGCCCATTGTTGACGGGAGCCTTACCAATATCACAAACAGTCAATGAACACATGTTTGTATGTTATATATATATTTTATACTATATTCTTACCATAAAGTAAGGTAGAGACAAGAAAATATTAAGACGTTCATGAGGAAGAAAAAAATACATTCACAGTTTCATTGAAAAAAATTAGCATATAAGTGGAACTGTACAGTTAAAACCTGTGTGGTTCAACTGTAAACTGAACCCTCCTTCTACTTAAATATTATATTAAAAGTTTAAAAGTTATTTACTATGACTATATATTTATATTTAATCCAAGTGTAACTGAGAGAGTTTGAGACTGGCATTCATGTGGCCTGTTATATTGGCTCCATAGTAACTGCCTGAATTTGGTCAAGTCACTTAAACTTTTGATCCTCAATTTCTATGTAAAGAGAGAGAATGGGTACTTGGGTTTTCCTTGAGCTCTTCTGTTTCACTTTCTGCGTCCTCACAAATCTCAGGGCTGTTTTAAGAATTATATAAGATTAAGCCTCAAAAATAAATCCATCTTTGCAAACATGGAATTTTATAAGTTAAAAACTATGTTTTTTTAAAATAATATAATAGTAACTCAAAATGTTTCAGATTTCCTTCCAGTGTGTACAAGGGTCAGCATCCTATTTTCACCCAAGTGAAAAATCATGTATCTTCTCCACTTAATTAGTATAAAAACTATTCAACAGTTCTTGTGAATGTGGCTTCTAGATGTATTCTGGTGCTTTGTAATATATATGACCATTTGGCTTTTTTATCGTTATTCTTTTTCTTTCTCAGAAAATAAGCATCCCAAAATCTGGCTGCGGGAAGAACCATATGTATTCACTGTGATACCTGGCCTGTCAATTGCCTTAAAATCTGAATTGGTCTGAATAAATGGATTTATCTTTGCAGATGGCACTAATATCACTTTGAAAAACACTTTTAGGTATAAGCACTTCATATAAATAGGACAAGAACATAATTCTGTCCAGGGCGCATGTAAGCTATTTTTTTGTCAGTGATTTTTCTGTCACTCTCACATATTACATGGTTTTCTAGAGTCACGGGCTCTTGGCTTCGTAGATGTGGGCATTCTCATTTCCCAGAATTCCACTACTTAAACATCTTAGCTAATTTGCATGGGAACTTTCATAAGCGGGGCCCAAGATTATGTACGTTTATGTATGCATTACACACAAAGGCAGACAGATGTGCTTAAGGAAAAGGCATGCATCCCTTACCTATTACTGCTTTGTGGATAAGAATATTTAGCCAACCCAATATATGTTTCACTTCTTGTATCCAGGAGAATATGCTTCCTTATTTCCTGCTCTTGGAGGGTTGTTATGTTATAATGAAAGAAAAATCATAAAATGGCAGGGAATTTATCCTGGATGAATCAGGCTGATTTAATAATAAAGCACCCCATTGAAGGGCAAACAGAACAGTGGTGGTAACACAACTTATGTGTTTGTCAAATGGGTGAATTTTACTGAAAAGGGTGACTTTTACTAGAAGTAAATTCCTCATTATTCTATCTTTAAAACTTTAAAGAGGAAATAGAAGAGTAGAGGGTGAGTGGCTCTGAGTGTGTGTGTGTGAGCGCGCATACACGCAGAGGGTGCCAAAAAAAGTATATAGAAAGGAAAACTGTATTAAAATTGTAATACTCTATACCAGTAAAAAAGATGAATACAAGTCACGTTTGGCTTCTGCAATTGCAAGAGGTGCTCAAAGTGGTTACGATCAGTGTCCAGACACTTCTGATTACAGCGAACTACTGCTTGAGCAACGTTGACTCAAGTGTCCACTTGTATACAGTTTTTTGGCACCCCCGGTATATATGAACACAGTCGATTTAACACTATTTGAATGACGCCCAATTACGTTCCTGCTTGACATCCTCTTGGACCATGAATTACTCTTGGAGTGACTAAGGCAAGCAGCTCTGCTCAGATGTAACCAGGCTGTATGTTAGCTACACAGGGCTTTCTGTTCCTCAGCTTCTTTGGTGCTGGGGTTTTAGACACATGCTAGCTCCCACTTGGTACTCAGGTACTCACTCGGGAAACACAGGAAATTTAGCAAATGATATGATGACTCTGGACCAAAGAAGAATAACAGGTTTTCAATAAACAGGTACAACTTCTTTCTAACAGGAGCATGGTTTTGAAGCTTGTGCTGTTCCTTCCAACTGCTCCAATAGGATTTCAGGGCAATGTGATGCCCAATTTCCAACAGCGCTAAACAGCTCCACAGTGTCCCTTTATATGGGCTCCCCTCCCCTCCCGCCTCACACTGTCCAGGGACCCACCCTCCCTCAATGGCAGAATTTTCCCAAACCAGCCATGTTCATGCAAGCCTGACTCAGGCTCTTCTTTCTAAGGGACAGCCCAGTCTATGGCAGAAAGAGAGAGACAGAGAGTCAGAGAGGGAGAGAGAGAGAGAGAGAGAGAGAGAGAGAGAAGGAGCAGAGAGAAGAGAGAGACAGACAGAGAGAGGAAAGACAGTATGTCCTCATATTCATTTTTGAAATTTATATACATTGGTTAATCAACTTCCACATTATTATGGGGTAAGATTATTATTCCTCCTTATCAAACTTAGGAATTGAAATTTTAAAAGGGTAATATTTCTTAAAGACCACAGTTATTAACTGATTGATCTTTTTGACTTTAGGCTCAGTATTTTCCTGCAAAACCAAATTGTTTTAGATGAAAGTAGATCTTATACCCATCCAATAGATTACTCTTAAGTGGGCACTTTTACCTCTTTCTTAAAAAAAAAGTGTATTCATGGTAAACATTGATTTTAAAAAGTAGATTGTCTCACTGAAGCCCCCCAATAAAATGCAAGCATGCACAATCGTCCCGTGGTTTCTCATATTGTTGGGAGTATTTCATATATGTTATTGTTCCCAACAGCTTCCGGAGACAAGTTGTCTTAATGCATAATAGGGCATCTGTTATTAGGTGCCAAGTTTAGGCTTAGCACTGAGAAATATTACTAATATATATATATATATATATATATATATATATATATATCAGCATATAGTCTGTCATCTCTTAAACATATTAAAAATCCCAATTGATATATAAGGTATTACCAGCCTGGGTGAAGTTACACAATTTATTGAAGGCCTCCGCTGCTAATAAGTTGCAGAGTGAGAAAGCAATACCAAGTCTATCTTGTAAAATTTACTTAATTTCAATCATCTATGACAACATTTAAAGCCAACTCCTAGGAAAGCTATCCCCAATAATGATTTTATTTTATTTTATTTTTACAACAAGTAAACTCTGTAAGCTTACAAAAGGTAAGAACTTGCAATAGCAAATTAATGTTCCAAACTGTTGGTTAAATAAAGCCAGCCTACTACATTTATCTCAAAATTATCTTATTCCTTGTTTGTTCATTAGCATCACAAAATGAAACTAATTGTGATGCAAATAAAAATCTTACCATAGCCAAAAATATCCCTGATTTGGTTCCATAAAGAGAATAATGAGAACTGGGGTTTCTCTTTCCTTAATAAGTGGGTCACTTAACAACCTTCTCCATCCTCTCCAGCACTCTAGGGATTTCGAAGAACTCACATAATAATTTTAGTCTCATAATATCCTATGTTGTATGCAGCTCAGTGATTATTATTCCCATTTTACAGATGACAAAATGGATACTGATAAAACTAGAGAATTTGTCAAAAAATGTAAATACATTCAGACCTTGAAATCTTATTCAGTTTCTTCCCAACAGCAGTGCTATAAACTGCCTCCATACATTGAAAACCAGTAAGTTGGTTAATTAGTATGTTATCAGTTATTGGCATAGCTGTGGCTGGCATTTTTTATTTATGACTATTGTTTCATTTGCAAAGCCATTTCGCTGGCAAGGATGGATGAATTGTCACCCATACAGTTGTATGGTTAAGGGAAAGATGTCAGAATTGTGGATGATAGTGACAATTTTAAAATGCGGATGTGTGGGATCCTAAAGAAAATGGCTATAGTGTGGAATTCACAAATATCTAATCAACTAGGCTGAACACATGGTGTATGGCAATCAAAATAACATAGGCAAGAGAGCCATGGCCATGTGAAGATATGAGTTCTTGTTTGTATTAGAAGAAAAGGGGTTACAGTCCAACCTTCTGTTAAAAGAAGATAAAGAGATTATCAGGGTCCTAGCCAGGTAAACTGATTTCAATTCCAGTCACATCACCCTAACCATGATCACTGTCATCAATAATTTAATACTTATTTTGAACTAGTGAATCACTCAACATATCATTCACATCAGACCCTTTAATGCCTACAACATGTACACATCAACTTTTAATATCTCTCCACCTTTTCCATTGCATACCCGTATGTTGTGGACTTCCTATGTCTTAGGCTCATTGAGGTAGGTACTTATCTGTTAAGTCATCAGGTTACCATAAGGCAACAGAAGTTAAGAATGGTGATGGGACATTTCCATGTTTATCCAGTTTCCAAAAGGCAAATTGAGATTCAAAGCTGTGTTCTTAACTAATGTACCAACTGCCTTTTGACACAGGGAATTAGAAAACTCAGCTGTAAACAAAAGCAATAGCACCCTAATCTTACAGGCTGGGTATGCACGATCTGGAGACACTGTGAGTTATGCAATTAATTGTGCAGTTGCAGTGTCCTGTCTTAAATGGGAATACAAGATACCATACCCGTGACAATAATTTCAATTTGATATGCATGTCACCCAGTTTCACCTGCCCCTGCCATTATGGCAATAATATATAAGGAATTAAAAAACTATCCCTAGCATTTGTCAGGATTCTCTTAGAATTTAAGTGTGGCTGAAGTTCTAGAGTAGAGAATTAATATCTAAAGCCTAATAAGCCTGGGTGAGCCAAGTGCTGATTTTCTAAATACGATATGCTTCCAAATAGTGAAGGAAAACAATTCATTTTGTTATCCACGAAGCTTCTCAATGAAGTAGGTAACATGAAAAATGAAAGCCTGGGTCAGTTAGCATCTCTAAGGTAATAACCATTAAGATTTAAGTGCCCATAATAGATGTCTTTGTTAGCATTTTTCATTATCTTTTCTTTATGGCCATTCTTCATTCAGTTTTCAATCCATATGGCAGTACTTGGAGCGAAGGTAATTTGGATTACATTTTCAAGCAAGATCTTTTTGTATGTGTGTTTGTGAATTGTTATCGAGTTGTTTTATTATGATCAAGATATTTTCCATCTACTCTATTCCTTTATCCACTAATTTAGTGAGTTTATCAAAAAAGCAATCAACTTTGTGTGGCATGACATGTTCTTTATAAATTTGGCATGGCCCCAGAGAATGTGATCTGCCATTCATTAACTAGAGAGGCTACAGGAAGCACAAGGTTGTTTGTTTGTTTGTTTGTTTGTTTGTTTTTGTTTTCACCACCCTCCTCCAGGGAATGACTGCAGAGATTGATTCCTGGTTGGAAAGCAGAATCACAGTTTGCTCTCATTGAAGGGGAAAGGGCCTAAGGCAAGGGTTGAATCTCTTGAAATTCACCTAGAAATCTCAGTGTTTGATTGAAAGTGGATGGATTTACCAGGGACTATGTCCCTAATGTGAAAACAAGGGCATTGAACTGCCATAGACATGGCATCTGAAATTCTGCAAGCTGGTCGGAGCCAAAGCTTACAGTCAGTCTTATGGCAACTCTAGGGGGCCAGAAAGATCCCACCATCTGCCACACATTTTAAGTATTAAACTCTTAACTGGCTTCATCATACTACTTTTCCTGGACCTATTTAGCTTATTTTGTTTTTTAAAAAATCTCATTTTGTTAACTAAATTTAAAAATTTTCCTTTCCCCCCCTCTCTTTGTATTAGAACAAAGAAGGACATAAATACATGTAAATAAATAAAACATTTTGAAAATTCCTGGTAAATCAAGTAGGTTTAGATATAAATAAAATTGTTCATGTGAAAAATCTTGCAAAGTTTAAGTACTCTCTGTTTAAATTTAGAAAGTAGATGGATTATTTATTTAAAATGAAAAATTGGGAGTAAAATTCACACAGATTCTGATTTAGCAAGTTAAGAAATGGTAGTGCTTTTTTAAAAAAATACCTTTTGCGGTGAATTTCATAAAGATGACTCTAAGGCTACAGTTTTAGGAGAAGTAAACTCAAACAAACTTGTTTTAAAGTACTATTGAATTGGGATAAAATGTTAATTATAATTATTTAATTTTAATTTTAGAATTACCAGTTCTAAATGTCACCTATATGTTCACTCACGTGTGTGTGTGTGTGTGTGTGTGTGTGTGTGTGTGTGTGTGTGTGTAGAGAGGGA